>NC_089760.1:15747500-15805000 GCF_040412425.1 Macrobrachium rosenbergii | reverse complement strand
TAAGTTCCTCATGGAAATCATGAGATGTAGTAACTTTTTGAAGGCAGTCATTTACTGTAGTAACTTTTTGAAGGCAGTCATTTATTAGTCCTTCCAGAAGAAGTGAAATAAGACTTTATGAAGACGAGGAATGAAATAGTTATGAGCAAGATTATGTCGAAAAATGTAGAGAATGCAAAGAGAACTGGACTAGAGCTCATCATGGGCTCATTACCTTACTGTCTACTGTCACATTTGTCAGACAAGAGTGTGATTACGTGACCCTTCATCTGATCATGAAGCAGTTAGACCCAAGAGGATTATCTGGAACTGCAGATGACTGCAATAGAGACTCGTAGTTTGCTGTCGAGAAACCGTTTGCAGAGGGTAACCATGGAGGATATTGATGTCTTGGTATATGTTCATTGGATGTACTCTGAATCATTTTATGGAATAAAACACCAATGTCTGCTTTACTCATAGGCAACAATCTAAAGATTTCTTCGAAATTAGAACTAAAAGGGTAGTGCAGATTAATGCCTACTTAATCATGGTTAGCTTATTATGAAAAATCCTAACACACACACACATATATATATATATATATATATATATATATATATATATATATATATATATATATATATATATATATATATATATATATATATATATATATATATATATAATATAAACACACTGATAAGAGAGAAGGGCCTCAGGATAAACATTATGCATTGTACATCAGTAGAGATCCCTCTGTTGGGATGTGGGGAAGTTTTTTTTTAGTAATTTCTAGTATTGTGCAAAAATTTTATCTTGTAGGATTTACATATATTGAAGGCACTGATAGAATTATTTAAAAAAATGATAGATGCAGAGTATTGCATAAAGAAAATTAATCATGTAGGACCACTCTTTGCAGAAACCAAACGTTGAATGAGAAAAATGATGGAAAACATTCAAAGAAACAATTCATACTGATCAGGATAATTGAGAGACTTGGTAATCTTACTCTTTTTGAGTGGTGTGGAGTTCTCTTGCAACATAACCAGAGTCAACCATTTTTTTCTGGGTAAAGTATGTATACGGTTGACACTTGAAGCTGAAGTGCAAGGCTATCTATGACAGTGGTTTGGTAGATACACTCATATACATTCATGTATAGTATATGTGTTCACAAGAATCAGCCTAATATACATGCATACATACATACATATATGTATAAAATTTTAAGAGTTACAAAATTTCATTATGTATATTTGATATACAATATTTTAGAAATCACTCATTATGCTTGTTTGTTTTCAGCAGTGTATGTATTAGGTCATAACTGCCCAAAGGGTTGCATCTGTATTTAATATTGTCTTTATTTTGGTATCTTTTTATATACATTTAAGTGAGTTATGACCTAATAACCTTAGATGCTCTTTCACCTTTAGTAGTGTTGAAGTGATGGATAAGAAATTAAGAGCATTTGACTTAGAGAAGAAATTCATCTTCCTCAAGATGGATGGTCCATATCATACTGTAAAACACCTCTTAATCCGAATGAGCCTTACTAATTAAATCCCATCATCTATGTGTGCGTGTGTGTGTTTGCTCAACCCTGTGGCGGTGGTGGAATTGGACCAATGTAGAAGGTGGGATTTGAATTTCTAAGAGGTGCACTTTAAGCACTCCCAATTATTATCATTACCTTTTTTGATATATTTAAACTTGATTAAGAATAAGTATCTTAGCCTATTCACTTGCTCGCCTGCCTATATAGATATATCAGTTTATAATGTTTATGAATATCACCACCTTATACATACAGAAGATTTGCACTTGAAGAGTTCTTCAATGGATATCTAATACACTAGTCTAAACAGCATAGCTTCTGATAAACACAGATCATAACCTGAGTACAGCTGTATGATCATCATTAGTGCATCTTACATCTCTAATAGTGAGAGATCAGCATGTTAGCTACTTCTTTATTTTAATCCACTCTGCCTGAATTGAACACCAGCCATATCCTATTTTGTTTTTATCTAATGCATCTGGATTAAAGGCAGTTTTGATTAAATTAAACCAGATGGTTATCTGATGTTGCAAATATTGTTAATCTCCCTTTTCTTCTTATTAGTTAATTCTTAGTTTTGCAACTAAAATGATGCAGTTAATCTTTGTAATTCATTTCATACTTTTTATCATTCATTCAAAATTATATATATATATATATATATATATATATATATATATATATATATATATATATATATATATATATATACATATATATTCATGTGTGTAGTGTGTGTGTGTGTGTGTGTGTGTGTGTGTGTTTATGTGTCAGTCAGTCAATAAAATTTGCTCTTAAAATTTACACAAATGAAGTAAAGAATAGCATTATATTTTGGAGGCAGCTATCATAATTAAGAGTTATATTGACAGATATATAAACAGATGCAGGTCATTCAAACTGAAGAATCTTCCAGAAGCAGGCCATACAGTTTAGATTAGGTGGCCCAGGATTATCAGTTTCAATCTTCTTTAATGCTTGTTGTAGACATATATTATTGATGGTATCAGAATTCCAAGACCCTTGGGAGGTATTCATGGTTTTTGTTTGACTAAAGTGGGTTCTATCTTTTGGCCTTCGAAGAGACAGTTGCTTTTAAAAACAATGCATGACAGATTCCAGTTGACATGATTCAAGTTATTTATATGATTGAAAACAGCAGAATTTTGGCATCTTTATCTAACTGAACATTATGCTGATTGAGTCTATGAGAAAAATATGTAACTGTAAATCTAAATGGATTTCAGTTTTGTGCCCTGTGGGTTTTAACACACATATACAGTATGTATATATTATATATATATATATATATATGTATATATATGATACATATATGTGTGTATGTATACATATATGTAGGCTATATACTGTACATAAAGTTGTCTCTTGTTTTACACTTATTCAGCAGATGTATTTTAGTTTTGCATTGATCAGAGAACATATATTAAAGTGAGATATCAAATATTTGAATAAGTGCGGAAATTCACAGTCTTATTTCAGATTTCACTTGTTGCCACAATCTTGGCCAGCAGTCCATGTGTTTCATGTCAGGGATGTTCCTTTGTTCTGCTGATCATTCTACTGCTGACTTATTCCATGTGATGCCTTAGTTGTGCTGTAGCATCAGTTGTGCATAGAGCTTTATCCACGCTTGCTTGCAGTATTTTATTGTTTAGCGTTTCTTTGTCAAAAGTTCAATTAACTTGGCCCCAAAACACAAAGGTAGTGATGGTAGCAATCCTGCTAATCCAAATGAGTTCTGTAAGTCCCTCCCTTAGGTTGGTAGCAATTCTGCATATCCAGATGAGTTCTGTAAATCCCTCCCATAGGTGAGAAGATTAAAATACTTCAGATTAATAATAAAGAGCAAAAAGACTACAGTATTACTGAAGTGACCAGAATGCACCTGAAGACCGAATCATCAATTATGAAAATGTTGCAAATAATAAAGAAAGTTCATTCTGCTTTAGCTTGTGCATCTTCACTAATGAAATAAACGTTTTGTGAAGATTAAGGACATAAGCTTGTGATTATAAGGAATGGACAGGAAATGTGCTTTGGTAGACAGCAAAGTTGCATCCGAAAGTACCATTCTTTTTTACAGAGAATTTGCTAGATCATACCCTAGACCGAGTTACACCAAACCATGTACTGTATGTGAAGATAGGGATACACTGTGACTCCAAAACTGATATAGCCTCAGATATTTAAAATAGTTGAGAAGTTGATTGAAGAAAGATGAAACAGTATTGTTTTGGAAGTAGATGCTGAATTGAACACAACTCCATAAAGCCTTCAAAGTTTAGGAAGATGGAATCATGTTAGTACTGTGTGGCAATGCTGTGGGTTATATAATTCGGCCAGGTATTGGGTGCGAGGCCGACCACGTACATGCTCTAAATGGAAAGATCTTCTACGAGATTATTGCTATGAACAATGAGAATGAAAGTGCAACCAGATATTAAAAACATGAAAATCAAATGAATTTGGTAATTCAAGAAGTGTAGACCACCATTGTCAGTCATGAAAGTGTCATCAGCCCATCAAACAAACAGCTGGACAGAAATACAACTCGTGCCGAAGGCAGTGAGTTGAATTTCACTTTGTCCTCTAGCGCAGTGTTAAGGGAACTGTCAATTCAAGTATGACGAAACCAGATACTCAAAATTTCCCAAGGAAATTTTTGGATTGCATAATAATGGATTTAAATATAGTGCATATAGAAAACCTACCATACTTTTGCCTATTTAGGTGCATTTTTATTCTGGCTAATGTAATAAATTGAAGAAATCTGTTTTCACATCCAAGTTTTTAAAAGTTTTATGATTGTGGAGCCCTGAGTATGTTGATTATGATATGTATAATTAGGAATAAATGTAAGAAATTAAAATATTCTGATTAAGTATCAGACATTTCATTAATAGGGGAAAAAAGGACTATTGATGATTAAAAGAGGAAACCCTACACCATATAGAAACCTGTTTGTAGTACCACATATAGTAATAATTTTCAGGATATTCCCCATCTCATTATTGTTGAATTTAAGAACACTCATACATTGAAGCAAGGACTTACGAAGAGCAATACTGTAGGATTGTATATCATATACAATACCATGTAAGTCATGGGACAATGTTTGTATTGGTCAAACTGGAAAATCATGGGGAAAGAGAATAGAGCAACATAAAAAAAATGTGTAAGGTTTGCACAGGTGAATGGTGCAATTTTTGTTCATGCTAATGGAAGCAATCATGCCATCAATTGGAGAGGAGTGTAAAAGATACGGGTAATTTATCCCAGTAATATACAAGAAAGAAATGTTGCAAAATCCAGTTATTTAAAAAAAATTGTATGTAAGAATATGAATATGAGCTAAGGAAAGTATACGGTAAAATCTATCCATTTATTTCAAAAGAAATAAATATTTAAATTTTAAGGAAGATAGTTGACCTGGGCCTACAGCAAAGGCATGAGCCTACCTGCATAGATAAACAAGATTTGTAAATGGAGCACTGACCCCAGATACTATTGAGTTTAATGCTCCTCCCTCATTTTTCTACATAGATAATGATATTCTTTTCCAGCCTTCTTTATGTTCATTTTTGCTGTCGCTCGAGCACATTTATTAAAAATTGCAACTCTATATATCAGTCTTCTTGAAGATGTGTAGGAATATTAAAGATAAAACTAGTCAGGATTTATACCCAGAGTTGCTTTTTTAGCTGTGATACATTGCACACACATTTATTTATATATATATATATATATATATATATATATATATATATATATATACATACATATACATACATACATACATATATATACATATATATATATATATATATATACATATATACATACATATATATATGTATGTATGTATGTATGTATGGATGTATGTGTAGTATCAGTTCAACTTAACAGACAGTTTGGGGTAACGAAAGCCACTAAGCAAGGAAGACTGGCATATAACCTACATGGTAAGGTACCCCAGGGCCAACTCACATAGCTTATAGTATAGTGTAGTTCCATATAATAGCCAATCTTAACCGTGATTTTGTGATTATCATTCACTTTGAAATAGGGATTTAAGTATCATTCAAATTCAGATATATATCTGCAAAATGAATTGCTTCTGAAAACACTTGTACTGTACTTACCTGTGCCCACTTATGTTAAAATGCTGTATACAACCCATACAGTGTGAAAAAAAACATGGTTTCTTTTTAAACATAATTAACCCCAAATTACACATAAAAAGATTGACAGACTTTGGTGTTTTATGCACTCTGAAGAGTGATGTCCTCTCAGTGTAACTAATCACTAATTTATGTGGGTTTTTTAACACTTTCTTTGATGGGATTAGCATTTAACAAAAAGGAATATACACCTTCACTTTCATACAGGACAAAAAGAACAATGATAAAAAGAAATTAGAAATGCGTATGTTCTATAATATGGTGATCAAGAGAGAGAGAGAGCGTGCAAAAGACAAGCAAAGACGCTGTGTGTAGTTTATCCTAATGCGATGCTTATGTGTGTGTATACCCTGTAAATATGCACACATACTGAAAAAATGTGCAACACTGCATTTACAGTGGTACTGTACTGTACTGTATTAAGTAATGTCAATAAAAATAATTTACTAGAGAGAAGCGTGGGCCCACAGTAATTGCATGTTGTTTCCTAACATGATCACAAAAAGGAAAGCGTTGTTGTGTGTGTGTGCGTGTCTGTTCACCATCCACCCTCATAGGCACAGCCAGGAGAGCGTTGGTCAACATCAGTATGTTTGTTCATTCATTCGCTGTACACCTTCAAAGGCACTGTTTTTACTATTTTTATTGGAACCGGGAAAGCCCAGTTAAGTAATTAAATCTTAGTTGAGGTACATATATATACAGTAAACCCCATATTTGTGGGGGATGTGTACCCCCCCTTGCGAATAGCTGTAATCCACTAATACTTAAAACCCTTCCAAAAATGCTTAGAACTGCCTATTTTGGTAGTTCAAAAAAAA
Source organism: Macrobrachium rosenbergii (assembly GCF_040412425.1). Taxonomy (NCBI): domain Eukaryota; kingdom Metazoa; phylum Arthropoda; class Malacostraca; order Decapoda; family Palaemonidae; genus Macrobrachium; species Macrobrachium rosenbergii. Next base: position 15,798,431 of record NC_089760.1, on the reverse strand, counting down.
AAATCCTTACACATGTATTATCCTACTTACAATGGAGTTAGGTTCCAAAAAAAGCCATTGTTTGTTGGAAAAAGCGTATCACGAAAATAGCCTAGCCTACACTAGGGTATTCAGTACCATTTATACCTATGTGGTAGCCTAGCCTACACTATAAAGTATACTCTATACATATCCCGTATAGTAATTATTAACATCAGCTAATTCTGGAGGTTCATGCAGGTTGACTTCTGATAATTCAGTACAAAGAGAAAGTGAATAAAAAACAAGAATTAGCTTGGCCTACACTGTGGTATATTGTATACATATAAGGTAGCCTAGCCTACATTATACTGTACTGTATATTCACATAATATCATATTATACAAACATCAATGTAACGAATATGCATCTTTTCAATGGATCTTTTAAAATGTTATGCTTTACTTCACTGTATCCAATAATGTTGTATATATTCTTATATTGCTTTTGTATTATAAATTGTGATCATAGCGATTAGTGTTTTGGTTTGTAAATCGATTACACGGTAAGTTTATTTTGCCGTATTTAATTCGGTTCAGAACGCTTTTCTTGGCTCTAGTTAGCATAAATGAATTTCTAGATACTGTATTTATATGGGGCAAGGTTATTTTTTGTTATACAGAGTGTTTTTAAATCGAAATATAACTTAAATACGTCTTGTTGTGAAATTAACTTTGCTATTTTTTTCGTTAATAGATGACATTGGCCGTTTGGGGGCACGTTTGTTTTCTGTAAAAAAAATCAAGATTCCATTCGCTGTTTTCTTTTGATTTTATCATAATATGAGCTTCACGTATTTATCTTTTATCAGCATGAAAACAGCAGTAATATGTGTTCTTTCATGGCCAGTAGTTTTGATTAAAATACCTTCTCTCCAATTTTATTTACGGTCGAGTTTCATCCATGTTGCTGGTCCACGATAATTTATTGTCATTACAGTATCAGTTGAAGATTGTTTTCTCAGCTTCAGCTACAACTTGCAGCTTAAAAATATATCAGTCCTATTCTATTTAACGTCATTTGTAACATAAGTACAGTAATTGTTTACTACCGTACGATGGTTGAAATACAAGCAAAACAGTTGTTAGCCGATTTGATTATAAGCAAAACAACAGTTTTTAGTTCAGTTGTTTATGGCTGTACGCATTCATGCAAGAGTATAACGTTACTAACAATACTTTTAGCATTCTCTTGTATTTTTTTAACTAGAAGATGGGATAAAGAGATAGAGGAAAAGAAGTTGGTCTATTGTAATTTGGTCTCTCTCGCTACCTAATTGTACGCTGCTGCCTGCGCTGGTGCGAAATTTAAAAATATTTTATAATTATTGTTGTATCAGTTTTAATTGCTTACCCCATCGCAAAATTGAATTATCGCAAGGCGAATTATCGTTACTTGAGCACTACCTGGGTACCTGAGTATTTTAATAGTTTTATCACAAAAAGTGCATTTAGTCAGGAAAATATGAAAATATAGTAATTAGTGAATATTTTTCAGTGAAAAATACCACAAATGGGCGAATCTTCTGTGAATAATGCGTAAATGTTCCATAGAGAAATCCACAAATCAGTGAGTCCGCGAATCGTGAGAACACAAATACAGGGTTTTACTGTGTATATATATATATATATATATATATATATATATATATATATATATATATATATATATATATATATATATATATATATATACAGGCAGTCCCTGGGTTGCATCAGACTCAGGTTACATCGTTCCAAGTTTACATAGCTTTTCAAGCATATTCATAAAAAATCAGTTCTGGGTTACAGCAGATGTTCCGAGGTTGCATCATCGTCTTATGCCACGACAGAGCAGTAAAAGTACATACAGTAATAATATAAAGTCAAAATTTGGAGCTTTTTGGATGCACACCACATCAGAATTCAAGTAAAATACTAGAGGATTAAAGGTAAGCCTTTCATCACATTATTTCTCATTTTTATACATTTTTCTCTCGACATTCAGGGTTGTGTCAATTTCCGGGTTACAGCACATCGTAGGAACGGAAACCCCAACATAACTGCCTGAAAATATAAATATATATATATATATATATATATATATAGGACTGCCCGAAAATATAATATATATATATATATATATATATATATATATATATATATATATATATATATATATATATATATATATATATATATATATATATATATATATATATATATATATATGTAAGTTAAGGCTAACTTAGTTTAACCAGACCACTAAGCTGATTAACAGCTCTATTTTACGTGGCTAAGAACCAATTGGTTACCTAGCAACGGGACCTACAGCTTATTGTGGAATCTGAACCACATTTTAACAAGAAATGAATTTCTATCACCAGAAATAAGTTTCTCTAATTCTTCATTGGCCAGTCGAAGAATCGAGCGCAGACCCAGCAGAGTGCTAGCCGAGAACGATACCAGCTCATCCAATGAGGAACTATATATATATATATATATATATATATATATATATATATATATATATATATATATATATATATATATATATATATATATATATACACACACACAGTAAACCCCTGTATTTGCAGTCTCACAATTCACAGACACGTATTCAAGGATTTCTCTGTGGAACGTATCTACCCATTATTCGGAAAATTTGCCTATTTGCGTTATTTTTCACTGAGAAATATTCACTAATTACTGTATTGTCGTCATATTTTCATGACTTAATGCACTTTTTTTGATAAAACTATTAAAATACTCGGGTAATGCTCGAGTTACAATAATTCGATTTTGTAATGGGGTAAGCAGTTAATACCGATAGACAATATTATTTATAAAATATTTTTAAATTTTGCACGGGTGCAGGCAGCAGCATAATCAGGCAGTGAAAGAGACCAAATTACAATAGACAACTTTTCTTCTATATCTTTATCCCATCTTCTAGTTAAAAAAGTAAAAGAGAATGATAAAAGTATTGTTAGTAACGTTATACTCTTGCATAAATGGATACAGCCATAAACAACCAACCGAGAAACTGTTGTTTTGCTTATAACCAAATCGGATAACAAAACCGTTTTGCTTGTATTTCAACCATCATAAGGTAAAAGACAATTACCATAGCTTATAGCACAAATAACGTTAAGTAGATTAGGATTAATATATTTTTACATGGTACCCTTATTCGGTATGGATAAAAGATCGTCAAGGAAATATACTGTACTGGTAAATTTAAGCTACAAGTTGTAGCTGAAGCTGGGAAAACAATGTTCAAGATGCCAATGACTATACTGTAAATAATCATGCATCGGCAACATGGATGAAACTCGATCGTAATTAAAATTGGAGAGAAAGTATTTTAATCAAAACTACTGGGCATGAAAGAACACATTACTGTTGTTTTTATGCCGATAAACGATAAATATTTAAAGCTTGTATTATGATAAAATCAAGTGAAAATAGCAAATGGAATCTTGAATTTTTTTTACACAAAACAAACGTCCCCAAACAGCGATCGGCATCTATTAACGAAAAAATAGATAAATTAATTTCACAATGAGATGTATTTTAGTTATATTTCGACTTATGAACACTTTGTATAACGAAAAATAACCTTGCCCCATTATAAATAAAGTGTCTAGAGATTCATTTACATTAACTAGAAGCAAGGAAAATGCTCTGAACTGAATTAAATATGGCAAAATAAACACTGCATAAACGATTTCCAAACCAAAACATTGAGTGTTATGACCGCAATTTATAATACAAGAGCAATGTAAGAATATATACAATATTATTGGATACAGTGGATTAAGGCATAACATTTTAAAAGATGCATATTCACTATGTTGACGTTTGTATAATACGATATGTGAATATAGAGTACAGTATAATGTAGGCTATGCTACCGTATATGTATACAATGTACCATAGTGTAGGCTAAGCTAATTCTTGTTATTCAATTTCTTTTTCCACTGAATTATCATAAGTCACTTTGCATGAACCTCCAGAATTAGCTGATGTTAATAATTACTATACCGTATATGTATAGAGTATACTTTATAGTGTAGGCTAGGCTACCATATATGTATACGTGGTACCAAATACCCTAGTGTATGCTAGGCTATGTTCGAGATACATTTTGGTATTTCTTACATTTTTTCCAACAAACGATAGTCTTTTTGGGAACCTAGCCCCATCCTAAGTAGGATAATACCTGTATAAGCATTTTTAGTTTGTTTTGTGTCTGTTTGAGCTATCAAAATAGGCAGTTCTAAGTGTTTTTAGAAGGGTTCTAAGTATTTATGGTTTTAGCTATTTGTGGGGCGTGTGGTATGGGGCTTTACTGTATATATATATATATATATATATATATATATATATATATATATATATATATATATATATATATATATATATATATATATATATAGTCAATACTTTAATAAAACTGCGGGCTTTTGTTTTATACTGATAAGCTTCTTTAGACTCGAAATTTTGACAGAAAATGTACATACAAAGTTACCTTTTATCTAGCTTACAAGCTCAGCTGTTCCTGTGATCTGAATAGAAAATAGTGAAAAAAAAAATATGGAAAGGCTAAATAGCAGTGGGAAAGAAAGATTGTATCAGTATTTTCTTCAAGTAGAGTAACACCATAAGATGTATGCTGTTTTTCAGGAATAGTATGATAGAAGACAGTAAAATTTTGGTGCTGATTTCATTCCTCGTCGTGACTGAAGTCAGTGTCATGTAGAAAAAAACTGCAGAAGTCTAGAACTCAGATTAGAGGAGTGTTGGTGAACCACCAGTCCAGATAAAATTCATATAGAAGTCACAACCCACACATTAGAGTTAGGACATAAAATGAGATTTAAACGGTTAGCCATAAGATCTGAGATAGGAGTAGTAGGGAATAGCCTAACACTCATCAGCAACAAAAGAACAATGAAGGAAGACCAGATTACATATTTCATATGCATAGCAGCTAGCATAAAGAATTCTTTGATATCTCTGTTACAGTATGTACTGGTGCTTCTCCTCTCTCTTCACAGATGTCAGTGTTGGCAACTAATTGTGGCACACTTTACACAGGCGTCCATGAGCAAAAAGGCAAGCCCTTCCAAAACCCCCACACCCAACCTCTCACTTTTTAACAGCCTATCTATAATTTTATACTTTGTGTGTTTAACCTTAATAATGATTTGTACTACTTATTTCTAACTTTGTTTTTATGATATGACAATGAAATTTGTTTTCGATATTTTTGTCTGAAGAAGCTTGTCAGCATTGAGTGAAAGTGAGCAGATTATTGAACTATAAATGGAACACTTTCATTAATTTCGATTTATCCTTCATATTTTTAGTGCAGCAGTGGATATACACATATATATTATGTATATGTATGTATATATATATACATATATATATTTTATATGTATATATACAGTATATATATATATATATATATATATATATATATATATATATATATATATATATATATATATATATATATATATATATATATATATATATATATATATATATATAAAGGGGAAATGCAAATAATTTGTGGTGGGATGAGGAAAAAAAAGGTTTAGTGAGGGATATATGGAGGCTGCTTAAGGTAAATTTGCATGCTGTACTGTGAAGGTGTACAGAGGAAGGGAAAGGGTAGCCAAATAGTGAGAGAGATAAATAAGGCAAGTTATAGAAATAATGGGAGAAGGCAAGCAAGAACTATATTATTATTATTATTATTATTAGCTAAGCTGCAGTAATAGTAGGAAAAGCAGAATGCTACGATACTAAGATCCCTGAAAGGAAAAAAGCTTAGTATTGAAAGAGAGGTTCAGTACGTAATAAATTTTATGAAAAAAATCAACAAAGAGGACCAAATACCATAAAGCAAATAAACTGTGAAATGAAACTAGTGACCTGCTTAACAAAAAATGCATTTGCAGCAAGTTTGAACTTTTGGAGCTCCAACGCATGGTTGAGTAGATCTTTCCATAATTTGGTCACAGCTAGAATAAATCTACAAAACTGTATTGAACCTCACAACAGTATAGGCACTCCTGTTAGAATTAATTGCATATCTAGTGCTTCATGGTGGATGGTTTAGTTTTGAGAGATCTGAGAGTACAGTGGAACCTAGTTTCACAAATTAATCTGTTCCAAAAAGTGCATCATAAACTGGTAATTTGTAAACTGAAGGGGATTATTCTGTAAGAAATACAGTACATATAATTAATTTGCTCCACACCCCAAAAAATATTTTTAGAAATATGTTCTTTATAGAACAACTACAGATTTACATGCGGAAAACAATAAGAAATATAAGAGACAATTAGTAAACGAATAGTAACCTTCCTCTTTATTGAGGACTCTTGTTGGCTTATGGTGGACAGTAAGGAGTGTGGAGGAGGAGAGGGGTTATTGTTGCGAAGGCAAGTCCCCTTCCATGAAAACTTCTGGTAATGAACTTTCTGGGGTACTCTTTCTTTCAGGTTCTTGTTGTGGCTCACTGGGACTCTGTCACTAAGAGCCTGTTCAAAGACACTGGTTTTGCCTGCTTTTTAAAGTATGTCTAAAGTGAGACACACATTTTGACTAAAAATGTTATGGCACAGGCTGCTACAGCTTATCTGGAAGATACTTTTTAGCAAAACTTTGAAAACCTTCCTATACCCCACACATTTTTTTAAAACTCTTCGATTTTCTGTGTGATACACAACAAGAGTTGGCCTATTTTCATGGGCTTGTGCCGGGACTGTACTTTACTCCTAGGAAACGTATGTCCTCCATGGCATTTTTTTTTTTAGATGAGGTGTCTCATCACAATTAAAAACTTGTTGGTTCAGGCATCCCTCACTCTGTACAAGTATTTTTAATTTTACAACAAATTTTTTGCCACTTTTTTTACCGGAACTGGCAGCCTCCCAACCCCTCACAAAACGTGAATAAAGGTTTTTTTTTTTTTAATCAAACCTTCCCCTGCTAGTCTTACATGATTCCACATCTTTATCACTTGTTCCAGGGGTTTTCTTTACAAGATCAAAAAGCAACTGCCTTACTGTTTCACAACTGATGGTCTCAGAAATTCTGTTGCCTGCTAAATGTTTCTTATTTATCAAGATTAACAGTAGCTTTTCAAAATCATCAGTTGTCTGTGTTCTTTGCTTTGTGATTGCTGTTTCACCTTTTGCTACATTTGCACTCTTGATTCCTTCTTGACAATTATGGAGCTGATCGCCGACAAGTGGTTTCATGCACATCGTGTGGCATAGTCAGCCACATACCTCCTGGCTTCATGTATAGCAGTAATTTCTATTTTTGGATCTGTTAGCATCCTCACAACTTTTTTCATAGGGTCATTCTTACCAGAAACTTTGTTGGGAGCCATAGTGGGCTACAAATTAGTTAAGCAGTTAAATAACAGAAATAAAAAGATAAATTGTTCAGAGAATTTGAGGGGTGAAATTCACTGGGTGAGATATAAGCCCAAACTGACCTAAGACTCCTTTGTTTTTCCCTCTTGCTTTGTGGAACCCATGCTCCCAACCTATACAAGTTTGAACAACTGCTTCGTATTCCATACTCCAGGGCATGAACTCAGGCGATTTTTGCAACAAAATTTTGTTCGTGAACTGGATTATACTTCGTGAGAGACATTTGTACACCGAAGTTCCACTGTGCAGGATACTCAGAATTATGAAACATCCACTGTGAGCTATTGAGCTATGGCACCAGAGATTAATACTAAGATTTGTGATATGGAATTTAATGGAGCTCGCATTCTTGCCCAATAATTTAAAACGCAAGTCAGCTGGTGAGGAACAAATACGAGAATAAGATTCAAAACATGGTAATATAAAGATAGAATCATTTCTTCTAGACAGCTTTCAAAAATTTTGAAAGACTGTATCATTATAACACTTTTATGTATTTCGAAGGTGAATTTACAATCAAGAATTATTCCTAGAACTCTAACCTAATTGCATGTAGTTTAAGAAGAACTGTTAGTAAAAATATCTTGGTGGAGAAACAGATGTTCTGGATCTTCATCCCCATCATTTGTCCCCTGTACTAATTATAGCTGTAACTGTGTTAAGAGATTCACCAACCACAAATCTATACTCAGGAGATGGTGTTGATACGAAGAGAGTAGCATCATTTGCACAAGCAACAAGCCAAACATATTGTGCTTGTATGGTATAAGTAGTAATGGGCCAAGTAGTAATGGGTCAGTGGAATGAGTATTTTGTGGATTCTTTTTAATGTAGAAGATACATTGAAGGTAAATTCTTCAAGAATAGGAAAAGTTCACTTAAAAATGAAAATGATAATGGAAGTGAATATTGAGGAAGTAAGGAGATTAGGTATGAGGTTGAAGAATTGGAAAAAATCAGAGATGGGGTAATAAGTGAGATGCTGTGATACTGTGATGAAACTGGATCAGATGACTGACCAGGGTGTGTAAGATATGTCTGGGTAAGAGCAAAATTTCAAATTAGTGAGGGTGAAAGGAATATGTGTACAGGTAAAGGTGATAGAGGCGACTGTAAGAATCATAAGGGAATTGCAAAAGACAAATAATGGCATTAATACAGGAAGAGCAGTTTTCCCATGTACAGATCAATAGGGAGGGATGGAGTTAGGAAGGGCCTCCATTGATAAAACATCTGGCAAAACAAATCAGGAAATAAGCCACTGGAAAAGGCTTACTAAAAAACAATGACCCTGACTAGGGATTAAGCTTAAAAGAAGTAGAAGATACAGGAAGAGCAGCGTGGGTTTAACCAAAGAAAAGGGTGTGTAGGTAAAATTTATGGAAAACTTATGATAGCACTGATAGCTTTAGGCTTTATGTTTGGGTGCCTAAGAGGTATGGCATAAATTCTAATTTGTTGAGAGCAATTAAAAATTTTTATGATGGAAGGAAAGCTTGTGTTACACTATGTAGACTGGAGAGTGAATAATTTGGTGCAAAAGTGGATCTGGAATGAGCTGTTTGATAGCTTTATGGATGGACTAATGCAAGACATTGGAGAGAAAAGACACTAGTTGTCGATGTTCAAAGTTGTGGAATGAGAGCATAGGTGAAGAGATAGCCAAGTGCCTTTAAAATGAGAAAATGTTGAATGATACATTAAGGAAAAATGAATAATTTGGCAGTGTTGGGATGAAAAACAAACAACAGGCTTAGAAAGTGCTGGACAGAAGTGGTGGAAGAGTTTATGTATAAAAGGGCCTTGATATCCTGGATAGGACCGTAAGATAGTGGTAAATGGCACAGTTTGTATGGGGTGTTGACACGCCACTGGGGAGCCTCATTGTAGGGTATGTAAAATGGGTAATGTTATGGATGTTTTCTGCAAAGGAGGTGGTGGAGGGTTCATCTTTCATTCAGCAGTTGAAGGATTACATGACATTGATGGATGTAGTGCCTTTTCTTCCGAAGCCATCCCTGTTAGTTGTCTGCATATGGGTTCATCCTTGATTCAGGAATCAGTGTGTGAATGTGTCAGTATCAGATTTCTTTTTCCTTTGCCACTATCCCTTATTAGAGGGAACAGCTTAATTTTGATGTACATGTATTTATGCATAGATGTATATAAGTAAAAATTAAGACTGGATTGAACCCTGTTCAGTGCTACTGTGAGTTTAGTTAGGCCTTCTCTAGTTAGCGGTCAAATTAGAAGTTAGTAGAATATCCAAGAGGCATGTTGTTATTCATCTGAACGGTACATATTCGTGTTTCTTTGTATATGTAGGTACTGTTTGTGTATGTCTTGCTGTTTATATGTAATATATATTTGTGTACATAACTGTAAATACATATACTTGAGTATGAAAATCAAAGAATGTAAAAGATGTATTATATGAATTGTCTTCAGACATTTTATTGAATGATAGTGACAGGCATTTACCATTATCTGTTTTTCCTCGGATATTTCAAAATATTTTATAGATATTATTGCCAACAGATTGTCTGATGTAAGAATTAGTAAAGACTGAAATGTTGTGATTAAAAAAAGGCAGTAGACAAGTTTTCAGGCTATTTATCAATTAAAGAGTATAAAGGAGAAATTACTTTATTTAAATTTTGTTTTGCATAAGTTTCACTAATTAGGAGAGTTTAGTTTTACAATTAGAATTAATACTTACATTAAAGTTTTTTTCTGTTTGGTTTATTGGCACTAACAGATTACTACTGGTAAATCCACCATAAATGTTTTATCCATTATAGAAGGCTGAGCTCTCTCCTGTACTGTTCATACACCCTACACTGATTTTTTCCATGTGAAAGTTTTGTTTTTGCATTTTATAGCATAAATTTTTTTTTATAATTTTAATCACCATCATTCTTGTCATCATTAATATTACCATCATTGCAATACAGTAATAAATAATATTAATTTATGTGAATAATTATAGATACTGTAAGTAGCATTCATGAAAGGAGAAGTTTCTGTTCGTGTGGGACAGTTGGTAAATCTGATTTAAACTCCAGATCTTGGTAATGCTAAAGATTTTGACAAACACCATGCAAAGACAAAAGAAAATGTGTTGTTAAAATTCGTAAATAAAGTTAACTTTAAGTCTTACTGGAGAATAGGCAGATGGTACATGATTTCTAAATCAAATTTGTTTTAAAGGATAGTCAATAAATCCTACAGGAACTTGAGAAGTTAGTAACGTTGAATTATTGTAATGAAACCAGAGGTTTGTTATTAACATTTTTTATATAGTTGTTTAGCTTTAGTGGGAGTTTTTCATGAGATGAAACGTAAGAACAAATGTTCTTCTTTGAAATATCTATTTAAAGTGAGGGTGTTGAGACTTATTCATAAAAAATTATAGATTTTTATTCAGTGGTGCATTTAGATTAAACTGGCTTAAATTTGATTATAATACATCAGTTCAAAGATATTTAAAAAGTACAATACTCTCCTTATAAAAGAGAATAATCCTCATGAATTTGTTTGTTGTGAAGTACTTTTTTTATGTCTCAGATTTGCAAATATTGTAATATTTAAAAAAATTTTATTTGTTGAAAAGCAACCTTCCTTACATATGCTCCTGAAGCTCCCATTGAGAGGTGCTCACAAATATGTAGAATTATGGAGCATATTATGTTACATTGAGTGTATAAATTATATAAGCTTTCAGTATTGTCTTGTACATAGAGCCACTGCATCATAGCAAAACCTTATATACATGAGAGAGAGGTTGATGATTAAAGGTGCTTTGCGTAAAGGATACTTTATTTAAGCATGGAGGAACAACTTTCCATTACCTTTGTTATTTATAGTAAAGAAGGTATGAATATTCACTATTTTAGATTTTAGTAGAAAGTTGGCTTTATCTTATTATCATCTTTTCCCTTAAGGTTGTAATGGGAAAGTAACATGAATAAAAGTTATTCTTAAATATCCTCTCAAGTTCATGATATTTATATCTTTTACTAATTGCATTTCATGTACCACTATCATTTTGTTTTATTTATTATTTTTACTTCTATTGCCGATCGAAAAACTGTGATCTCCCAAGTGTTATTTCCTATTCATAGTATACGGGACCAATAACCACATCTGCATTTCTCATGAATAAATAGATCTGTAAGGTCAGGTATAGGGGTGCTGTGCTGTCACTTGTATGAGATATGAATTTATGTTAATGTTGCCAAAGAGGATGAATGACCACATGTTTTCCTTTGTTGTATATAGCGCCTTATACTGTACAGTATACATAATCAGGCTTTGTATGTACTGATGCTTATAGCTTTGCATGTTTGTCAAACAAAGCACACATGATTCTGTGAAGTAAGTTAGAAAAAGGCAGAAGGACAAAGTCATGTATACAGAGCATACTCCAGAAGTACAGTAGTTGCAATCCTGTTTGCAGCTTGATGATGATCGCTGCGATTGCACTGATGGTCATGATGACGTTTGCGTTGGTGTTTGTCTGTGTGTGTGTGTGTGTGTGTTCATGTGGAGCAGGACTGAGGCATGTATTATTGCAGGTGCAATGTCCCCGGCACCATCTCGCCTGGCGCCCCTGCCTAGCCCCACTGGCCTCAGTCCTCGCCCTCGCCCAAAGTCCCTGTTTGTGCGGCTCAATAGTTTCCGCAAAGCCTCGCTTCTTAGCCTCTCCTCAACGGCGTCAAGCCCACAGTGCGAGGCCCCCGCATTTACCTTTGACGATTTGCTCAAGCTTCATAAACGTAAGGCTGTGAAACCATCATTTCTTTCCTAAACACCCACACTCATTCCTCTCTGCCACTCCTCTTTTCCTCTTCTTTCACTTATTCTACTTGTTGTTCACTGTTCCTTCTACTGCACTAAATTCTGTTGTCATCTCTCAAACCCACCTCTTCTCTTTATTCCTTTTCCTCTTCTTTTCATTCCTGTTCTTTTCATCCAATATCTTCTGGATACAATTCTCAGTCTTCCTCTATACATCTTAAACTAGTCACAAATATCAAAACAAAACAGTTGCTGCCTCCAATCACGCGACCTAAGTACTAAACTATACTGAGTATATCCTTCACAAGTCAGTTTTCCACAATAATTTCCGGTAATTGTAAATATAAACACCGCTTTGTTTCTCATTTTGAAGTTAACACTTGAATCTATTTTTATACTTCTGTCTTTAGCGAGAAATTTTGTAACTTTTTTCTGAAAATCAGAACTTATAAAAGTAAATTGAGGAGAAAATTTTGAAAACTCGTTTTCATGAAAGTCTGCTTTTTCCCTCTTGCAAGCTGCCCTGATATATTTTCCACATGCTGTGAATCTAGTCTAGCAGATGCACCTGCAGCAGCAGCTTAACAGTGCAAAGAAGCCTGCAAGCTCCTCTGAAAATGTTGTGGCAAAAAGAAATGAACGGAAGTACTTCTGTCAGAATGCCAAGAGTTTAGAGTTATCCAGATCTTCTCACACACTGCTTAGGTCTGCTTGCCTTAGTGCTTTTTTATATATGAGCTTTTTCGCTTCTTGAGGGACTCCCCTTGCTCATAATATCAGTAAATAAGCCAAGTAAGAATGCCAAGGCTTCCATTCTAATGAAATGTAACTGCAGATTTCCTTCCCTTGCCACATCCAGTCATGTGATTTAACATTACAATACTATCACAAACGTTTTCAGATTTTTCTTTTTTCTCTTATCTCTTTCAGGAATGTGCACGGTGGTATTGATATGGCCAAGATAATTAAGGCCATTCATGTTAAACAACATAAAATCATTCTTTTATAAAGATTGCCCTCTCTACTTTATCTTACTTTGTTCTTTGCTGCATAGTTTTTTTCCTAAATATGGTTTTTTTTACAACTAAGGTTATGTTATGAGAATACTTTTATTAAATCAGTTTCCAACATTTCATTGTACAGTTCATTATCCAAGAGATTATTATTTCATTATTGCCTTGTTCACTACCATGATATTCAATAGTTTTATGAAGTATATATTATATTTTTTGTGTAGCATACTCTTCCCAAGTTTCATGTGTAAAACTGCCAGTGTGATGTAGTTCCCAGGAGTAATTTTATTAACCCTTATTTGTCAAAATTCCAGTTACAGTACATATACAAATGTGAAACTTTCTTTTGTAGTTGGAAATTTTTTCCATCATTTTTGGTTTGGGCACCTTTGTTTTTACTGTACTTTATATGGAGTATTATCTATAATCTTGCAAGTGGCATGTTGAATGTTTCCATTACGTCCTACAATACAAGTCATTTTAAAGTGAAAATATTTGTTTGAAGACTCAGAAATAAATACTGATTTTAGAAAATATTCATTATATTTAAACGTAGTACAGTAGAGCCTTTAAACAGTCACACTATTTTTTTTCATAATACATAGGTACAGCACATGAATTTAGGATAAATATTTGAAACTGTAGTCTGTCACTATTTTTTTTTTCATAACACATAGGTACAGCACATGAAATTAGGATAAATATTTGAAACTGTAGTCAGTCACTATTTTTTTTTTTTCATAACACATAGGTACAGCACATGAATTTAGGATAAATATTTGAAACTGCAGTCTGTACCCAGCAGTATCTGGCAGACCTGAGTCTTTTCAGTTTTTGATGTAAGACGGATTATAGCATATTAGATGTTTTGTTTCTTGTGTTTCTTCCCTTTCCATTATATTTATAAGTACAAAGGTTATGGAACGATAATTTTGGAGATAATGAACGTGTATTGTATTTTGCCATTATTCCCCTTCTATGTAATACTATATCTTTCAGAACTAAGCATATTAATCATCTTGTCATTCCTATTATTTTAAATATAATTCAGATTAATTCATCTTTTTACAATTTTAATATAACATCCAGAAGGAAAACTTTATTTTCCGTAACTCAAAGGGACATTTAAACTATTATCTTTTTCATTGTGTGGCCTTGAAAAAATTAAGTTGATCGTCAATGCTAATTTAGCCCCATCATTTTTGTATTTGTGTTCTCTTTTGCAGCACTGGATAGATGTGATTAAAGTATCATTGGTATTAATTTTGGCATTTTTAGTTTTCCAATAACTTTCTTAAAACTTATAAGTGGTTGCAAGGTCATTTCCAGTGGTATGAATAAATCTTACATAACCCATTCTGATAAAACAATGAATTTAACAACTTGCAAGACATTAAACTCCCTCATTAGATGCTGCATTTGTAAATTGTCGTGGTTTGCACTAAGTTAAACGTCCCAGACTGTAGTCTCATAAAAATTAACAAGTGTAGATGTAAAATCTTAACCTGTAGTTGTAAGTCGTAAGTAGCCATGTTGTTCAGTGTTGATTTGCTTTACTTGAAGTGTCCTTTATTTCTGTAACACTGTTTAGTGCCTTGTCATTTTCATGCAGAGGCCTGGAAAGGTGATAAATGATTTTATTTGTTAGCGTCTCTCATTGTGTAAATATTACAATATAATACCATTAGAATTCAACACCAAGCAAAAACAATAAATAAATTTTGGAATATCTAGCAATAATATGTAATCAGTAATACAGTATTCCCATAAGTTATTATACATGAGAAAATAATTATCTTAATAGTTTGTCTGAATTAATGAGTAATCTTGTCGTCCAAGTACAGCATTGTTTAAAATTACTAGCTTGGTAAAGTTTTTGCATCACATCATAGCTTCATTTGTAAGTTAACACATAATCATTGTCATACCAGTGTGACATCTGACCCTCACTTCCTGTCTCATATACTCATTGTTTTGATGTCCTGTAAACTCATGACAGATGATCGGTAATTCAAGTAGGTAATTAGAAACCCCTGTGATTGATAATTAGACTTTATATGGTTGTCTTATTGTACACTGCACAAGAAGAATCGAGAAGTGGGTAATGAGTTATGAGCATTTCATAGAAAAATTTGTTACATAAAATGTTGCCGTAAGATGATAGTCACCAGATGTAAGTCATTTACATAAAAAATGCAATACCTTTGTTATTGAATTCATATACATAATATTCGAATTCTGGATTCGTCGTTCTTGGAATTTCTGAAACATTTTTTAATAAAAGAATCTGCACCACTTTGAAAATGAACCAGTGTAAGGTTTTAAAACAAACTGAATATTCAAATGACAGCATTAATATGTCATCTATTGCTATAATAAAGTAAATTAAAGGGGTGTAAACTGGCAGTGCTACCTGAACACTTCCTCTGATCTCATATGCCGTTTGTCATGAGCAAAGGATCATTTTACTCTTGAATTAGCTTACCATCCCCAAATTATTTTGTAACATTTCTCTGGTCAATAGTGTTATTTGTTTTTTGTAAAATAAACATCTTTCTTCGTGCAGTTTTTTGCATTTGTTTTTCTCATCTTACCATTACTTGCAACATAAATAAATTACAAATTGGGTTTATTACCAACCTGTCTGACTTTCTGGCTGCATATTAATTCATAAATGTGGATATAAATATATATTTAGGTATGTATTTACTTGGAAGCTTGGAAAAACTCTTCCAGCTGTTTTGCAGAAAGTAAATATTCAAATAATTTAGTTAAGCCTGGATTCACTTTTCATTGTTTAAAGAATGTATGTTGGTGATATGCATTATAAGTATAATTACTTAGTAAATCAAATGTGTCAAGTAAAAAACAGGAAGTTTCAATAAAGATTTTAACAGGTGCATACATGTGGAAGCCACCCATTAAGTAGCCCATATCAGGTTTGTTGTTAACCATAAGAAATATATAATCAAATGCGCAACTGTCAGTACAGTAGATATTTACGATTTTTTTTTTTCGTTTTTTCTCTCTCCCTTCACTTTTTTTATTGTATTCTGAGACAGGTAGTGGGAACTGTTGTGTTATCAGAACATTCAGCCACATCCTTTCCCTTTTCTATACCCTCCTCACTTCACCACTTTTCTCAGATATAGCCTTCATTTTGGAATGCCCATTCTTTCAAGGGTCGTAACAACAGTCCCTTAACAGGATAACCACGGCTATGATTTTTTTCCATTCCTCATGTCATATCCACTAATGATGATGATATTTGTGTGTGGGTGTACCATAAAACAGGAGGGTCAGCAGCCAGCAGTAGTGGCAGTCCGAGGCGAACACAGCACAAGTGTCGATCCCAGACAGCCAGCCCTCGGGTGGACAGCAAAAAGATTCTGCGACACCTGGTGACTCCGCCTGTAGGTCACCGTGCCAGCAGCTTTGACGAATTGCTTCACCTTCACACCCAAACACCAAAATGTAGTGTAGTAAGTAGGCTGGCTTATTTAGCATACAGTTGATTCCTTTATTTCCTTGTGCTCCCTCACCTCTTGAATCTACTCAAGGCCTTCACTTAACTTGAGTGCTTTCGTTATTCTCATGGTACTCTCTCATTACCATAAATATTAGATATGAACCATACTAAATTTGGGAATCGGTCTTGATGTGAGCCCCTTCGCACAGCTCTTCAGCTGTGCATGTTTTACACTGTTACTACTCAAATATGTTAAAGAGAATGCTTTGAGCACTTGTAAGAACTTTTGTGGATGAGACATATACAGAGAATTGATATAAGAATTTTGAACAGATTTTAGGTAGAGACAAGAGTTTTGTTAATTTTTTTATTGCTTACACTGAAACAGAAAGTGTACTCAGCCCAGAATGAAGAGAGAATTTCAGTGCTTGAGCAGTGTGGTGAGACAGTGCTGCAAACTCCTGCTTTTCGTATCTTTAACAGTGTATTAAAAACCTGCGTATGATTGGTCTTAGATATGTCACAAAATTACTCCATGTGCCATACCAAAATCTTCTAGTTAAATTTTTCAAATGAAAATTCTGTGTAAGGAAATCTACATTCATTTCACAGAATTTAATTGTTCCCAAGAGCTGAGTGGTTAGCATTAATTCTTGAAATAATTTGAGGAAAGGAAATTTCTGAGTTCACTGACATTCTAGAGGGCTAGATAGATATTTAGCCTCGAGTGGGTGTCACTTCAGTCATTTTTGTTTCCAGTAAATGTGTGAGCTTATGGATTCCTTCATGTTCAGGCTCAATTTGAATTTCATGAACAGGATATTGCTTTTTTAACTTCTGGTAAAACGTGATTTTCTTACCAATAGAACTGATTTATTTTTTATAATGTCATTTTGAAAATGGAGATCACTTAACAGTGCTAATGTAATTATGATGAAAACCATAAAAGTTTCCTAAGAGATGTTAATTTTATTTTTTTAAAGAGTTGAAAAGGTACTGTTAATCATTTACCTGGCATAGAGTCCATAAGTTACATTAATATGCTTACAACTTACGATAATGTGGAAACATTTTATGTAAGGTTATGCCATGAATTTAGTGCTGAATATTTTCCTAAGGTAATTTTTGTATGACACACTTCAGGCCATTTCATATGGCTTATTTTCAGCTCTTGCAAGTCTGTAGTACATTCCCAGTTAACAGATGTCTGTATTTGGTACACTTCCATTGGATCGGTAATAAAAACTGAGTCATTACAAAACTTTTGAAGTTGCACTGGTTCAATTTTTTTCCATTTAGCCTGCTTTTAAAGTGGTGCTGGTACATTCATTTGTTCTGAAAGATTTTGTAAAATTCTTTTATAATACTGTATAGTTTAACTTGTAAAATATTGTATGTTGGTAAATTCTATTCGGTATGAGTATGAGGTGATAAAACAAAATTTTGATGTTTTGTAAAATTCCTGTTTATTGCATGTAGCATCATATCCATGCAGTATGTATAGTAAGTTATTACTGTACGGTATGCATACAAAACTTCTCTTCAATTGTCAAAAGAATAATCAGTGTCCCTCCTTGGAACTTTCAAGACGAGGCCACCCCGTTCTTTTGCAGACCTGATTTTGCCACAGAGGTGTATTGTTTTGTGTTAGACTGGTCTTGTATTATCACAGGCTTCTCTATAGGCACTTCATATAAGGTTGTGGGATGAAGAATGCTGCTCTGCTTAATAACAAACCAAACATAATGGCAGAGATATATATGAATATTCTTGAGAGAAATGGTTTTCCACTGTAATTGTTCATGAATTGAATGACAAGGAAAAGTGCTAAGCTGATATTATTCTTGGTCTGGCCTTTCAGGAGTGATAGTCCACTATTTTCTTCTTCGATTATGTAGCTTTTCCAAACTTTCCCTGTAACACTTGCCGATGTTTTATTAACATTTTGATATACATAACATTGTTTCTTGGTCAATTTTCATATTTTACATCTTATTGTGTACCAGTTCATAGTTCTGCTCATTAAAGATTACTATATTTTTTTCTTGTCACATGCCATAGGTAACTGGCATAAAAATCAAAATCACCTTCTTTCAGTTATTATGATTGGAGTTTCTGTGTTACTATTTTTGGCTGCTAGGCCATGATAGAAGGCACATTAGTTGCCTTATTCCTGAAGGAGGCCAGTTAACCAGTGTTCTCAGACTTTTGGATGTGCCATAGCATTTATACCTTGTTTTCCACATTTTTGGGGTTTCAGTATCCTTGCTAGAGGGCCTTCTATGCATACTAATTAGCTCATTTGTTTTGTAACTTTATTTATTTACTGGTTTGCTTGTTTATTATTTTTATTCATTATACATAGATTTTTTATTGAATTATAATTTTTATATATATATATATATATATATATATATATTTTTTTTTTTTTTTTTTTTATTTTTTCATATACTGTATATACTGTGTGTGTGTGTGTTTGGGTGTAATGTATATATATTTATATATATATATATATTTTTATATATATATATATATATATATGTATATATTATATATATATATATATATATATATATATATATATATATATATATATATATATATATATATATATATATATATATATATATATATATATATATATATATATATATATATATATATATATATATGTATAATATATATGTGTGTGTGTTTGGGTATATATATATAAAATGAAGGCAGGAAAGCACACCAACGGGTCAAGAAAGTCATATTTATTCGGTTGCAGCGTTTCGAAGCCAACCATCAGGCATCATTCCAAGCTACAAGTAATACCTCATTAGTACAATAAACTTAAGTGACAAATATTAAAGTGCACAATAAAAGTTACAATAAAACAAACAGCTAAAAATATGCATAAGGACCAACCGTTGAGTGTGGAGGCAGAGGAAGGACTAACCAAAAAACGTCAACAGTTCACGAGAGAGAGAAAGAGGTGTAGACGTGGCATGGGTGTTCAGTGAGGGGACCAGTTTTTTAATAAACAATGATTCATTAATTGTTAAGAGCTTATGATTGGGGCCCTGCCTAAAACCTTAAAGTCTTTGTATCGAATGGAATATTTGCATTTATCGGTATGATCCCTACGTTGGAAATTCGGGATTTGAAAGTTTAGTGCTGGTTCTATAGCTGACAGCTCTGTGACTGTCGATTCGGACCTTAAGTAGGCTATGTGTCGATCCAATATAGGTTCCTCGATTACATCGAGGACGAGTAAACTTATAACACACGAGGTCATTAATGGATCCAAACGGTCTTTGAACTGAAAAAGCTATCTATATTCAATGGGTTTGTAGGTATAATTTTGATTTATTCGGCAGGGAGATGGCCGGATATTAAAGCTTGGAGTTTTTTCATAAAAGGCTGTATCGTGAATAAAAGGAATAGAAAGGTAATTTGGGAAGCTGAGGAGTAGGATGACATGGAACAAAGATATATAAAATAAATAAATGTATCAGTTCCTTTGTTTTCCATGTCCAAGAGGTTCATGAGAGAAAACTACACAAAATGGGTGTTTTTGTTCCGAAATTTAATCATGACAGTAAAACAGTGTTAAGTTACTCCCTATCGAAATCCTCTCTCTTGATTTGGATTTTGCTTTAACATGTTACAGACCCTCATTTGTACAGCTCTTTGGTAGTCTGGACTTCCTGTTTTCTAGATTGACCATCCTTGACGCCCCTAACTTTCGATCAAAATTTCAAGGCATAGCACATAAAATTTATTCTAAATTGTCTACGTACTGGGCTCCATTTTTAAAAAGGAAGATATGAATATGCTAAAATGTCTTGCAAAAACAAGGACATTATTATTATTACCCATCCAGATAAAGGTAAAGCAGTTCATACTCACAAATTGATGGTATGGCTATGGGCTCTCCACTTGGACCCATCTTCGCCGGTACTGTATCTTCATGTGCTTGCTGGAAGAGCACATGCTTGATACTTGTCCCCTTAGTTACCATCCACTATTTTATAAACGGTATGAAGACGACAAGTTTGCACTTTTCAGAAGTCAGTTTGACACCGAGAGGTTTTTAAATTTCATCAATTCATTTCATCCCAATATCAAGTTCACGATTGAATACGAGACTAACAATCAGTTACATTTTTTAGATGCTGTAATAACACGCTCTTACCAAGGCTTCTCTACTGTTGTTAGAAAAAATACATTCACTGGTGTTGGTACAAATTTTTATAGTTTTCGTTCTCTTGATTTTAAGATTGCCTTATTAACCATGCTTCACCGAACCTTTGCTTTAACGTCTAGTTGGCAAGATTTTCACAATGAAATCCCCTATATTGGATCGACACAGGCTACTTAAGATCAGAATCGACAGTCATAGAGCTGTCAGCTATAGAACCAGCACTAAACTTCAAATCCCGAAGTCAAATACATCTTAGTTTAACCAGATCACTGAGCTGATTAACAGCTCTCCTAGGGCTGGCCCGAAGGATTAGACTTATATTTCCAACATAAGGATCATACCGATAAATGCAAATATTCCATTCGATACAAAGACTTTAAGGTTTTGGGCAGAGCCTCCAATCGTAAGCTCTTAACAATTAATGAATCATTGTTTATTCAAAAACTGGTCCCCTCATTGAACACCCATGCCACGTCTACACCTCTTATCTGCTTGAACGTGCAATTAGATAGCCGGATGGTTTAAGTTAAGTATTATACCTTAGTTTAACAAGACCACTGAGCTGATTAACAGCTCTCCTAGGGCTGGCCTGAAGGATCAGACTTATTTTATGTGGCTAAGAACCAATTGGTTACCTAGCAACGGGACCTACAGCTTATTGTGGAATCCGAACCACATTATACCAAGAAATGAATTTCTATCAGAAATAAATTCCTCTAATTCTTCATTGGCCGGGCGGAGACACGAACTCGGGCCTAGCAGAGTTCTATCTGAGAACTCTACCGACTCGTCCAACGAGGAACTGCCGGATGGTTTAAGGCACGCCTGACTGAATGTCGTTAGTTCTCGTGGTTGGCGGTTTAAGCCCGTGAGACGACGAACTACTTATCATCAGTTATAATTCCCTAGGTAGGGAGAATTGGATATTAAACAACATTTGTAGCTTAATGCTTGTATGTGTGTGTATCTATATATATATATATATATATATATATATATATATATATATATATATATATATATATATATATATATATATATATATATATATATATTATATATTTATTATTATATATATATATATTACTATTTTATTGATCATGTATTAACATTTCTTTCTTAATTATTATTATTTACAGTTTTCTTTCTTCGCATATGGGCTTTCTAGTATGTAAAAGCCTTTTTGGCTCATTCCAAACAAGAATATATATATAAATATATAATATATACATATATATAATATATATGTGTGTATGTTTATATATATGTGTGGGTGTAATACAAGTTTATGCAAATATTTTGGGAAATGAAAGAAAAAGTCATTCTGAGCAGAAAATGTTCTATAAACATATACATTTTAAGGCTTCATTTGTTGGTGAGATGAATTTTTAGAAATAAACTTTACCATTAAACGGTCAAGTAAGCTGGCTTGTATGGGATGCATAGAGGGTATATATCTGGAGATGCTATCTGTATGCCAGTACTACGTAGTTCGGTGGTCTTCCACCAGGGTGGCGCTGCAGAGCCTTGTGGCCATCTTTGAAGGTCTGGTAAACGCGCGAATTGAACAGTGGCTTTGTACCATTGTGAATTTTTTTTATCCTGAATGTTTAATGAGTAAGTGTTTAGTGAGTGCTTAGGGTTTAGTGAATGTTAGTAAGTATATAGTGAATATTTATGAGTGTGTTTAGTGAATGGTTAGTGTTTAAGGTTTAGTGAATGTTTTGTGAGTGTTAGTGAATGTTTAGTGTTTAAGTATTCAGTGAGTATTTAGGGCTTATTGAATGTTTTGTAAATGTTAGTTTTTAGTGAATGTTTAGTGAGTGTTTAGGGTTTAGTGAATGTTAGTGTTTACTGAATGTTTAGTATGTAAGTATTCAGTGAATGTTTAGTGAGTGTATAGTAAGTACTTCGTGAATGTTTAGTGTATAGTAAGTACTTAGTGAAGGTTTAGTGTTTAATGAATGTTTAGGATTGAGTGTTTAGTGAATGTTTATTGAGTGTTTAGGGTACAGTGAGTGATTAGTGTTTTATGAGCATTTAGTGTATAGTGAGTTTTGAGTATTCAGTGAGTGTTTAGTGTTAGTACAGTAAGTGTGTGTGCAAGTGTTTAGTGACTGTGAGTTTATAGTAAGTGTGTATTTAGTGAATGTAAGTGTATAGTAAGTGTGAGTATTTAATGAGTAAGTGTGTAGTGAGTATTAGTGTTCAGTGATTGCACATTACTGTTTAGTTAGTGTTTAGTGACTGTATGCAACGAAAGTCCTGTAATTTACGGGAATCATTTATGCTGGACATTACTTAGAGCCAAGAGCAGATGCTTAGGCCTTGACCACTTTGGTTAGAGTGCTTAGGCCAACCAGTTTTTGTAAGGTAACTTTTCTCTGTGAAAGTGAGTCAAGTAAGAATAATGATAATCATAATGATGGTAATAGTAATAATAATAATAATAAAATAACAGCAACAATAATATTAATTACAGTAGTAAAAATAATAATAATTATAGTAATATTAATAAGGTAATAATAATAGTAAAAAAGATAAAAATAATAATAGTAATAAAGTATAGTACTTTGAGCTGGACCGAAACCTTTCAATGTGGTAATAAAGTATAGTACTTTGAGCTGGACCGAAACCTTTCAACATGGCTGCCCGAGGTCACACACTCGGCATGGAGATCACCACTCCGTGTTATTGACGCTCTATGGCTATGTTCATACAGGGCATTTTTAATCGCACGGTGAGATACGCGCGGTTGATTGTTCAATGTTAGCTTATGGAATCGTTCACACGTAACTGCGGCGTATCACGGCGGTTTCCAATACGCCGCGCTAGCGAGATTCCCCTCGCCAACACGCGATTGCCGGATTTGTCAAGATACATACTAGTCAATGACATCGTTCACACACAGCGGTGAACCGTGCTTTTTGAAGACAGCAGGTGCCATCATTGGCTGTGTATCAGCCAACGAGAAAAGAGATTGTCCATTCCCATAGCAACCCTGGCCACCATGCCTGGTCTCCGTGATTACAGTCACACACACACTATTGCATGGCTGTCACTGCCAACTGTTAACTATGGAGAGGGATCATTCTGACACTGGAAGTCACAAAAAAGTAGATGAATATATATATATATATATATATATATATATATATATATATATATATATATATATATATATATATATATATATATATATAAGAAGCATTACGCACGGTGGCCACTGCAGTCAAAAATGCTTCGTGTGAACGATTACAGCGTTAAATGAGCGGTGGCCGCCGCAGTTAAAAACGCCCTGTGTGATCCTACCCTATGATGGGATGTCGGAGTGAGTAGCCAGGGATATGGGGGGAAGGGTTGATGAAGGGCATTAGACAACTGGATTTCTAGCCTTTTAATCATGATTTTTTCTTGCAGGTTATTGGAAAATGTAGCATTACAGTCCCGTCAACAACTGTAGTAATCACCTGTGAAGAGACTTCATGTAGTTAATTTTAAATGATTAGCTTTAAGTATCAAGAAAGTTGTGTAAATGTTGCCTGGCAACATTTATTTGTGATCGTTGAATTCTAGGACAAACTGTCCTGCCCCTCCTCGTCACAGAATTGATGAATCAGAGTCAGGACTAGGCCTACGCCTATGCTGAATGAGGGATAGTGACAGTAATCAAGATAACAAGGGAATGTAGGTGGGGAGGATACTGCACTTTGAACAATGTCAGCTTTTTACTTCTTTCGATTACTGTATGAATAGGCTAAGTTTGATAGGAAAGAATGAAGAAAGTTAATTTTCCATATGTTCCCATTCTTTTTAATCTGACCGAGACGAAGGCGTTTTCTTAGGTGCATTTTTTTCCTTTGATTGGTGTGTGATGAATACTTTTGATGGAGAAGGAGAGATTTTTGATAATACGTTTTAAATCTTCAATCGGTGTTTAATGAGTAGGCCTACCTTTGATGAAGGAGAGATTCCATAAGGCTTGCTTTTCTTTTCTTTTCTTTATCAGAGTCCACTGAATGCATTTTTTCCTCTTTGTTCAATATGTAAAGAATACAATTGATTTGAAGATATTTTATTCGCATTGGCCTAATCGCCGATTTCCTTTTTTGTATAACAGTGGAGTTCACAACCATATAATCTAGAAATGGAACTATTGCAAAACACATAAATAAACATCTTAATCTGCATATTCCACATCACTGGAATGGTAAGGCATTGTCTCCAGTTTCTTGCTCTCAAAATGAATCCAGAATTTGACACTTGTAACCTGAACACACTCACTTATCTTGGCAGAAAAGCGAGACTGTTCAGAGTAACAAGTGAACTGATAATGGTTATTTTAAAATTCACCTCGCCGACAAACGAAGCCTTAATATTATATGTTTATAGAACATTTTCTGCTCAGAATGACTTTTTCTTTCATTTCCCAAAATATTTGCATAAACTCGTGTTATACCCTACATATATATATATATATATATATATATATATATATATATATATATATATATATATATATATATATATATATATATATATATATATATATATATATATATATATATATATATATATATATATATATATATGCACATACTATTTTTAGTTATTGATCATATACATTAAAATTTCTTTCTTAATTATTATTATTTACAGTATTTTTTCACATGTGGGCTTTCTAGTATGCACAATCCTTTTGGCTCATTCCAAACAAGTAGGTTGCCATGTTGTAAAACAGATTAGAGATATTAGGCCTAGATTAAACAGGGTTTCATAAAAATTACCATAGAAAGGTTAAGCAAGCAATATAAATTTAGATGCAGGTATTTAATTTTCTACCAATATCGATTTCTAATTGTCTGACGTATTTTTATAGTAAAGATTAATTTTGCCAAGACTGAAGCATTGTGCATTTCATTCTTGTTTTACAATAGGAGTGGACATAATAATAATGAAAATTATGTGGGACCTTCCATGGAGCCTATTGGAAAGACTTGCTAATCAAAGTAAAAGTTATTTGAAAGTTGACTGATATTCCAGGATTTTATTTCTGGTGCAAAAGGTTTTGCAAACACTTTTTTTAATGTGGGGTAGGAGCCCCTCATCTCAAAAAGAAGTTTCATGTATAATTGCAAGTATATTGTTTCAGTACAGTACTTAACTTTAGTTTTATAAATGACAAGCAAAGGGTAGTGAACTGCTGCAAGAAATTGTACCTACCTTGTGCCCAACAAAGTCAAAATGAAGTTAGAAGCCCATAATAACTAGTACATTTAACCTCTTGAAATTTATCTGTTCCTACAATGTACTTTTTTAAGAAACTTCACATGATGAGATAATGGATTTTAAGCATTCAGACAACGTAGTTACTGTATTTGTAATTATAATTTGTGGGCTTAGCCAAGATGGCCTCCAAGCTTTAGGAGTAGTTCCTAAACCTTTTAGATAAGCATCCACTTTTGGACCACTATTTAATTTTGAAATTTATCTTTGAAAGTATAGCAGCTGCTCGTTCGTAATGGAGTTACCCTTACAGTCCCACCAGGGCTCCACTAAACAGATTGACGAATACCAGGAGTTTTCACATAGTTGGCCTTAGGCTGGAACAGTGCCATTGTTGGTACAGTGATAGAATATAAATGAACTTGGGCATGAAGGCTTTTTATCCTACCCACAGCAGCTACCTTGATTGTCATAATTCACTTGCTCCTCTGGGTCTACATGGTGCCTGCCTCACTGTTCTCCTTTCCAAGATTTTTTTTTATTGTGCAGGACTTTATTCTCAAGATAATGTAACTGTCAGCTGAGGAAATATTAAGTTTGCTCATGGAATCATATATATTAATTATATTCCCCCTTTTTTCTTGTTTAAATATGTTTTTGTTTTACCCTCTGGGTGTTCCCGTGAGTGCATATCTTATGTATATTAATGTTTCTTATTATCTTCATGAATCATAAGCCCCTTGTTAAAATTAATCTTACTGTACCCTTTGCTGGTGCCAAAAGTATATTGGCCCAGGTTGCATGTAAATTTACTTTTTCAGCATAACATTTTTTGCTGTACATTCCTTTAACTGGAGTAAACTATTGGATTACATGAATAATACTTTATTGTAATTATATATATATATATATATATATATATATATATATATATATATATATATATATATATATATATATATATATATATATATATATATATATATATATATATATATATATATATATATATATACACACACACACACACACACACACAGTACACACACATACAGTAAATTAGCGTTCTCACAATTCGCGGACTCACCAATTTGTGGGATTTTCTGTGGAACGTATCTATAAATTATTCATGAAAAATTTGGCAATTCATGGGCTTTTTCATCGGAAAATATTCACTAATTGGTGTATTTTGATGGTATTTTCATGACTACATTTTTATGATAAAACAATTTTACTAATTTTCAAATGTTATTAAGATTAATAAGAATAAAAATAATAATCATAATAACAATAATACTCTAAAATTAAATAATACATAACTCAAAGAGAGAAAGAACTGGTTTTCTCCCCTCCATTCAGGATGGACCTGACCTTATTAAAGTGAAGATAGATTGCATCCTACTATTTTTCGTGTTTTTGTTTTTTCCTTTACAGGGCTGCCATTAAGCTAGATTAGAAAGTCACTCCCTTGTTCTGTTGTGAACTGTATAGTTGACTTTTTGCCTGTGGGGATGGCCACAAACATAACCTTTGTAAACAGTGATTCATTAGGGTGGTTGCTGGACATTCGCAGTGTGTGTGCAGTTTGCTCCTGGCAGCCAAACCAAACAATTGTGGGGCTCAATTTAAACTACCCCTTTGGGTTCATGGTTTGGTAGGAGTGTTGGTGGAATAGAACACATACAGCAGGTGTTCTTTCCTGCCCTGAGTATGACCCCCATTCAGGCAAACATGGCAAGTCATCAGAATCCAAGGCCTTCCTCTTTGACTTCTCTGATGGAGAGGAAGAAACATTAATTGGGACAAATGGCCTGAGTGATGGGCAATGTGTGGACCACACCACTGAGCTCTCCTTGGTTAGCCTAGGAAGCCCAGGGTACTGGCCTTTTTCTTGTATGAGGAAGAGCTTCCAGAGGTAGATCTGAGTTTTTCCATACAAATTGAGGAGGATCCCAACTGGAAATCCTCCTGTTTCTCTTATGGTTCCTAATCCTTCACCCAAGACTCCCCTTCTGCTGGGTAGTGGTTATATGACTACCCTGGTCCAGCCCACCCAGCCAGACACTTTTCATAAAGAGATCCCTGGGCAGAGTTTACAAAGGAGATCTTATGGGAGATCTTGGGCAGTATCAAGGAATCCCATGATACTGAGTGCCACAATATTTAGGAAGTTATTGAAGATTCCTGTCAAGAATTCAGGGCAGCCTTGGATACTGACTTGGACAATTACCAAGATGTTTTCATCCATTAGGAGAGGCTAGATTGTCCTCAAAGGACATCTGCATGAAGGTGGGTACTCTTGCTGAGAAAGTAAGATCCTTGGAGCAGGCTACCAATAAGCCCAAAGCTAAGATAAAGAGCCTGTTTCCTAGGTCCTCATTAGGGTTGACCCTTGTCTCCCAGAATGATGCCCCTCCTTCTCCTGTGGTTGATAGTATGATTGGCCCTAGCACTCTGACCAGCTTGGACTCTAAATTCCCCTAGCATGAAGCCTTGGTGTGCCTCTTCTTGCTGGATGGCAAATGCTTTATCAATAAACAAAAGATGATGATCAATGTGGAATGTAAAATTACAGGACAGCACCACCTTCCCCCATACAGAATGGTGCTTGGCCCCCCATTTCATCAGGATATAGAAAGTGCTTTGGTGGCAACCATCCTTGAGAATTAGCTCTCCCTCCAAATACCCTTGGCCTTCTGCTCCTTCACCTGTAAAATGGTAAATTATGTGAAAGGATGCCTCCTTGACAGATTGTGAAAGCCACTTGGAGGATTGTTAGGTAGGTGTAAGATGGTTATAGGATTTATACTTCAAATGTGGTAAGCAAGGAAGTGGCACTTGTCATAATCCACCTTGCAATCTTAATCAACGTCAGAACAAACTCCCTGTCAAGGCAGACAGCAGTTTCAACCAAGTGGATGTAGGACCAACTTACATTCCAAGTGATTGCCAGCCTGCTTCCACATCTGGAAGTGGGCCTTTGCCTCACAGGAGAATGTTTGGCAGTACCAAGAGATCCATTTCTACAATACTGGAATAAATGGAAGGCTCTCTACCTCTTTCTTCCTTTGTCCCAGATTATGAAGGTTTTAAATAAACTGCTAACCTTTGTAATTTGATCCACTGTGAATATTTTCCATCTAACACTGCTAGGTACTTGGTGGAGAAACTACAGACTTCATCTATTCTACAATAGCAGTCTGTTTAGTAAGAGTGATTGGACTACTTCCACATGCAGAGCCCGGTTGAAATTATGACCAAAACCATTCTGAGTTTTCTGATTCACCTGATTAAGGACAAGTTCCTTGCCACCACTTGTCACTCCTGTGTAAGAATGAGGAATGTGGAAGAGGAAATCCCTTAATCTTCTGTGGGAACTCAGTATTGCAGATAAAACATTATGTCTGGTCCAGTCACTCCAGGTTTCCTTAGATGTCACAGCTAACATTCCAGATGGTCCTGTTTTCTTACACCCTACCAATAGAAAGCTGCTGTCACTGAATGGCCTGAGAATCATCTTAGTGCCCTCAATTAAAAAGGCAGACCTCAGTCCTTCCCTAAGTTGCATGATGTCCAGAAGGTGTGCATCTTGTTATCTTGGTACAGCAATGTCTCTTTTTGAGGTCTGTGTCTTTATAGGTGGCCATCAGAGATAGTGTTTCTGAACATTACTGCCATGAGATTAAAGAGGTTTGAATGCAATGTGTGTCAATAGGTGATGTGGTAAGTCCAGGCCCCAGAGGTCCCCAAGAAGACTGTGATGATACCCTCTGATACTGTGGTACTTCTGAGATATTGCTGTGATGGAACAGTTATCCGGCCTTCCATCTTGACATGGTTAGATAAGTAACTTTGTCATAAGTTTAACATACCTACAGTTTTATTTATCCTCATGGTCACTATTATATCCTCACAGTATCCTGAATAAAAGAGGAAAAGTGATACCTTACATGGCTTGGGTGTCATAGTAATTCTGAGAATTGCTGAGGTGGAGTAGTTATCCTGCATTCCATCACAACATTGATGGATATGTCACCTCATTGTCATAAGTTAATACACCTACAAATTCTTTATTTGCTGTTAATTCCTCACAGTTATCTCAAATTCAAGAGGGGAAGTGATCCATCATATGACTTATTATGGACTGTTCTCATCAAGGCAGTTGGGATTTTTTCCTCAGGAGCTAGGCCATTTCGTCAGCAGTTGGTTTCTTTTATGTGCTCCTTTGAGAGTGAGCATGGCTGCACTGCCAAAAAATAGGTTTTGATGGAGGAAACCCATATTTTTGATGGCTGCTGTGACTTCTCAAATCCAACTGCTTTCCATGAAGAAAAAAAAAGCACTGGAATCTTTTGTGGATGCTTCTTTCACAGACCTGAAGATTAATGGATTACCCTACCTGTGCCTCGATTGCCACAAATGCAAAAGAGCAGGTGAATCACAGTCATTTTTGTAGCTGATGTCTGCAGGGTAAAGAGCCCTCCTGCATTAAGTCCATTTGTTTTACGTCACTGCACCAACAGTTAAACTTTTCCAGCCTAAGACCAGCTATAAGGGTATTCTTGATATTAGTTGGTCTGTCATATGGAGCCCCAGTGGGACCATAGAGGTAAGTCCTTTGAGGATGCACATTGGCCACCAAAAATAGGTTTTTCCTACAACAAAACTTGTTTTCTCCCTCTATATTAAAAAGTCTTTCCAAAATGTTTTGGAGAACAATATCTTTTGAATTATATGGAAATATTAAATTACCTGTTATTTCTTTTTATTGTCCAAAAGATTTTCTGGTTCATTTACTACAGTATAACTAATGATTACATGAGACATTCACTGTATTACTAGAGTTTAGAAAAAATTATCAAAATAGATATACATTAGATATATAATGACATTAAATATATTAATGCAATATATTGCAAGTCTGTGAAAAATCAGTATGCAAATGAAAGTATATAAACCATTATAAGTCATACTTATACTGTATGTTCATCAAACAAATGTGGAAGCAGTATTCTTAAAATAATTTTTGTCATGTTATTTGTTTGTATATCATACACTTGTTAGCATTGTAACAGTGAGCTTTTCTTTTAATTTCCTGTACTGAAAACTCCCATTGTCTTCTGGTGCAGATTGTTGATAATGTCATTTTTTATTGTGTATTTTTGTTTGCTAACATTTCTTGGTGTTTTAGATATACTGCCTAACTATCATAATTCTAGTAAGGGGTAGTTGTATGGAAAGTATGCTGTCTGCTAACACTAGTAAGTAGGATACTAATGCAGAAATTGAAGGTGGAGTTGACTATGTAAGCCCATTAAAGAGATTTTCAGTAGAGACCTTGAGCAGTAGTAGCTCAGTTCTGGTTTTCTTTTGATGCCATCCTTGAATCTGTAGGTGTCGGAGGAGTATAGTCGCCTTCAGAACTCTGATACTAGTAGGAGGTGCTCCCCGGAGCTTGTTGTAAGTATTTGAAAGTCACAGATTGTGTGACGCTTTTCGAGTCTGCATCACGTCTCCTGTCCCTCTTTTAAACCTGTGAGCTTGCTTCCTTTTCTAAATATTTTTTCCTAACGGTTCATAGAAAAAAGGCACCTAAAGTTGAGCCACCGATTTAAATTGCTCCTTTCTCTTTAGCTTTTATGGGCACCTGTAGGATTAGTGTCATAGCTGTGCAGTAAAGAGTATTTTTGTAGTTACTAGGTTTAATAGAAAAAGGTAAGAGATATGGTATAATGAATAAATCATTCAAACCATGTATGATAGTAAATCAGTATAAATTAGATTTTCTCCCTTTTTAAGAGAATTGGATTTCTCATTTTTTAAGTGAATTGGAGTGAATTGCTGATCATGATAATTTCCTTCTTTAAAAATCATAACTGTATCAGTCACATTCAACTTGTATTAGATAGTACTTTGTAATGGGCCATAGTGCCATGGCTGCTAAAAGGATTATGATTTATTTCACCATCATCATTGTACAGGGCCTTGTATGTGTATGTGTGTGTGTGTGTATATATATATATATATATATATATATATATATATATATATATATATATATATATATATATATATATATATATATATATATATATATATATATATATATATATATATATATATATATATATATATATATATATATATATATATATATATATATATATATATATATATATATATATATATATATATATATATATATATATATATATATATATATATATATATATATATATATATATATATATATATATATATATGTATATATATATATATATATATATATATATATATATATATATATATATATATATATATATATATATATATATATATATATATATATATATATATATATATATATATATATATGTATATGTATATATATATATATATATATATATATATATATATATATATATATATATATATATATATATATATATATATATATATATATATATATACATATAAGGCTGAGGCTGAGGCTAGTATACATCACGAAGGAAGCAGCAGGGAAAGGCATCCTCATCATCTACAGTTTATTTTCAATGCCGACGCGTTTGTGACGAATTCCAAGTCGCATTTTCAAGGCTATAAAATATAATATAATTTGCAAACATCAATAACAAATTAATGCAATGACAACAGCTCTTTCTGTAGTAAAAATAAACACATTCCAATAAGTAAAAGGAGTTCACTAAAATCTTAAAACAACCTACCTATATGAAGGAAAGAACAAGACTAATATAAATAAGTAAAAACAGAGTGAGGAAAACCAGTTGCCCAAACTAGGCTATAAACAGTTTCACTGAGGACGATTGAGTATTTAACGATGGTACAGTCTTCTTGATAATTATGGATTCTAGGATGGTTAAGTCGTTGTTGTTCTGCACTTGGCCTAAGATGGAAAAATCCTTGCTGTCAATATAAGTTTTACATAATTTTAAATGATTTTGTATATTTGATTGCTCAGGATTAGATAACCTGCTACCTGTTCTATGACTTATGCCCCTGTGGGAATCTATGCGGACCTTCAACAGCCTCCTCGTGCATCCCACGAGGCCAAGTGCAGAACAACAACGACTTAACCATCCTAGAATCCATAATTATCAAGAAGACTGTACCGTCGTTAAATACTCAATCATCCTCAGTGAAATTGTTTATAGCCTAGTTTGGGCAACTGGTTTTCCTCACTCTGTTTTTACTTATTTATATTAGTCTTGTTCTTTCCTTCATATAGGTAGGTTGTTTTAAGATTTTAGTGAACTCCTTTTACTTATTGGAATGTGTTTATTTTTACTACAGAAAGAGCTGTTATCATTGCATTAATTTGTTATTGATGTTCGCAAATTATATTATATTTTATAGCCTTGAAAATGCGACTTGGAATTCGTCATGAAACGTCGGCATTGAAAATAAACTGTAGATGATGAGGATGCCTTTCCCTGCTGCTTCGTGATGTATATATATATATATATATATATATATATATATATATATATATATATATATATATATATATATATATATATATATATATATATATATATATAAAATATACATACAGAGTAGTGTGTTTAATGCACGTATGTGCAAATAATATTTGATAAGAAAATTTGTACAATTGTGTATATTGTGTAAAGTGTATGTATTTACAGCAGTAACAGCTTCATATACCTATACAGAAGCCTCATGAGCAGTGCATTAAACCCTCCTGAATACATACTTTGCCATTCACCAGTTGTGCACAAACTTGTGCTCCTTAGGCCCTTCATTTTCAATACCATTTTCACCTTATCTATCTGGTACTCTCAAGGTTTTCCATTTTGCCTTCCAGTTAACACTTACAAATTATGCACTGTCTTTTCCATCCTGTCATCCTCCAGTCATTTCAAATGACCAGATCCTTTCAAAACACACTGCTCTGTCCTTTCACTTTTACTAAATTTTTGAAAATTTTTACACATGTACACATTTCCTACCTTATGATCACACCTTTTGTTATACCATGTGGATTATGCAGACAGTTCATCTGAGCATCTTCAACTTTTAGTCTTCACTTCCATAAAGGAGTGATGCTCTTCCAAATCTGTGCACAGCCTTACCCCGTATTTGTTGCCTGTCTTCTTTGACTTGCCTGTTCCTGTGACTTGCCTCTTCTCATAGCATATTGTCATCCATTATATTTATTGTCAGAAACCTAAACAAATAACTTTTCCTTATCCCACCATTCATAGGTTCACCTACCTGATTTTCATATACAGTATTATCAAGCCTCATTCTTGCTCCATTTACTCTCAGCATTCCCCTCTTGCAAACACTTTCAGCTAGTTTCAATAGTTTATCCAGTTTCTCTACATTATACTCAGTCATTACTCTATTATCTACAAACATCAACTATGCCCCACTCTGATTAGAGCTCATTTTCTTATCCCACAGCTTTGCATTTGTGTCAGATCACCTTTTTCTTAACTTCTCACATTACCCATAAAGATATTTCACTGCCATACACACTTTTCCAACAATATACTGTATTGTAACACATGATTTGCCTCCATCCTGAAAACTTTTAATTGCTTTTAACAGTTTATCTTTTTTTACTATACATACACACCACCCACCTCATTTTCTATCAGTTTTGTTATAAGTATTATCTATATCTAATTATGCCACATAATTCTTAAAGTTGTCTCTGTCACCTTAACTATGTACGATGGGTCAGTTCCTCTCACCTTACTTCAGAAACTTTCCCTCATCCAGACATAAATTACAAAACCCTGGTCATCCACTTCGTCACACTTTAGCCAGTATAATGCATCATTTAAAATCCCTTCATCTCACAATGTCTTCCATCAGTTACTGTCCTTACATCATCAACAATCACTTCCACAAGGTTTCTTAATCTTACACTAACCTATTCCATTCATCATCATTCAGCTCTGCCTTTCTTCGATCCTCCACAAGAAGTCTCCAAAATACTCTCTTTATGGACTGAGTGCTGCTGAATGCAGGGAACATATATCTTTTCCCAAAACAATTCCACATGACAAGTCGTCCTACCACATTCAATCTTACATGCAATCCTTGAACCAGCGCATTCATACTGTACTCTTCCTCATATCCCAAGTCTTCTAACACTACAAATACTGTACAGTACTACCCCTTTCCCAAGCTGTATAACATTCACTTAGCCAAGACACTGTAACTCTTTGTCCTTCCCATAACTGCCCACATTTACTTTCACTTTGTTTCATCTAGGGCCAAAACATCCAGCTTTTTACCTTCAAGCTAGTAAATTATTGCATACAGCAGTCCCTCAGTTATTTGCACTTCCCATATACACACTGTCCCCATGATCACACCTTTTTTCAGTGCATATGTCTAAATTAACTGCACTAAATGGCCAAATAAAAGTGCATAATGTGCAAATAGATGTGCAGAGCAGGGATTGAGCTATTTGGATGGGACTGCAAATAAACCACAGCTCATTAAGGTAACTTATTAGGATTGCAAATAAACCACAGCTCATTAAGGTAACTTATTAGGCATTGTACATATGATATGCTTAATGAGAATGGTGTGTTCCAATTGGTTTATTGAAGAGGAAAGGGGAGAAGGGGTAATCAAATGTGTATTTTGGGGGGAGTAGAGGGAATTCAGTCTCAGTCCCAAAGCTGGTTTTCATACAAGTAACTTACCAACTAATTACATAGCTATAGTTTCAACTTGCAAGGCAGCTTTAATTTAAAAATTTGTGGGTAACACTTTCAGGTTTAGTGCAGGTGACTGTCCCGCCCACTAAAAGGAATACCATGAACGACTTAGCAGACAACCTCATTCTGTTTCTGCTGCTCACAACATAAACACCAGATATTTGCAGCAGCTTTTTTCATTATTTGCTGGTGAAGTATTAAACCTGATTTCGAGTAACCTTCAAGCTTATAACTTTCAGGATCAGCATTTTATTGTTTTGTTATTAAGATCTGATTAAAATTTGTCATTTTCTTACATTAGCAAATTTCCAATTATTGATTGACTCTGCTTTACCAAGTGGCGTATTAATGTAATATCGCGTTCTCTACCAAACCAATATTTTTGGTAATGAAATACATATGTGCAAGTCTCAATAATGTCTGATAGGTGTTGAGATATGTCTGTATGATGGTACTCTGTGTAATTCAAACAGTTGTCGATTAATTAAACATCTTATTAAACTTTCCTTTGCAGAGAACTGAAAAATTGTAAGGGCAGAACATAGTAAGAAGAGAATTTGTGTTTTACATTTGATTGCAATTTAGAAAGAGTAGCTGTTCTTGGCAACCAAGAACTATGCTCAAAGCACTCTCCAGCTCTTGAGCTCTTAGCTCCTGAGCTACTAGACTGCCTGACACCCAGCTACCCTGGCTCCAATTACAGCCTGGTGTAAACACCCAGCTCCCAGCGCCGACTCTCTCCTTGCACAAATTTCCTCTCCTGCTTCTAGCCCTCTTAATCTTTATCCTCTTGCTCCTGCTCCTGGCTCCTTGCTTCTTTCCCATGCCTTTGTCAGTCTTGTGTTTGGGTTAACAGAAATTTACCCTGTAATTGTGAAGTGTTGTGCAATGAAGGAGGTGATTATTCAGCCCACTGGTTCTCCTAGACCTAAATCACTGTCATACTCCTGAAACCTGAGGAGGAGTCATACTGAAAGTCCAATGGAGGCTGGGGAGAAGCTCCCTGGGTAGTCGCCCCCTTAGTTGACCTGTTGCTGGTCCCAGGTATCAACAGACAGCCACTGGAAAGGTGTCTTACTGGACGTGTAGTGGAGGAGGTGGCTATTCAGCTCCCTCAGATCTCCTAAACCAAATCCTTGTCAGACTCCCCTAAACCTGGGAGGAGGCATACTGACGGTCCATGGGAGTCCGAAGGGGTTTTGCCCATGAGTAGTTGCCCATTGTTCGAACCTGTTGTCCGCAGGTATTGACAGACAACCATTGGAAAGGCTTCCATAGTGATGTGCACTCGTGTCCCTAGATACTCCAGTGTAGAGGCACTTTTCTGATAGACAAGAAGCGCCGATGGCGTTTTTTCTGGTGAATCGCAGCTGTTGAAGAGGTACTGTCAGGTTATTTTTCACTTTGCCACTCTCCTGTAAGCATCTCAGGGAGCAGGAGTGTAGTCTACAACCTTCTTATAACATTTGGGACAGTCTTGAGCTTTTGTCTCCTGAACTTGGGGTTGTGGAACACCGGTACTTGGCGCCAAGCGGACCAGCAATGTCTGAGCGTTCAACATTGTCCGAGTCCAATAGCGCCCGAACTCATCTCCATATAGAGCTCCCAGCACCAGCTCTCATACTTCCGACACCAGCCTACTACTGTCTGGTGCCAGTTCCTCTTCGAAGAACATACTGTTGCTCTTTTTTGAGAGCCATTTTCCAATTGAACGCCTAGCTCCGGTCTTCAAGTGGCCGATGCTAGTCTCTGATCACCGGGTACCCACTCTTCGGTATTGGACTCCTGCCTTTGAGCACCATACAACCGTTCTCAGGTGTTTTTGACTCTCTTCAGTCTATTCCACCTTCACCTAGAGTTCGCTTAGTTAAGTTGTCTGCAAGTCTAAACAACGTTCTGCAAGTTTGCTTGGTTGCTTGCAGATACAAACCAAGGAGTCCTTTCTTCCATTCTCCAGAGCAATTGGGTGGAGTTCTTGGAGATGTATGATACTTTCTTCCATGTCCACAGACTCTGAAGAGTATCTCAGACCTGTCGTACGAGACAGGACCTTACGGTTCGGGAATTTTGGCTTTGACCTCTACGGCGTAAGCCTTCTCTTGAGCCTTTACTCCACATACTTTTGTCGTCTTTTCTGGCCTTGAACATCAGCCTTTCCCACAAGACCAACAGGGACAAGGAATCATACTCGGACTCTGCTGTTTTTCCCAAGACCTGGTTTTCATTCGGACCTGTGGTGGTGGCACTCCAAACTTAAACATTTTTGAAGGGAAGTCCCTCATCTTGAGCTAGTCTTAGACTGCTTCTCACTCCTTGGTCTAGACGGGGGGAGCCTGCTCAGGGAACCAGGAATTTTCCGGGAAGGGTCCCCAGAAGAATGGAACCTTCACATATGTGTAAGAGAGCTGAAAACCATTCACTTTGGGCTTCAGATCTTCTCGACCCTCACTCACTCCTAGACTGCAGTATCCATTTAGACAAGACCACAGTCCTTACGTTTTTACATTAGCATGAGACTCTCTCTTTAGCATTTTCTTGCCACCAAACAGCAAGAGAGTTTTACTGCCGAAGATAATCATGTTTTTTCTAGTTCAACTGGAATTTCTGGCAGACGGAATGAGCTGTCAGAAGCTCACTCTTACTCCCGAATGGACCTTGAATCCCCTGAGTTGTCCAGTTATATGGTATCTATGGGGCAGGCCAACCTTGGCTGTCTGCCTCTTTAAGGAACCTTCTGGCATGGGCAACAGACACCATTCTGCAAGATCGTTCCAACCTGGACCCCTACACTCTTCCACCTTTCGACATGGTCAAGGAAGGTCTGAACATTTTCAGACTTGCCGGAACATTATGATGTCCCTTGTAGCCCCATTCTGAACCATGATTTATGATTCCCGAACTTGCTATGGTTGTTGGTGGACTCTCCAAGAATCCTTCCACTATTTGTATCTTCTCAAACAACCTCACTTCCAGAGATACCACCAAGGGTGGTCCGCTCTTGCTCAGACAGCCTTCAGGCTGTCCAAGTGCTTGTTGGGAAGGAGAGGTTTTTCCAGAGGTGCTACAAGTGGCATTTGAAAGATGCAGATGTCATCTTCTAGCTCAGTGTACAATACCAATCTAGTGAACGATTTTCCGAATCGGGTGTCTCAGACTCTGAGTCTCTTCTGAGACACCTATGACTCAGTGGTAGTACAGTATTGCTTCTTTTGTTGGAGGAGAGCTAGAATCTCTCCTATTCCTCCTTTTAGGGGTATCAAGCTACGTCTGACTTAGTAACACGGTTTGCCGGTTTACCCTGGGATTTTTTAACCAAGAACGAGGACCCTTCCATGTCCCGGATCCATTCTACCTCTCTCAAGCACTTAATGGAAGAGTAGACATTCTTGACAGCTGGAAACAGTGCTCCAGGCTCCCAGGAGCGCCCATCAGCTCCCGAGTTCTTACCTTGCCTGACTTCCAGCTCGCCTGGTGCCAGCTCATGCACTGAACACCTAGGAGCGCCTGCCAGCTCCTGGGCAATTAGCTCCTGGCAGCCAGCTCATATGGCACCACCTACAGCCTGGCGCCAGCTCAGAACACCCAGCACCTGGCACCAGCTTCCGATCATCTGTCGCCAACTCTCCCCGCATCCTTTTCTCTGGGGAAGAATAGAGAGCTCTCTATTCACTTGAAGTTTTCAGGTATTACCTGAGCAGGATCGGAAGTACAGAGGGCCATTCATAACCTTTAGTGTTCTGGCAAGGACCCTTTATGCCTTCTGTCTAAGAACGTATTGTCCTTTTTTCATGAATGGACTTGGTCTCTGAGACCACTCTTAGATTCAGGAGAGCATGTGGCTACTTTTAAGTAAAAGCTAAAGACGTCAGAAGAATTTCTACTTCATTAGCCTCCAGGCAATATATGCCCTTACGTCCATTCTGCGATCGACCTTCTGGAAGTGTAATTGATCTCCGCTCCCCACTATTTCAGGAGAGTTGAAACAGTGTTTAAATTTTTGCAGTACCTTGCGATTATTAGTAACTGGCATGGTATTGCAGACAGAAGCATAGGGTTTTCTCATAGTATCTCTTCACCAAGTAGTAAGGTGCCGAGTTTTGTGGGAGCCAGGGGTTACAATGTACCTGGAGCACCCACCACTCTTAATGAATGGGTCGTGGTTTTTATTTCGGTGTAGGTGACAGTGTTGTCTGGTTGCTTTGTTGTGGTACTGCACCAAGGGCAAGGGCACCTTTAGAAGTTTTGCTAGCCATCAGTTAGCTCCTTCGCTGCAAAACTTCCAATGATGCTTTGCTAGCCATCAGACTTCTCCTTTGTTGCAAAGCTCCCACTTAAGTAGCAGGCGCTCTGGCTATACTGCCACGTTGCTACAGGTTAAGTTGAGCACCAACCAGAGGCAG
Source organism: Macrobrachium rosenbergii (assembly GCF_040412425.1). Lineage (NCBI taxonomy): Eukaryota > Metazoa > Arthropoda > Malacostraca > Decapoda > Palaemonidae > Macrobrachium > Macrobrachium rosenbergii. The sequence continues at coordinate 15,758,153 of NC_089760.1, read as the reverse complement.
TTTTCTACTGCAGGCTCTCTTAACTGATAAGGAATGACAAGCATTGTATTCAATGCTAGCAACTTTTTCTATTTCAGATTCATTACATGTCTTAATGTTTTGGAGTAGAATATGTCCATGTATCCCACTTCCTGTCAGTATGGGAATCAGTTATGTAATTACTTGATAAGTTACTTATATAAAAATGACATTTTTATGATAAAATAAAGTTTTATATATACTTACCAAGTAATTACATGATTGTAACCCTCCCTCGAATGGACATACAGTGTGGCATAAACAGAATAAGGCTGTCTGCTAAGTCATTCCTAGTATTCCCATTAGTGGGTGGGACAGTCACCTGCACTAAACTTTGAAGCATTAACTGTGAATTTTTTAATTTAAGCTGCCATGCAAGTTGAAACTATAGCTATGTAATTGCTTGGTAAGTATATGTAAAACTTTATTTTATCATAAAAATGTCATTTTCTCAGCTGTGGTCATGGGCCGTGGCTCTGTGTAGTATCAGCTCTTCCAAATTTAGTCATATTGCTTGATTATTGTTTTCCAGTTGTTATTCTTGAGTATATTGCAGACTGTGTATGGTACAGTACATACAGATGGCTAACAATATAACCATATACCATGTGTGCTCTAATGGACAACAAAATTAGATATATAGAAAATCTACGAATAACAATGGAGTCTAGCGAATGGGGTGTGATAGCATTGTACATACATGTGCATTACCATTTAACATTATGGTATTGTGGTTATGTTTTCATTTTGTGTGTGCATAATCATCATTTATTATACATGCAGTAGTACAGGACCTTTGGAGGCCTTTTGATGATAATTACTTTATCATGAATGGTTAGTTTGGTAGGCTAGGCTACTGTGACAAAGTTATTGAACGAAACATTTTTGCTTACCCAAAGTGTCATAATTTTTAATTTTTTGTGTGTGTGATGTACACATATAAGGAAGACCACAAGAAAACTTATTCTTTGTACTGTACATAAGTGGTAAAGTAAATGTATATTTTCATAGGCTAGCCAGAGGATTTTTGGGTAGCGTAGAGGTAGCATGGCTAGGCTACTCATTATCCTAGATCCACACAGATTGTATTTGCACCTTCCCTGTATGTATTAATGTAAATGATAGATGAGGCACTGTGCCAACATCAAAATATTCTAGCTTTAGAAGTGCTAACGTGTGAGGCTATAACAATGTTCACTTGTATAAAACATATGAGCTGGATATGATGATTTTACATTACTGAAGATAATTCAAATGTTAAGCAAACTATAATAAGTAGATTTTAGATTTTACAAATTCTCACAACTTTATTTGTTGGCCAATTTTGTATGTGATATGAAACCTAGATTTAACTCTTGACGTATAATAAATGTTCGTGGTTGTTGGCGTGAGCGGTGCAGGATGTCATTTGTCGCAATTTAATGAATGTGCTATTATGATTAAGTTGTGCTTAAAGCTCTCCCGATCTTATGCTCATTGAGTTTTGGTGTTCATTTTTTTCAGCTAAATTAACTTTACACTAAAATTTTCTTTTATCTAGATTATCTTAATACTTTAATAGGTTTCCTGTCTTGAAATGAAATGATTTTGAAACTTGACAGCAGAAGTCAAAGATGCTATCCATAAGTAGTGCAATTTAGATAACAAGGTGACCAAAGCAGCAAGTTCAGCCAACAGTGTCTTTGTAGCTTCTTTGTGAACGACCAAGTTTTCCCACGAACTGTTTAAAAAAAAGATTCAGCATTGAATGGCATTTTCTGTCTTAATGCAGCAAAACCAAATAACAAAGATTAACCCAAACTTACCGCAAGAAAAAATAGTCAATAAGAAAAAACTTAAATGTGAACCACTTAAAGTTTTTGCTTTTTTTGAAGTAATGAGTTGAGTTTGCAGAACAGATGTAAATACCTATACAGGCTATCAGTTTTCACTGACTCTGAATGGTCAAAATAAGTAATTTGAGTAGGGAATGAGCCATTGATGGGAAGTTATATCATATTTCATTTTGTTACTAAGAATATGGGATCCCCAAAGTCCCGAAAAGCTTGAAAGTCTTCCATTGGAGGACAGATTCTTTGAATGAATTGAGATGGTGGAATGATAGCCCTCCAAATATCTTAAAAGTATTGGTGAAAAGACCTTTGGAATAACTTTAAGATGATGGTTCTAAAAGATCTCTGAATTATTTATCAGCAGATAGTCCAAACAGACCTTTTGAGTATTCTTAGGAGAGGAGCCAATAATTATCTCTCGTGATATATCTGGAATTTTTTTGAGTAATCATTGAGCAATACTAACCCATCAGATCTGAGAGTTTAAGTATGATGTCTGTTGTTAACACCCCATGTAAATTCACTCCAAAATAACATTAACACAGTGCAGCATGTCATAAAAATTCCTCAGTTTTTTCCCCATAGTATTTGTTCTTATAATCATGTAGGGATGTTCTCCTCTCCTTGTGTTAGCCAAGGGGACCACTGTGTGGCCTCAGGAATTTGAGTAGGCCTCCATAAGTGTGCTATGGACATTCTTAAAGGTTAAGTAGGCCAGCTACTCTTTAAGACAAATATGTACAAAGTACCCTGTCCCAGTTTAATCTTAAGATGATTATTTTTAACACAAATGGGTCACACCTCATCTCTGCTTTGATCCTTTCAGTCCAACCGCTGTCTGCCAAGTGTTTGATCATAATGGGTCCAGTCAACCTTAGGACACAAAATCTCACAGATAGCAAAAAATATAATGTAGCTTTTCTTTTTCTGTATGTTTGAAGGAGATTTTAGGGTAAATGTAATATTAGTTTGCAAATACGTCTATCCATTTAGGGGAATATTAAGATCATCTCAAGGTAAGATTGCATTAATCAGCAGGGTGATCTGTGACATTCCTTCAAAATGCGAGGTCACATATAATCTGTGCACACTGCTTTCCATTGTTACGGGATGCACAAAGTTCATCTATTGAGAGAAAAAAGTTAAACATTACTGTGCTACATAGTTTGAACTTTTTTGTTACTCAGAATCTCATCATTGCACAAGTTGCCTATGGGAATCCTGTGTTACAGAATTTTTTCCCTCCTAACCTCCATTTTCCAGTGAGCCGAGCTATTTAAGGGCTTTTCAAGCAGGTCCATGTGCAGGAATATTTTTAAAGCAAGTTCTGGGTGTGGGATTTTACATGAATTGGGTCATTACTTGTGCCAGTTGCAGTACATTGTCCTTCCTCCTTCCCCCTCCACAATTGGTTGACCAAGACTATCATGCGGTTCATCATCTTGCATTGATTGGGGCCAAAAATATGCCCATTTGTTGAATGTTGGGTTTTACCCAAATGGGACAAACACTGTTATATAAACTGCCCTGTGAACTGGATCCTCTACTTTTTTTATTCTTTCCTTTGATTAGGGTTGTAAGTCACATATTTTTGTGTTAAAAACAGGAACAATTTTTTCCCCCTTTTGACTAGGATTGAAAGTTCTACAATTTTGTCTCCAGTGGTGAGAGTGGCTCTTCAGTCATCCATCTTTTGCATGGACTTTGTATAACAGGCATTAGTGTGGTAGTAACCAGAATCCCCTTTTCTGATTTGAAATAAGCATTGCAGTTTTTATAAATTCTGTTTAACATAGGCAGCTGCCAAGCCCATAAATTGACATTCAGGAGAGGCCTTTGGAAAGTGTGGGTATCAGTCTGATGTAGAGTGACTAGAATTTCGACTACAATATACTACTTTAGGAAAGTTTGCCCTTTAATACATGTTGTTTGGCACGTTAGGACAGGTATTTTTAACATGAGTGTTCGTATCTTGTATCGCTAGAGATTAGATTGTCGATAGTTAATTTGTCTAGCATTTAGATTCAGATTTAGACAATGGTTCCCCTAAAATTTAGAATGATTCCCCTAAAATATTTTTCTATGCCTCCATTGTGTTAGAGTACTGCAGTTTGTCTGATCTTGTTAAACCAGGCACCTCTTAAATATGTCTTGTTAGGGTACACTTAATTTTGTATTTGGTTGGTTGGGTTTCAGCGTGACTTGCACATGCTAAGTCATGATACAACACACATGATTTTATTAACTAGGAACTGACTAGTTTGCATTTCAATGTAAACATTAAAACTCGCATTTTCCTTAATTTACATGTTTCACACACTGAGTAGGCTCTTTGTTGAATACGTAATTTATCTTGTACTATGTAATTCGATATTTGCAGCCTCCATATATCTGCTTACCCTTTAGATAACCATCTGCCGATTCATTGTATATTGTATGTTCTTGTTACACCTTCAAATTAAGATTCAGCCAGATCCTGAGCTCACATGTTATTTGAGTGATGGCTGATTTTATTCAGTCTGACAGTTTCACAGGCTTCTCTCTTTGTCATTTGCCTGTACCCTTTCTTATCATTTTGCATACTCATCTCTCTCTCTCTCTCTCTCTCTCTCTCTCTCTCTCTCTCTCTCTCTCTCTCTCTCTCTCTCTCTCTCTCTCTCTCTCTCTCTCTCTAAGAAACTCTCTCTAAAACTCTCTCTCTCTCCCTCATAAAACCCCTCATAAATGCTTAAATACATTTATAGGACCTCACTCTTCTGATTGCATAAAACACTGAAAGCATTAATTAATACCTCTAGTTTCAGCATTGTCACAGTATGCCCATACACTACTCACATGACAGAACAGACCTTGAGGAATCCTCCTTGTACAGTAGTTCAGGATGGCCACCACTTGACCAGTTCCCTCATGCAGTGCAGATAGTGAGCAACCAAGTTTCCATGAAAATGTGACTAAACCCATGCCCCATTTCTTTAATGTTGCAATGGAAAGATGCACAATTGAACGTATGTTCCTATGTACAGCTTGCAATGTAATTTTATATACCCTTCCATCATTGAACAATATGGGTTACTCCCGACCATATTGCATTAACAACCTTCGTGGAAGATGACAACTTAGTCCATTTGATGTAGTAAAGCAAAAAATGAATGAATTTTAGTAAAGATCCATCACTGATCATGTTAAGAAATTGATCCATACTACTAAAGTGCTTAATCTTTTAGGGGAGCTATGTTGAAGGAGAGGCCTCTTGTTGCCAAACAAATACATAAGATCTAACACAGTTGAATGTATCAGCTTAATTATCAGTGCTGGCTACTAGATTGCATTTTGTATGTTGACCAAAGAAAACTGGTGATGCCACTCTGCTACACAACTGGACCGGTGTTATCATCTCCATTCCTATGTCATTTTGGAAAAGTTGCTGACTTACGAGACTGAGGAAGATCAGTCTCAACTGAGTACACATCATCATCACTTACAGTTACATTTGCACCTGTAAAACCTCAACCTTGCCTACTCAGCTCTCAGATCTCTCCCTTTGCTCAATAACTGATCACTCTTACATTGGTAGTCTGGAACCATAAACACACTTGAAATTCACTGTCCAGAAGAAAATTTTCTTAACATCACAAAAATTTCAAACTTTCTTAACTCCTGTCCTCTCACACCACACAAGATAGCAAGTACTGTATATTACAGTACTTTGTTCCTGTCACAATCAGATGTCAGCTGGAATGTATCATATAATTCTCAAAACTCCAGAAGAGTTCCATGTACTCCTCAAAGAGTTCGAATATTACAGAATCATGAAGGTCCTTATACCTGGGCATTGCCTCACCACTGAATGCATCTGTAAGTGCACTCACAGAAGTATATGGTGCTTGCAAGTCTGTAGTCAGCTAGGATAGAGTGCCAACTCCTAATTTGTAAGCAGCTTTTGACAACCATGAGGATTTTTTATTATCAGTCAAGGTCTGTACACAACCAACTCTTGATATTTGATAATCACATAGATAAGTGCCAACTCTCGAGTAATTTACAAGTGGCAGTAAATCATTTTGCTATGACCCCTTGCCCAGATACTTGCAAATGTCCTCACCTGTTCACATCACTTACCCCCATAATGGCTCATAAATTCCTGCCAGTTTGCAGGTTAATGACTTCTTAGCAAATAAGATCATTGTGCCTCATTGAAGCTCAATGCTCTAGATGAGTGGATTTTTTGAAAAGCTCTGCCCTCTTGCACTTACATTCCCCTTTATCTGTCAGGTAAACTGGTCTAATTCCCATAGAGTATTAACACACCAAGCAGGTGTCCTACTGCAGAGGAAGCATTTATCACTGCCAAAACTAAGCATGTTTGAGTGATGTTTTTATGCAATTTGGAAGTGATTGGACGATGGTACATTAGGCATCGCTGATGGAGAGACGTTTTGGTGTCCTGTAAAAATCAGTATTCTAGTTCATATTCATCCTGAGAACTGTGAGAAATTCCCATACCAATCTTGCAAAGAAATTAGATCATTTGACTCACACTTCTTGAGACACCTTCATATGACCGCTAAAGTCAATCCTCTGAAATGTGACAAATGCTCCTCGAACGTTGTCTATTTCTTGACAAGCAGTAGACCATTTAAAATTGTAATTTATCCTTTTCACAAACACTATGCACTTGCTCTCACTCTTTTGCTCACATATTCCTTCATCACTTTGTATTTATAAGTTGTAACGTGTTATTTATTGGTCACCATCTACTTTTGTAATTAATTCGTCCATTGTATACTTAATTTGCTCTTTGCATTTCATTACATTTCATTTGTAGTATACACTATATTATAATAACATGTTCTGTCTCTCTCTCTCTCTCTCTCTCTCTCTCTCTCTCTCTCTCTCTCTCTCATCAGTTATTTACTTTGAATACTTTTAAGTAGTTTTTTCAATGCAGTATAGCTTGTTAATTCTCTTTAGAACTTACAGAATCCTTGTACTGTACTCTTGATTTCTTGCCATTTGTTAGATTCAGTTTGTAGCAGATTCGCATAGCTTGTCATTTCGTCATAAGTAAATTTCCACAACTACTTAAACCTTCATGTTATTTGCAGATTATTTATTATTTCCTCTTCCTTTTCTTGTCCATTATTCAAACAAAATCAGAGTTGTGCTGCTACCATTCATGTAGAGTAGTAATTTTTGTAAGATTGTAAATTGTGACATTTCTTAACAATTCCATTATATGTGGTTTGTGATTCATAAACTGAGCAACCCCAAACAGAATTTCACCAATTTCTAGTCTTTTAATTCACTTTGTCTCCATTTCATTAACATTTATGAAGCAGTAATATGCCAATTATAGTGTTTTTTTTATTCTTTTTAATCATTCCCATCTATTCATCGACGACTGTCTTATATATTGCATCATTTGAATGAATTCAACTTAACTGGGGTGTGTTATGTACAGTATATACTTTTAAGGAGTTATATCTGCAGTCCTTTTAGAGCATTAATTCCAGTCGCCCCATCTAATAGTACCTTTTTTTTTTTTTTTTTTCCCCTTGTCTTAAGCTATGAGCACTGGAATGTTGTCTGCTCTGCTTTAACCATAGAAACTTGTTGAATGAATTTGGTTAAAAACCAGTTAGCAGTGACTAGGGTTATTGGCCTTCGACAGGAACAGGCTATCTTTCACTGTATTTATCTTAATAATCCTCAGTAGACTCCTACATTAATGGATAGACATTTTTAAATACTGGCTCTAGTACCAGGCATATTGGGTTACTAAGATTCTCCCAGATTATAAATGTGAAGGTAGATTGACAGTAGGATATTAGAATGTAAGAACCTTGAATAAAATTGTCAATACAACAGGTAGGGAATGGAATCAAGAGATATGGACAGTTTGTGAGACAGTGCAAAGAAATGGGGAAGAGAGATTGGAAGACAGCTGAAACTGTTCTTGTAACTAAAAATATTTGAATGGTAGACTTTAAAAATATGATACTTGACTTGTTCTTTTACTCCTTTTTGTTTGTATCTTTTTGCAGTTTGTGCATGAAAAGTGAACCGGAAGATTCCCAATATGTTGCACAACCACTAAATTTTACTGTACTCATATTTGCTCTTTCCATTGTAAAAGCACAACAAAGATATTACAATGACATGTGGTGGGGAAGGTGATCGTTTGGAAAGCCTTTAACTCACAACCTGATCTTAGGTCCAGGTCTGCTTGCACTAGTGATTTTTTACAGCTTTCCCTAAGCTCATGTTTTTCAGTTTTTATATTGTTTTTGCTTGAATTAAATGTAATATTGTTCTTGCTGCTCTCTGCCTTCTTCCACACCTTTAACTACTTCACACATCTTTACAAAGATTCATCAGCTGCATGGCGAAGTCCCCATTCACACTGTGCCATTCAAGTCTATCTTGCATGAGCTCTTGTGCTTCCTGGAGAGTAGGGCCATTCTTTTTCAAAACAGCTCGTGCACCTCTATCTTGTATCCTGTGTTTTATATTATATATATATATATATATATATATATATATATATATATATATATATATATATATATATATATATATATATATATATAGTGTATGATGGAAACACATGCCATAGTTCTGCTGGAAGAAAGGATGTACAGTAGTCTCCTTCTTTAAAAAACCCTATTGAAACCTATAACTCATAGAGACAGCTTAAAAGACTTGCTGGCCCAGTGGTTAACGCCTGTGCTTTCCACCTGAGAGACCCAGAAGCATGTCAGAAATTTGCTGTTCCACATGATTGTGTGTTGATGATTTTTCTTATTCACAGAAGGGATAATTCAATGAAATGTTGTCTATTGGGTTCAGCAACCAACCAAATTCTCCTTTATTCCATCAGGGGCTGGCTAATGGCAGGTAGTTATGAGCCATTTCCACAAGGGAAAAGCAGAATGAGTAATTTCACAGAAGTTCAGCAACCAACAAATGTAATGGCAGGTGTTATGAGCCATTTCCACAAGGGAAAAGCAGAATGAGGTCAGTGTGTAATGAGTAGGTCATGTGTAATAGTAGTCCAGTAGTATAAAAGGAACAAGTGTTTAATAAAAACTACCTACTAAGGGATTCAGAGCCGATGAAACACGGTTTTTTGGCAAGAACTTTTTATCAAAGCATCGGATAAAGGTGAAAGTTGGCAAGTGTATATTTTATAACCCTACCTAATTTTTGCAGGTATTATTTAGTTCTTGAGTTCGATAGTTTTGATATTTGTAGAGTAAAATGAAGTCGCTGATGCCAGAACCGAGAAAATCACAGACAAGGATCCTAAAACAATTTGTGACATAAACATATGACATCATGAAGCTCCGCCCATCCACCAGGTAGGCGGTGAATGGATATGCTGACACGGAGTCGGCTTCAGCAAGTTCGATAATGGCCAGCAGGATATGGAATCGTCCCTGTGCTTGCAAGACTTGCCACTTTGTGTACAAGTGAAAAGACCCATGACAAGATTTAGTGCAGCGTGAATAAGTAATTATTTCTGTAGTGGGTATTAGTTGCTTGGCCACCCCAGAAGTGTGGACAGGAGCTGTTAGACAATCCCAGACACAATGATTATAACAATATGTTCCTCACTGAAGCTGATTTCAATAAATTTTCCTTTCCATGCATACCAGTATAAAGTGTGTTACATTTGACTGATATTAAGTAGGTAAATAAAAGCTTGCCCTCAAAATCTTGACTCCTACCATTACCTTTTATTTGCAGCGAGTATATTAGTGCTGTTTAGGGTGCTGTATGATATAAATAAAAAAAACAAAGAAAAATAATAATGGATTACATTAACTAAAATAAAACAATGGCATTGTCCTTTACAACTCCACCAATTGAGGGAAATGGCGATTCATTGCTTTTCATTTCAATTCTACTTCTAGTGACTGGTCCTGACTTGCTGCAAATAGGTGAAACAAAATGGCTTGTCTTTTAGTATTCCCACCCTGAATAGATGTAGATCTAACAAATGAGCTATAGACTGGTTCATTATGTGGATGAATTACATTCACTGAATTATTTATAAAGCAGAAACAATACGAATATCAAGAAAATGGAAGAATTCCAAGCTAACAACTTAGTCCCAACAACTGCTGTGGAAACTGCGATGAAACCTCCTCAAAATAATAATAATGTCAATAATAATAATAATAAAATTATTGAGAATGATAATGCAATCAAGGGGATGATGACAAAACCTGTTCGCCATCATTGATATGGCTGAAGCCTAGGATGGGTACTAATATCCAAAGCCAAGAGACAAGGTCTTTCCAATTGGGTCGAGTTGCCTCCCACCTGGGGTAACTATGTAGGCAATGACGTATCTTAGAAGTACCTGCTCATTACAGCAATTCACCTGCTGATGCAATAAGGAGGTAGACAAAGCTCCACCTACATGGGGAATTTGGGGGGAAGTGAGCAGACCTCTCTTTCTCTTGGCCTTGCTAATAACAATTAGTGAATGTGTCATTAGCAAATGGGCAGAGCCACAGTGAAGAGACTTTTTCCATTATGTAAACTTCTCTTCACTGTGGGTGGAGCCTCATGACGTCATAGGTAACGTCACTATTGTGTTCAAAACCCTTAAATGCGATATTAATGGCTCTAGCATGGGAAACACTTTTACTTTGATAAGTACCATAGCTATTGAACTTAGGTACTAAATAATACTTGCAAAAATTAGGTAGGGTTATAGAATATACACTTGCCAACTTTCACCCTTATCCGATGCTTTGATAAAAAGGTGTTGCCAAAAAACCGTGTTTCATCA
>NC_089760.1:15677500-15742500 GCF_040412425.1 Macrobrachium rosenbergii | reverse complement strand
GCGAATTCACAGCTAGCACTATTTTCTTTTGGTTATATAAACATGATCCCTTTTATGCATTGGTATAATTCATAACGTGTGATTTGAACTTTTTTTTTTTTTTTTTAGATCAAAGGGCAGTGTGATAAGGTTAGCAGTGCTGTAATTGACAGCGTGGTTAACATGCTCTTCAGGCTGGTCAACATAACTACCTTTGCAGCAGTAGGCCTAATATGCTCAACAGTCATAACATTTTCAAAATAGGAATATGAATTACAACAAGTTTTCTTTGAATGTTGAAGTTTTAGGCTGTGTTCAAGTTGCCTATATGCTGCAAAATGATTTATAGGCCTAAAAAAATAATCTAAGCCTTCTGAGGTGTAATCTCTGTTACTAAAGAATTTATTTGTATAGATTACCTGTTCTTTGAGGAATAAAAGACGATGATGATTTTAATTATAAGGAGAAGATGGCTATTAATCGAAATATCTATTAGTATTAATGTCAGGGCCTGTGGAACTTGTTTTTTAAAAACAATATATTCTTAAAAGTCCTGCTCACTTTTGGTGTATGATTTATTCATTCATAAAGTAATTTGGAGTGCAAAAATGTGCAGATAATTTCATATGCTTTCTGGCCAGAAATTGTTAATATAGAGATATGAATGCTCAGTGTCAAGTAAAGAAATCTAACACACCTAGGCCTAGGAACAAAATCTTGGTTTTAACAAAAGAATAATTGCATAGGCAAATATTTGTTAGTAAGCCATAATTTTTTAAGTGGATAAGAAATATAACTTAATTCTGTTTTTATGAAAATCCAAATATTCCTCTAATATAAAATAAATGGTTTCAAGATAATTTCATTGTCACTACTCACTGTAGACCTTTGTTACACCAGGTGGTTCATGTCGCCCCACCACTCTAATGGTTCCATCACGCACTCCACTCACCCATTGATATCAGTGGAAGCATTCTACTTTTGTATTTATATTTTTTCAGCGTTGAGGCGGAAAAACAATCAAATAGGACTATTTCAAATTTTATGGTTGCATTGGAATCAGTGTTAATGTTATGACAAATTTTTTCGTTTTCTTAGTTATATAACATTTGAACTGAGGTTTGATGATGGCTTTTTTTTTTGTCAGATGCATCGGCGAAGAGCGAACGAAAGTTTTGAAAATGTTTTGTAACTATTTTTCCAAAATTTGGCTACTAGAGATATTTTCTTACAGTTTTGAAATATATGACAGATTTCACAATTATGAAACATATTGTGGCCTTGTTGTATGCAATAATCGTGTTTTTGCCTTGAAATAATAGATAAATATGGCACATGTTAGGTTGCCAGTTAGTGAATTTTGAACAAAATCCTATGCAGTCATGTAGCATCAGTTCTGAGCTTGACTGTACATCTGTGCGCCCTCTCCCTTTATTGATGATGATGATGATTATATATATATATATATATATATATATATATATATATATATATATATATATATATATATATATATATACACTCTGCCCATGAAAGGTGACCAAAATTAAAGACCTTATAGCTGGTCTTGACCAGAATAGTGCTTTGTTGGCACAATACAAAGTAAATGTTTAAAGGATGGGACAAACAACCTCTATCAAAAACACAGATCAAACTGCCTCGAAACAATCTAGTAACATCATTACTGAATGCAATCTTCCTAGTTTGAAGTCTGGTCTGTCAACAGTTCACTAAACAAAGTTTGTGTTAAAAATCATGTTTGACTGTGCATTTTCAGTTAGAACACTAACCAAGCTAAGTAGTTACTTTAAGACCCAGTGACAATTTTTGAACAATGGGTAACTTATAATTTAAAAATTCTGAACTAATCTTCATAAGTTGATTGTTAAAAGTAGATTAATAGGCTAGGCAGATTCTTTGCTGTTTTTCTTTTAACAAGTGATAGTTACAAAACAATTTTAGATAACTTTTTTCCAGTCTTACAATGGTTAAAATCATTTGTTATGGACAAAGCACACTGGACCACTTGTCAGATTGGCCTGTTAGCAACAGCATAGATGAAGTTGCTGTTTGCTAGACGATAATTAGTTGGTATTCCATTTGTGCATAGAGGCCTGTGTTACTCTTTACATCAGGGACTTGGAATCGTGCAAATAAAACAGAAACATTTTTGTTTTGACTCTGAGTTAAGAATCAAGCTGGGATATTGGAGGCAAAGATGTCCCTGAAAAGCATAAAGGAAGGACACAAACAAAAACCTGAACTTGAAAATTTTTCATCTAATTTTTAATGGAAAATCTTGATTTACGTTTTAGGAGGATGATGATAAAATATCTGCTCTCTTAGCATGATGTGTCCAATTGTTAGTTGGATATAAAAAATTCCCCTAGCTTTGTGATAAAGGATCATCATCTGCATGTTAAAGACATTGTCTCAATGTTTTTACACTGAAATTACCATCATGGAACTACCTAATTTTAGAAATTGCTGTTCAGTCATTCATTCTCCAGATATGAAATGCAGTTGTTCATTATTCATCTACAAAAGACTCATTTTTACATTAACGTAATGTATCTGAATCAATATGGACAAAAGGATCAGACGTTACAGTAACTTCACTCTAAACATCAAACACAAACCTTGATGCCCTTCTAACCAAAACATCTAAAAATGATTTTGTACTGTCTCAGCAATTAGTTTTCCTCTTCTGAGGGCATGGTTGTGAAGGAACACAATCTTTATTAACCTTGTACCAAAACTTATCAAAATATTAATCAAATACAGTAAATTTGCAGGGCAGGATCAGGTATATTCTCATTCAGATAGTTAATTTTTATAAATAATGAACACATTCTATCATTTCAAGCTTTGATATTAAACTGAAATTACAAAGAAAGGTTTATACTGTATATGAAAAATTAGTTTTCTCATGAAGACAGATATAAATAATCAAAATGCTGAATGCTGATGATTGTAAAAGTTTTTTCGTAGTAAATGTTAAGCAGGGCTTATTGATAATGAAATTTTCCCCAAGAAAAGTAGGAAAGCATTCCTTTTTTCTAAAACCCCATTTGACTTGTGCATGGCACTGCCTTTTGTGAACTCACTGCATATAACGTAAATGTTTTTCTCCATCCACTTTATTACCTGATATTTTATGTTAGCGTTTTCTTTTTGTAATCAGTGGAAATATGAAGTCTTCTCATTTCCAAGTTTGCACATACAATATTCAAACTCTTTACACCTTTCATAGGGCAACTTAGTACAGTATACCAGCAAGGCTTTTTTTGGTGAAGGTTAGGTGTATGGTAGAAAGTACCCATACAATTTATTTTTCAAGTGACTTTCCTTTGTTTTTTACTTGAAATATCTTTATTTCTGCGATGTAATTTTAAAAGTTGAATTAAATAGTACTTGTGAAGACTTAAATGTTTTATCATGGGCAGGAAAGTTTGGCAACGATTAATGAAAAGCAGGTGATGGTAAATAGTTATGAATATTAGTATGGCTTTTTATGAGTTAGTGAGGTCTAAAACCCATGGTTTGTAGGATATGGTATCTAGTTTATGTTAGGTTATTTGAGGATGTATCCTTTCAGTTGTCATTGTTTCACTTTTGGAAAAGAATGCGCTATATTTATTTTCAGACTCAAAACATATACAGTATATTTACTTTTGTGGCTTTCATCTTGATGTTGCTCCACCAAAATTTTGTTTATCCCCTGTGGTCCCCATGTTTTTGATTGTAGGGATAGCAAGAAGTACAAACAGTTTACCCTAAAATAGTAGTAAAAAACCCACAAAGTATAATGTAAGTAAGTAAAAAATTTGTCTTATTTTAACCTATGAAGTGTTGGTTGTCTTAGCTCTTCTCATTGCATTTAATATTATTATTATATATATATATATATATATATATATAAATTTTAGAGAATCATATATTTTGCTTTATGTTATATAAATATGTCTGTTTTATCATTTATTACATCGATAATTATTTATATATATAATATATAATTTTACAGTATATGCCTTTATATATATATATATATTACTCATAATATAAGACAGACTATAACCAATTGAAAAGAATTCCCTTATAGCTGGTCTTGACCAGAATAGTGCTTGTTGGCACAATACTAGTACATGTTTAAAGGACTCAGGATGTGAGACTCTTCTATCTCTTTTCACAGTCCTAAAGCCAAATATTCCTGTAATATCTTTTTCGCACATCTAGTAACAGCCTATGTCGGCCATCTTCCCAGTTATACTCTGGTCTGTCCAAGAGTTCACTAATTCCCAGTTTGTGTTCCGAAATCGTGTTTGACTGTGCATTTTTCACTCATCATAACACTAACCAAGTTAAGTAGTTACTTTAAGACCCAGTGAAATGTGTTTGATCCTATGGGTAGGCTTATATTGGGTTAAATTTTGAAACAACAGATATTTTTTAAAAGAAAATGCCAATAAAGTTAGGAGTAGATTGCTAGGCTACACTAATTGCTTTGCTGTTTTTTCTTGTTTTGACAAAGTGATAATTAACATTAAGGCAACAATATTAGATAACTTTGAGGTAGGTCTTGCAGGGGTAAAAGATTTGTTACACTGGGACAGAGCACACTGGACCATGAAGCAGGTATTGAGAGAGCAGCACGAAGCAGCAACAGCATAGATGAAGTTGAGAGATTGCTAGACTATTGGTTAGTGATGGTATTCCATTTGTGCATAGAGCAAACCTGTGTTACTCTTTGCAGCAGGGACTTGGGCCCTTGCGAATAAAATAGAAACATTTTTAAAAAGGTGTGACTCTGAAAGCTAAGAATCATAGCTGGGAGTTTGGAGGGAAGATCATACAGGCCCAGAAAAGCATAAAGGAAGGACACAAACAAAAACCTGAACTAGGAATGCATTTCACATCTAATCCGATAAATGGAAAATCTTGCATACAAATTTTAGCGAGGATGATGATAATCATATCTGCCTACTTAGCATGATGTGTCCAATCATTGAAGTTGGATATAACTTTTCACTTCCCCTCGCTTTTGTGATACGTGAGGATCATCATCCTGCATGTTGGGCAGACATTGTCTCAATGTTCGTTACACTGGAAACGATACCATCATGGAACTACCTATTTACTTTAGAAATTGCTGTTCAGTCATTCATTACTCCAGATATGAAATGCAGTTGTTCATTATTCTCTTGAAGACTCATTTTTCATAGTTCAAATAGCTTAATG
The DNA here is from genome assembly GCF_040412425.1 of Macrobrachium rosenbergii. Taxonomy (NCBI): domain Eukaryota; kingdom Metazoa; phylum Arthropoda; class Malacostraca; order Decapoda; family Palaemonidae; genus Macrobrachium; species Macrobrachium rosenbergii. Next base: position 15,737,283 of record NC_089760.1, on the reverse strand, counting down.
TATAAGTATCAATATAAGTATCAAAAAGGGATCAGAGTAAAGTACAGTAACTTCACTCTGGCCACCAGATGCTTGCTACCTTGATGCCGTAACAGTCCAGGTTATATGTACTGATTTGTACTGTCTCAGCATCCCTCCCAGTTGAATTCATAATTCTGAGGGCATGGTTGTGAAGAACACAATCTTTTATTAACCTTATGTACCAAATACTTTATAAGCAAAATATTAATCAAATACAGTAAATGTGTAGGCAGGATCAGGTATATTCTCATTCAGATAGTTAATTTTTATAAATAATGAACACATTCTATCATTTCAAGCTTTGATATTAAACTGAAATTACAAAGAAAGGTTTATACTGTATATGAAAAATTAGTTTCTCATGAAGACAGATATAAATAATCAAAATGCTGAATGCTGATGATTGTAACAGTTTTTTTCGCTGTAGAATGTTAAGCAGGGCTTATTGATAATGAAATTTTCCCCAATTAAAGTAGGAAAGCTTCCTAAAATTTTCTAAAACCCCATTTGACTTGTGCATGGCACTGCCTTTTGTGAACTCACTGCATGTGCAGTGTTTTCTCCATCCACTTTATTACCTGATATTTTATGTTAGCATTTTCTTTTTGTAATCAGTGGAAATATGAAGTCTTCTCATTTCCAAGTTTGCACATACAATATTCCAAACTCTTCCCACCTTTCACTTAGGGCAACTTAGTATACCAGCAAGGCTTTTTTTGGTGAAGGTTAGGTGTATGGTAGAAAGTACCCATACAATTTATTTTTCAAGTGACTTTCCTTTGTTTTTTACTTGAAATATCTTTATTTCTGCGATGTAATTTTAAAAGTTGAATTAAATAGTACTTGTGAAGACTTAAATGTTTTATCATGGGCAGGCAGAGTTTGGCAGCAACGATTAATGAAAGAAAGCAGGTGATGGTAAATAGTGGGTGTGCTATGGACATGAGTTAGTGAGGTCTAAAACCCATGGTTAGGTAGGATATGGTATCCTAGTTTATGTTAGGTTATTTGAGGATGTATCCTTGGAGTTGTCATTGTTTCACTTTTGGAAAAGAATGCGCTATATTTATTTTTCAGACACAAAACATATACAGTATATTTACTTTTGTGCTATTTCACTTGATGTTGCTCCACCCAAAATTCCCACGTATCCCCTGTGGTCCCCCATGTTTTTGATTGTAGGGATAGCAGAAATACAAGCAGTTTACCCTAAAAATAGTAGTAAAAAACCCACAAAGTATAATGTAAGAAGTAAGAAAAATTTGTCTTACATTAACCTATGAAGTGTTGGAGTTGTCATTAGCTCTTCTCATTGCATTTAATATTGTTGTTAAAACAATTATTATTGAAAGCAAAATTTTTCAGAGAATCATGAAGAATTTTGCTTTCATGTTTTGATAAATTGTCTGTTTTATCATTTATTCACATAGATAATTATTTTAGGAATGAAAGTAATGCATGGATAATTTTATGCACTTGCCTTTGAAAGAGATAGTAATTACTCATAATCTGTCACAAGCTATAACAAAAAATAATCTGGCCATCATTTTTTGTAAAAAAAAAAACTATGATTTGGTAATATGTATTATTTTTTATTGATATCCCAGTGTGTGTGCACTCTTCATCACTTTTCATCATATGAATGCCAAATATTCGTGTAATATCTTTTTAATAAAAATTACAGTACTCTCTAATTCCTAGGGAAGCTTTCAAGAAGAATTACCCTGATTCTTCAAGTTTTTATAAACCCCACCTTGAGTTATGTGAAAAACTCCTCCAGTGCTTCAATACAGTTGTTTCAGAGCTTTATTTTACTGAAAATTTACTGTTAAGAGTTAATGTCTTTATGCTCTTACTATTTCCAGCCTGGTTTTTGTGATCACTAGGTGAGCCACTCTGGTTTATAAATTTCCATATGTTTAGAAACAACAGATATTTTGAGTAAATTAGAAAATGCCAATAAAATTGTAGGAATTTCTTTGCGCTTTTTAAAATGCAGTCTGATTTGTGAGCAGTTAAAAAGAATGGTGATGTCTTTGCAGATGAATATTTAATTTAACATTCTGTTAATTTGTTTCTCTGCTTACTTTTGTCAAGTTTATTGTTTTTGTCCGTGCACTCTCTTAATATAAATGACAAAGTGTCTCCTTTCACAGATAAGATTTCTTGTTTCAGGAGGAAAATGAGATTGGACTTGATTTTGAATATGCATACATTTCTTTCCTGATCATCAGATTGTGTTTATATTTTGAGATATGCATGTGCAAACATTGTATGAATGAGTTGATTATGTGCTACACATTTAGTTATTAGTCTGTTAATACTCATATGGAAGAAGCGTGAAACATGCAGTTATGGGAAGTGATATATATACACATAACCATGTATGCTCACTTTTTCTGTATTTGTATACATAAGATTTTTATGTATATATGTACAGTATATGCAGTACTTACAGTACATGAATACAGTTTATCTCTGAAAATATCAGTGAAATTAACTAAATAATTTAAATCACATGTACCTTAGTTTACACTGTAGAGACTTGTTGCTATTTTTCCTGTTGTAGGAAAGTTTTTCACTGAAGCAATTTACAGTTTTATTGGCAGCTCTTATATGGCTGTGTATTACAATGGGTATACAGTAGTTGCTGCTCTACAAATACCCCTTTTGGATTATGACTGGAGTGTTGTAAATAGCAATGGTATATGCATTGTCCTTTTTGCATTAAAACTTATGCTTGTTTTCTAGTATGAATATTTTTTATGCGCAGTTTATAAGTTATTAGTCACTTTATCTTTCTTTTTCTACTTTACCTGTATGTGCTATTTTACCTTCAATTATTTCTGCTTAACTGTAGCAGTATTTCCTCTTATAACTGTATATAAACCAATGGCAATAATTTCCAAATTTGCTAAATACTGTACTTTTTTCTCTACCATTTTTTCAATGATATTAGATACTGTACTTCAGAAGTAAATAACAGTTTTCTGATGAGTGAAAATGATGATTATAACCCTCCCGATTCATTAGTGTTCCAGCTTTTTGAGATATGTATGTGCTTTCTCACTTCTACTACTGAATCCATCTCAGGAGCGGACCCGAAGTACAGACATAGCAACAGAGTTGAGGCGGAGTGATGGGGGTGATGGAAGCACTGCGATTATTGAGGGCCTCATTCATGAAACCTCCCTGACATCCTTGGCACCATCACCTTCTAAGCAGGATAAGAAGGTCACCTTTGCCAAGCTCCTGGATAAGATGTCTAAGGAAATCAGTTCATCATCCTCTGACATCAGCTGTGCTGAAGACAAATCTCCCAGTAGGATATTCAACATGGGAGGATCTAGGAGATCGCCCCGCAGATCACCTCGCATTCGGCACACACAGAGGTTAGTACAGTAATTGGTTATGGTTAATGAATGATTATAAGTTTACAATGTTACATCTGTAATGGTCATTGATCTTGAAATAAGTTACAAAAGGGATTTTGACAAAGGAAAATCTATTTCTGAGGAAGGTCCCGTGTCAGCCGGTGAAATTCCATTACAGCACGAATTTCTAGGTATAACAATGCTAGATATACCAGAGAAAAAGTTTTTCAGGAAAGCTGAAGCTACCCCCAGTTTAGCGTCTTCTAGGATGGCTGTGTATAAAGAAGGGTGAGTGAAATATCACTACCACGGAAACCTACTGAAAGATCTCTCCCTGACAAAATGTTCGAACAGAGCGGTGAGCCGTTACAGCCCTTTTTGCACTAACACCTTGCCAGGACGGCGACACCAGCGCCAGTTTACTCATTCCATGCTAGCACTAACCCCAGACTTCTTGCAAGTAGGGGAGTACTAGGTGATCCAGGGAGGGTCACGGGTGACACACGGGACCTTCCTCAGAAATAGATTTTTCCTTTGTCAAAATCCCTTTTTTTTCTGAGTCCAGTCCCGTGTCAGAAGTGAAATAGTAATAGAGAATCATGCCAAGGCTGTAACTACAAGGAAAAAGGGGTAATCTGAAGAAAAAGGCAAAAAAATTTACGAAAATAATTTTAATCAAGTAATCTCTTCCATGTAGCAAGAATACTAAAACTAAGGTATACTAAATCTAAGGCACATCAAAAAACTTAATACTATGAAACAAGGGAGGTCGATGCACGACGGGGAAAAACCCAAAAATCTTAAAATTACTTAAAAGCTAGGTGAAACATGAAATGTGCACAAGATAATGCAAATACAACCTTAATACTATACACGTAAACTTAGATATTAAACATAAGAGACAAGATCAATGAAAATTAATATATACATATATCTGGGGTACGTGGAGCCAAATAAAAATAAGTTTACAGTACCCCATAAGTAAAAAACAATCATGGCATGTCAGATTACACTTGCAGTACATAAGTGTGCATATTGCGTAGTGTTTTTCATTGTTTAAAAATCATAGTGAAACCTTTTTTTAGTGGAGCTGAATTGGTTGAAACATCGATAACACATTAAAATAGGCCAAGGGTGGGACAATGCTTGTTTTTATTGCCCAGCCAAGAAAAATGCAGTCATATACATACTGTATTTATATCAGCTTTTAGGCTGTCTATGACTTTAATCTGTAGTTTTGAGGACATCATTTGTATTTAAGCTTTACAGAACATGAAACATAGCAATAATTTGTGTAGCTGCTATAATCAGTTTTCTGAGATAACAGAAACTAATTCAATGATTTGACTATAGCAATTAACATTGCTACTTTGCAGTTACCTTTCTAACTTTAAATTTAGATATTACTTCATATATTTTTGCCCCTTAAATCTAATTATTACAGTTTGAAGACATTATGATTTGAGAATAAGCTTTAAGAAGTATACTAGCAGCCAGATGGTAGGATAGACTTTTAAATCATACTGTAGGTATGGTAGTATATGGAAAATTATGGAAGTTTCATGCACATACACGCACACTCCTTAGGAAAGTTACATGTGACAGTGTCAGCTGGGTTTCAGTGGGCACCAGGAGAGTTAAAGGTTTAGGCTTACTGGGATGAGAAGTATGAGGAGGGAGGCTGGAGATGAGAAGATGTTTGCAGAAGATACAATAGTATAGGAAAGACTGCAATGGAATTTCACAGATGCCCATGTGCCACATGACATTGGAGGCAAAAGCAATTATGAGACATTTTGAAAGATATACTGTATTCATATAAGATTCCAAATTCAATTGAAGAATAAATACTGTACTTTTTTATGGTGATGAAAAGCTTATTCGTATAGGTATTTAAGAAAAAATTATAGTCATTATGACTATAATTCAGGAGATATGCAAAATCTGAGGTTTTATAAGAGGTTGTGATACTGTATTAGGAAGAAAAAACAGAGGCACTGATAAAAGAAGAAAAACAAAGAAAATGCCAATTGTAAAGGATGAATATGATATACAGTAATAAGTAAAATGTTTAATTTCATTAGCAAATAAACAAAAACTCATTTGTTCACTAATGTATATGGAGTAAATAAAATGTCAATAACTGAAAAATTCTCAAGAAAAAATAATGAAAAATCTGACACATGTTTCCTGACAGAGCTATTTTTGGGTTTATCACAAATTATAGGAAGATACATATAGTTTGGAGCAATGGAAGGTATATAAAGTTAACATGTTAGAATGCTTTCCTTAACAAATTAACCTGCTCTATTTAACTCTGATGCTGCACAGGCCATCGTGGCCTTAATTGTAAAAGGATGGCTATCATTTTCCATGGGCATCACAGGCACAAGCTAGGCCACTAAACCAATTACAGTACAGTACAGTATATCTGTACTGTACTGTACAGTAGAAGAGCTATCCCAAGATTAATTGATTTAACGACTATTCCTCTTTTTCTTCCACAATCCTTAATTACATTTTCTAAGAAGTTGGTCAGTAATTACATTTTCTAAGAATTTGGTAGATAATCACATTTTGTAAGAAGTTGGTTGATCATTTCCTGTGAATCTAGACCTAATGCTTTTTCATTTTCATTATTTCTTCTTAGCATGACTAGATATAGTTACTCATTTGTTTGACCATGTGTTGTCAGGTAGAGAACATGATAACATATGTGTATCCTTATATGACAGTATGGTCCTACAAAATCAATATAGTAATAGAAAACTTGTACAGTATACTCAAATTCTCCCTTGACACAAAGTAAGACAATCATGAACTGACTAAGGATCATTTCTGAAATCAGTATGCTGTACCTCAGAGCACTGAGCATTGTCGATCCCATGTTACTGAATTAAAGTGATGGTTGTGTGGTCAAGGCAGTAGACTTGATGTCTATGACCCTGGGCTGCTGTTACAGTAATAATAATTGTCATCATAATAGACTTTTTGTTAGCTTTTCCTTTTATGGGGTTTGATGTAAAATGAGATGTTTCCGCTACACTTTGTCCTGTCACTTTCCGCCTGAATGTCCATCAGGTCTAAGTCATTGTGTATCCCCTTTGTCCATGATTTCCTGGCTTCCTTCCAGGTTTTTGACCTGTTACTTCCACATGTACTGTCTGACTCCCTTCTCATCATCAAATGTCCAAACCATCTCAGCTGTTGAGACCTTACTGTACTCTTTTTGCCATTAGACACTCCTCCTCATTAGTGATACAGTCGTCCTACCATACTGTGGGCATGAATTTTAACATTCTTAGGTCACACTTTTCAGAATGTTCATTGTTGGCTTTTCAGTGGCATTTCTGCTCCAGGGAATTGTACCAGACTTACTTGACCATAATAGGTCGTTGCTGTGTCAGTTGATGGGGTATTTCTTTTTGCCTGTAGAGGAGCTAACCCTGTTTCATCCAGGCTGCTGCTACTATAGTATCCTGTGTGCCCCTATGGTAAAAGAAATTTCTGCCTATTCTAAAACTTTCTTATCTCTGACAGAATGGCTCTTCACTTCACTCTCTTCCTCACTTGCTCTGCCAATGCAGTAAGTGCTGTAGTAGATATATCTAACAACCAGTTTTGTTGTGTGCTGGAAGTGTGAAAGTTTCTAAAGAACTTGGAATTCTTTGTATCCATGGTTTCTAAGCCAGTAAACTGCAAAATAATTTCAGAACCTGGATCTTGATGTACCAGCATTACACTTAAGGTATTGCAGAACAGTTTATCTGTGAAGAATGTTTCAGAGTTAAAGAAAAAAGTAAATTTTCCTAGTTTTTGAGACTTTAGTTGATAAGTTTCTGTAAATCTCCAAAGTTTTAAAAACCAAAGTTAAGCTCCCTATTCCTCATAAAATTTTGAGAATTTTCTTGTTCTCTTTACATAAGAAATTAGGCAAATGGATCATGGTATGTCATCAAGTGGTCGTGGCATTATGCTCAATATCAGTGGTTTCTGATCCTAATCCATGTGTACTAAATCAGTATCATTTGGCTAGTGTCAAGATGGTTTGTTGACGTGGGCAATTTTAAGTTTTTTATAATACTGATTCATTTATTCAAAACCAATACTGTAATGAAATTGGCACCAGGAAAACTGAAATTACTCTTTTTGACCTTTATTAATTAAATTTTTTTTAAGGTAAAAGTCTTCATTATTCCTCATCTTACAGTTATGGAATGGCAACAGTTACACACAAGTTAACCGAAATGACAAAAGTTTATTCATTCCACTTAAACACAAGACAGTTTTGTTTTTTATGAGAACTTTTCCACGGTGAACAATGTTGACAGAGGACTATGCTTACTTCAGGTCATGTAAGATTTCCTCACTTCCATATTATAGGGAAGTACCGTAGTTATAGCACACAGGAATTCTTTATAATGGAGGAGTTACCTTCCTGTTAAGTGCAGTGGATTAAAGGACTAAAGGTTTTAATACAGGTCTAAAAATATTTCTTGTATTATTCTATGCTGTTCCAATTGAATAGAACCCCACATGGGAGTACTGTGTATAGTACCTCTTCATCCGATCCCTTTAATCTCAAACCATGGCAACTCTACCTTTCTCCAATTTTAACCTTTCAATAAAAAAAATCTATTTTGGTAAATGATAATGAGAGTTTGGAAGTGTTCCTCAGTTGTATTATCAGACTTTTTTAAAATAACTTAATAATTCACTTGAACAGGTAAAATGGTTAAAATTATGTTATTGAAATCCACAAGGAAAATTTTTAAGTAAAGTTTCACTGACGTCTTTTGACGTCGGTAGAACCAATTACAGTACTTGATGTTTCCTACAGGTACAGTGGTTCTGGAAGTGAAGACATAGCTGAAACACCTGATGTGTCATCTTCTGAAATGACCCCTGATCCACCTAAGAGACTACTGACAATAAAATCATCATCATCACCATCTTCCAAGACTTCATCCCCTCAGAGTAGAAACAAAATGGTCAAAATCTCATCAGCAGACTCACTTCTTGCAATGTTCAGGAACTTTGGTAAGTAGTTAAGGAATACCTCAAAAGCCATTTGTCATTATTTCGATTTTAATTCTACCTCCAGTGTCAGTACCATGTTTGGTTTAACCTAATATAACATTGCAGCCTAATGCCTTGATAGAATAATCCATGTCTGCTGATGATTGTTATGATGGCAGAAGGAAAGAGTTAACTATTAATTTTTGCCTTTACATGAAACGTTTGTCTAATTAGGGGGCTCTGGTCGTGCAAGTGCCTCTAACCCATCAAGTCCTCATGGATCAGAATTGGAAGACTCTTCAGCTCACCAGTCACCATCTACTACTCCAACAACACCTCAGAAAGCACCACCTCCAGTTAAGCAAGATACACTTACAGTACCTGGTGCCCTACAAGTGCAGGTAATTATTTATTTTACCATTTTTTATTCAAATTAAAGTGTAATCATGCAAATTTTATAACCAGAAGACATGTATTTATGCCTTGTAATCATTCACATTAAAATACTTGAAAATTAAAATATAGGCAGTCCCCAGTTAACGGCGATCCAGTTTTACGGGGCTTGTCTAACGATGAAAATAAGCAATTTTTGGCGCTGAAAATCACCGATTTCAGCTTATCGGTGCCAATAATTGGGTATTGGTGCTGATACATACCTAACAGAGGCACCGATAACCAAAAATCACCGCTTTTCGGTGCCAATAAGCCCTGAAATTTGCCAAAAAAGCACAAAAATCACCCAATTTTCGGTTAGCAGCAATTTTTGGTTATCATCACACCCTCAGAATGGAACCCCTGCCATTAACTGGGGACTGCCTGTATTAGTTTAGGTATTTAGTGAACCAGTGTGTGATATCACCTGTTGTGAACAATTATGATGATATTTTGCAGGTACAATCTAGTGGTGGTGGTTCAGTGCAGCATGGTGGGCCAGTTATTACATTGGAAGTTCCTACCAATGATCAGTATCGGTGTTTGTCACCTATTACAGAACTACCAACACCTGTCCCTACCCCTGTTCCCTCACCACTACCTACTCCTTGTCGACAACGTCCCAAACCACGCACAAGTTCGGAATCAAATGATAATAAGGAAAGTGAAGACACTGAATCTGAATTCTCGTTGTCAATGTCTGTAGAGCGCAGTAGCTCAGATAGTTCTGGTCCAGATCACCGTATATTCTTTACATCTTTGAAGAGCCTTAATGCAGTCCATGATGCCAGCAGCAGGTCAGAAACATTATCTCCAACAGGTGTGACCATCACACCTTCGTCATCATTGTCTTCTAGAACTCCATCTCCTGTGACTTCACCAACAGCATCACCAGCTGCATCACCCAAGGTGAAAACAAAACCACCACCCTTGCACATTCCAAATGCTAATGTTTTAAAGTTCAGTCCAGATAAAGGTGAAGGATCATCAATTGAAGGTGCATGTAGTGGTGGGATCTGTTTACAGGTACCTGTTATCAAAGTAGAAGATGCGGAGGAGGATGTGCGATGGGATTCAGCACCACGAACTCGTTCACAAAGTGTAGACGTTGGTAGTATAATGCAAGCACCTCTTATTACCATATCACCTGCTGATGATGACCCACCCACACCTCCAGCTCACCCACCGCCTTTAGTTATACCAACACTTAACGTTACTTTAGCTTCACCACCAGTTTTAAGAAAAACCTATCCACCTGTGCCTACTATAACAATAGAAGAGCCTGATTCTAAAAAGCCACCAATACCTCCAAGACGAAATCCCCCTTTAAAAAGAGAAAAAGCAAGTTCATTAGACCTTCAGCAAGCACCTTCCATAACTGTTACCAGTATGCTTAGTGAAGTAGAATCTGACACAGACTCTCCTACAACTGGCTGTCGTCAAGGTGGACCAGCTTCTAGCTACCTCAGTCCTTTTTTGGGCGTTGAACTGCGAGCATCTGAATCTAATCTTAGTTCATCTGGATATAGTTCAGCTTATTCTCCTGGCCCTTCTCGATGCTCGTCAGATAACCCTTTATGTTTAGATGAGCCCCTGACACCATCTGTCTCATCAATTCCTGCTCGTCATATGAATTTTCCCAACCCAGCACCACCAGTCATTGTTCCTCCAAGGAATAAACGTCGGCCAGTGTTCAAGACACCTTCTACGGAAATTGTAACTACAGCTATGGTAACTCCTCCTATTTTACGAACTGATTCTGAAACAACAGATGATCCTGGAACTTCACAACCAGAAGCAGACTCTGCTCTGGAGTTAGATACGAATGATGAATGTAGTGATGGTGTTTTACAAGTTGAGAAAACAAATAAACTTAGTAGCGAAGAGGAAGCTGAAGCACAACGACAAAGATTACTTCTTTCTTCAAGTCATTCTTTTCCCAAAGAGTCCCCTCGTTTAGTACGGTCACCCCCTGCTATTGTGGTGCATTCATCTCTTCCAAGTGAATCCTCCCTGGAGGATTGTTTGTCAGAAAAACCTTCCCGTCTCAGCCCAGTTAGCTCTCGTAGTGAATCCCCAATCAGTGACTCACGACTCAGTGTAGCAAGGATATATCCTGCCTTTTTTGGTGTAAGTGGAAAACCAGAATTACCTTATACTGACTCTGATGGGCTGTATGATTGTCCATCATCAGAAGTTTTACATTCAGACTCCCATGTATCTGTTTCCCCTTTGAAGCGCCTTGGCAAAAAAAAATTAAAACGGTCCCCTGGAAAGGGCCTAAAATCACTGTTAGGATTCAATGATGTTGGTTCAGCAGATACTGGCAGTGGGACAGGTGCATTAAGTGATGGAGCCAAAAGCCGTTTGGAACCCCCAAACTGGGAGAGGTCGCCTCGTCGTCATTCCCCGAAGAGAAGAGTTAGAGCACAAACCAGCGTTGATCTGTTGTCATCTTCCAATGAAAGCATTACTTCTCAAAGGTAAAACATGCATGAGGTATCATCACATTTTACTAAGCTTATTTATAATACCACATACGCATGCCAAAATAACGTTAAGACTGTGGTTTGAAATAAAGTACTGTTTGGGTGTACACTGTAGTGTAGACTGTAATCTTGGTATTTAACTAGTAGATGAATACTTAACATGCAATGGTTATTTCATGATAACGTAATACAAATACTTTACTTTACCATGGCATTACTTAAAAATGCATGATTTGAAAAATGAAGGTAATTCCATATGAATCCACTGTATAAGGAAAAACTTAATATCTCTTCCACGTTTTTCTTGACAATGTATGGTTTTCTGGTAATGAAATCTTGTTCTTAAGTTATTTTTAGATCACATAAATATCATGAACTGGTCTTTGCATTCAATATGTTTTTCATTGGGATTTCAATTTAAATTAGCATTATGACCTGGAAAAGTAATACAGCTGTAATATTGTAGCCAAATTTCATATAAGTAACCTACCAGGTAATTACATAGCTATAGTTTCTAACTCACACAGCAGCCTTTAATTTAAAAATCGTGGTAGCACTTCGATAGATTAGTGTAGGTGATATATCTCTGCCCATTGCAGGAGTACTGGGAACGACTTAGCTGGTATTGTCATTCTGTTTCTGCCGTGCTCTCGGGTAACATCTGAGGTTTGCTGCAGCTTTTGTTTACTGATTTTTGGCTGTATGGCTGGATTCTGGTGAAGTATTATCGCTTATTTGAGTAGCCTTCAAGCTTTAATACCTTTCAGGATCATTTTTTGCTAGTTCTTTGGTTATTATTATGTCTTTTCAGGTAAACCTATTTTCACTAATGTGGCAAAAGTTCCAAACCAGATTAATTAATCTTCATATAATTCTCATACAATTTGCAGTTAATGTAGGGGGCAGAATATAGTAGGGGGAAAACTTGTGCTAAATGTAATGGTTAGCAAGAGTAGAAGGTACTTAAATCTCAACTAGGCAAGTTAGAGAGGGATAAAAAGGAAACCTCTAAAGCCAGAGAGGGATAGAAAGGAAAGCAGCCTCTAGAGCCGAGAAACGAGCTTCCCTTAGCCTAGAATTCTACCCTAGCCTAGGTTAGAAGAGAGCTCTGCCATTCCTTCTTCCTCCTTCCCCCCCTTTTTTTTCTCCTGCTTTGCTTCCGAACCCCTAATGCCATTGCCAGCCTACGGTCTAAGTTTCACAAGAAAATGATCTTTCTAGTGTATTCAGTGGCGAAGTTAGGTGCGTCACTGAAGACGTTTATGGGAAAACGTTTTCAGATGGTGCCACTTCCCAGAAAGTGATAAGTGAAAGTGTTATGCAAGTAGAGGAGGTGGCTTCTCATCCCGCCGGTTCTCATAGATGAAGATCTCTGTCCTGCTCCCTTAAACCTGGGAGAAGACATGCCGGAAGTCCAATGGAGGCTGGTGGGGTTTGCCCATAGGTTGTCTCCCCCACAGTCGAACCTGTTGCTCATTATCAGGTATCGGCAGACAGCCACTGGAAAGGTGTATTGACAGGAGAAAGTGTTACGCAAGTGGAGGAGGTGGCCTCTTGTCCCGCCGGTTCTCCTAGACGAAGGCCTCTATCCTACTCCCCTAAACCAGGGAGAAGACATGCCGGAAGTCTAGTGGAGGCCGGTGGGGTTTGCACTGGTTGCTGCCCCTTCACTCGAACTAGTCGCACGAATATCCCAGTTTTCAACAGACAACCGGTGGAAAGGCATCATATTTTTATGATGAATTATTTTTAATCATAGTCTTAAAAAGCTCAATCCAAGAATTATCGTTTAAAATGTACGATAGTTGGAGAAGTTATTGTACATTGTACCAGAGGTAGTTTTATCATACAGTACATGTAAGATAATTATTGTACGAATGCCAGTGTAGTGATGTCACTTCCTACAATTCTGACATGGACAGGAGGCACAGGAAATGATTCCTGGATTCTTCTATGCCGCTTAAGAACTCTTCAGATGATGTGGGTCGGCGTTCAGATCCAATTCCAGTGTCACCTCGTCGGCTAAGGTTATTTGTTAAGGACCTCTTCAAGGTGTTTGAGATCTTCAGTCTCTTGGACTGGATAGTCAGAGCTCTGGCTAAGAAAGATGGGAATTTCAAGGAGTTAAAGAATGACATTGCCTCAGTCTGGCTAGGAGTACTGCCTGGAGCAGGCAAGGATATCAGAGATGGATCTATTGAGCCTCCGGCTCTTTTCTCCTTGGGAGTATTGAAGAAGGGGGAATTATGGTGCTTCTTTACATCTGAAGAGGTTACACAGACCCAGAAGTTGACCCTTTTGTTTTCGCCGTTGGACCCCCATCTCCTTTTCCCGCAGGGTACTTTGAGGAAAATTGCTTTGGACCTCCAAGAGGAGTCTACTCAGGATCTACTGTGGACAGGTCAAAATCGAGTGATTCTAGTCACTCAATTTTTCAGGCCAAACTAAAGATTCTGGCAGATGAATTGAGTCCTTGGAAGCAGGTCCCTCTCACCGAGTGGACCTTGCATCCCCTGGTCCGTTGGGATCTGTAGAATTTATGGGGGCAGGCCAACTTTGGACCTGTTTACCACCTCAAAGAACCATCGCCTTCCTCTCTTTTGTTCTCCGGCCATGGTCACTCTAGCCTGGGTAACACAAAACCATGTCTACTCAGACAACCTGACTTCAAGGAATTCACCAAAGGTGGTCTGCTCTTCCCCTGACAGGCTTCGGAAAGGCAGGAAGCTTGTCAGAGCAAAAGGGTCCTCTAGACGTGCTGCAGAGGCCATTGCAAAATGCAGGTGGCACTCTTCTATCAGCGTCTACCAGGCTAAGTGAGCACTTTTCCAAAACTGGTGTCCCAGACACATGTCTGTTCATCTGAGACATCTGTGACCCAATTTTGGATTTTCTCCTTTATCTGAGGAGATCTAGAATCTCTCGTCCTCCTCCATTAAGAGGTATCAAGCTACGCTTAACTCAGTTTTCAAGCTCAAGGACGTAGATCTTCCATCAACCCAATCTTAATGACCTCATTAAGTCCTTGGATGCATCCAAGCAAAGGAAGGAAGATCCGGTCTCCTGAAACCGGGACGTAGTGTTGAAGTTGCTGACAAGTCCCTCTTTTGAACTCTTACGTTCCTCTTCTCTGAGAAACCTTTCCTGGAAGACTCTCTTCCTTGTGGCCTTGACTACTGCTAAACGTATTACCAAGACCCAAGCCATCAATAAGGGAAGGTTTTCACTAGAAGAGACAGTTTATTCCTTTCCCTGGGATCTTGAGCCAAGAACGAGGACCCATTCTTGCTCTATTAAGAACTTAACAGTCATCCTTGGCTGTGAGGAATAAGAGAGAGTTATTTGTCCTGTTAGGGCTTTCAGGTAATTACCTGAACAGAACCAAGACAACCCAAGGGCCACCCATTAACCTCCGGTGTTCTGTTAAGAATCTGTCTCGCCCTCTGACTAGAAAGCTCTTGACGTCAGGACAGGCTATATCTCGTTATCTTTCAGGCACAATATGTTCGTTACTTCCATTCCGCAATTGACCTGCTGGAAGTGAAAAAAAAAAGCTGTGTTTGTAATTGCACTACCTTGGGACCCTTATCAGTGACTGGCATGGTGGTGGGTGAGGAAGCACAGAAATTTCTCATACTGTACGTCTCATTGCCTTGAAGTGAGATGTCGAGTTTTGGGGAGCCTGGGGGTTATTTTGTGCCTGGAGTACCCACCATTCTCAGTGGATGGGTAGTGGTTTTTTGTCAGTGTAGGTGACAGCGCTGTCTGGTTATTTGTTATATTGATACTGCATCCAGGGCAAGGGCACTTGTGTATTTCTTGTCAGCGATCAGGCCTATCCATGGTTCAACCACCATGCCACTACAGGTCAAGATGATTGCCAACCAGAAGCAGTTTCCACCTGCAGTAGCTCTCTTGCCACATAAGGAAATGACAAGCATTGTTTCAATGCTAGCCATCCTTTCTATTTCAAAGTCATTATCACACCTTAATGTTTTGGAGTAGAATATGTCCATTCATCCCACCCCCTAACAGTTTGGGATTCAGCTACATAATTACCTGGTAAGTTACTTATACGAAAATGATATTTTTATAATAAAATTAAGTTTCATATGTACTTACCAGGTAATTACAGAATCAGAGCCCCCCTCTAATGGACTTCAAGGGCACAGACAAAATGACACTACCGGCTAAGTCATTCCCATAACTCCCGTAGTGGACGGGGCTTATCACCTACACTAATCTATCAAAGTACTACCACGATTTTTAAATTAAAGGCTGCCACACGAGTTAGAAACTATAGCTACGTAACTACCAGGTAAGTATATATGAAACTTAATTTTATTATAAAAGTATCATTTTTAAATTAAAAAGAAGTGACAGTATATTAATATGTACATGTAACCTGATATATACTTACAGTAATTTGAATGCTTCTGGGAATGAATACTGAAAAGTTTATGTTAATGTTTTAGTATTTTATGCTGCAAGATTACTCCTGTAAATGATAAAATGCAACTTTTCCAGCAAACTTTGTACTCAGGCCCTAGTGAAATGTAAAAAGATGGGTGAAGGAGACCTTTATCATCATGGTAATATTTCATGCAAGTTTCTTTGTCACAGACTTAAACAGACTATTGCTTCTCTGTCAACTTTGGGTTTTGAAATTCTCTCCCTGATGCTATTTTCCCAGATTCCTATAACTTTTCCTCAATAAAGGCAAGCCTATTGCCTCTTTATGTGATAAATTATCTTTTTTTCCTCGTTTTATATCCTTTTATTTGTTTAAAAATGGAAAAAATATCATGTTACTTATCATATTACCTTCAGTGAAAAATTCTTTTATTTATCATGTTTTCTAACCTTTCTGTTGATGGTGTTTCAATTTTAGTTTTCTATAAAAGAAAACTATTGTGCTGGCTTTGTCTGCCCATCCGCACTTTTTTCTGTCTGCTCTTATATCTTAAAAACTACTGAGGCTAGAGGGCTGCAAATTGTTATGTTGATCATCCACCCTCCAATCATCAAACGTACCAAATTGCAGCCCTCTAGCCTCAGTAGTTTTTATTTTATTTAAGGTTAAAATTAGCCACAATCATGCTTCTGGCAATGATATAGGATAGGCCACCACTGGGCTGTGGTTTAAGTTTCACGGGTCGAGGCTCATACAGCATTACACCAAGACTGCCGAAGATAGATCTATTCTCAGTGGCCTTGATTATACACTGCAGCGGCTGTACAGAAAACTCGATTGGTCTTCGCCACATTTTTTACTTGTTTAATTTAGATAACAATTTCATGCATCAATATCTGACGCTTGGAAAATTTATGATTTTCAGTCTTATTTATATTGTACTGTAAGTATTCGTGATAAACATAGCCATCTTCCTAATAATAATCATTTTTGTATCAGACTTGCCTTTATAGGATTAGAAATGAACTTTCTCAACTCTCTTCTGTCTTGTGGTCTGTTTGCCAGAGCTCCCATCAGGTTTAGGTTTTCATCTGTCCCTTTTCCATGCTTTCCTGGGTCTTTTCAGGTCTTTATTCTACTTACATACCTACGGCTTTGCTTACCAAATTTTCCATATCCTTTCTCATTACTTGTCCAAACCTCCTCAGTCTTTGAGAATCTCAGTCAGTTTTATGACCTTTGGACACCACTTCTCCATGCCATTTCTTCACTCATCTTCCACTGTACTTGACAAGATAATAAGGAAACATTTTAAGATACATAAGTTTATGTAGTTTGTACAAGTAAATTATTTTGATTGAACTCTCATATTTGTGTTAGACAGTATGAAAACCAAACACTTGTATTCACTCTTATGATATTTAATACAAGATATATTAGTAAATGAGCTAGCTTTCATCAGAGGTACATGTTTTTGGCCCATGTAACAGAAAAGTTGATGAACAGATCAGTTTTTTTTTTTTTTATATCCATGTCTAATGCAAACCTTGAAGGATATTGTCAATTGCGTAAGATTACACAAAATAAACCCATCACAGTATGTTATTTAGTGATGAATCATACTAATCTGTTTGTTGTTAATCATTTCATAAATTGCTTGATATTACAACCTGTGATAGAATTCTGTACATTGTAGGTATTCCCATCAAATTCAATGCAAATTGTTTACGAGGGGTTAGATATCCTCAATGAAAATTCACATGATAAAAAGACTTAGTACTATAAACAAATGCATGCACTGTAGTGACAAACTGCCTTTGTTAGTTATAGTAACTGCAGGTAAATGTCTGTCAAAATGTAATTTTATCTCTTATTCGCCGGACAAATTATTATGTACGAAGACTAAAACCTAATTCATAATACAGTATTTAGATATATTTCAATGAAATATGTAAATTGAATTATCCTGATGAGGAGTTGTCTTGGGTGAATTCTAACATTTTCCTTTTTAGTGGTGGATTCATAAGGTATCCCAGTATATTTCATATTCGATTGCAGTATTGGACAAGGGCAATTGAAGCCTCCTGTAAATATGCATGAAAAATAAGGAAGAGCATAAATTATAACAAGGGCTGGAATTAGAAAGCTAATGACAAGAGTTTATATTTACAAACTTAGTACAGGGATTGGCAGTGTAAGTGCTCATTATTACTTGTATAAAAGGAATTGAAGATATTTGCTTGACTTTTACTATAAAACTTGAAGGTTCTCTGCAATATCATATTAATTAATCAAAAAAAAAGTCACTTGATGTGGATTTTTAATGTTTTATAGGTTCATCTCTTACAAAAATGTGCAAATGTATGATTGAGGAAATGCTCCGATTTCAGCTCTTCTGAATGAAAGCTTTTTTTTTTTCTAAACTTAGTGCATAGTTTTCTTTCACCACAAGTTGTTTTTACTTATGGCATGGCACAATTCATTTTTTTTACTTGGCTGTGGCGGCATTTCTATCTGGGCCACTCAGAACTCTTCCTCCTGCCGCTACATGAGTCTTCAGTATCACGACAAAGTTATATTCTGTAAGTGTGTGTGGCTGTCTTGAAGGTGCTCAGCTGTTCTTTTTCGTTTCTTCATTTGCAACTTTTTGTATCTGTGCTTCATTTTTATGGGTGCTTAGATGAATGTTTTTGACATTTTTTCTCAGAAAATAGTGTTTTTTAACTTCCAGTTAATAGCAGCTGGGTTTACTGCATGGTCAAGAAATATGTTTTTAGCTGTCTTTGTTATTATTATGTGAAAATCTGTGCTGGGAGTATACAATATACATACCCTTCAAGAGAAAGCTATCATGTTAAAACTTGCTTATATCCATATTTGTAGGAAACCAGTGAATTGTGTGTGTTAGTAAACTTGGTATTCATGAGATGTGAAACTAAGACATTCTTTTAAGAATGAAGAACAAGGCACTTAACTGAATACCCTAGGGATACCTGTTGCCTCTGCTGAAATATTTAAGCCTAATAAACAAAAGGAATAGTATTTCTGGTAGACCCTAAGTAGTTTTTTTGTACAAGCTTGGCTTTGTGAATGGTCATTAATTAATTCACCCTCTTCTCTACTTTCCTTGCTAATATGCCTTCTTTCTTCAAAGATGATACTTAAAGGTTCTGCAACAAGATAACTAATAAGATTTGTTGTATAAAAGATTTTTTTCTAATTCTCCTTTGGTCATTTTAATCTTATTTAACACTAGCTGTCCTCTCCTTTAGTCCAGTAACAATGTACAGTAGTTATCTCTAATTGTTGGTAATGTTTAGAGGGTAACTTTACTTTTAAATTATCCCTCAAAATTTTACTGTTGCTATTCAAGGCATTCAGTTTAAAATAAGTTTGTGTCATCTTTCTTATTTCCTTTAGGATGGTACATGGCATGGAAAATAATAATAGAAACCTAGTTTTATGAGGCTAATATTAGAGATATATTGTTCTCAGGTTATTAGAGAATACATTGGATGACAGAAACTGAGGGTTTAGATAGAGCTTCCTATGTTACTAGATCCTTATCATGGTTTTTGGCTTAGATTTTATGCAGGAAAAATTAATCATTCAGGTAACCTAAAGATAACAGAGTTATAAGGACTTCCTTCTGGGGATCTCTAAGAGAGATTCACCATATGAAACATTTGGATCCCTCTCTCTCTCTCTCTCTCTCTCTCTCTCTCTCTCTCTCTCTCTCTCTCTCTCTCTCTCTCTCTGTGAGACTATAAATTTAGTTCAATACTTGGATGATGTACTATTTTACATTTTGAAATTGCTTGCAGTCTGCATATCTTGAACATGAAGTGCAGCAAATAGATCATGGAAAAGATAGGAATATTTGCAGAGTTGACATTAACAAATTGGTGAGAGCACACTGAAGAGTGGTAACTTGTTATGGTAATGGCATAAAGGTCTTTAAGGCAGGATGCATGAAAGTTTTTTCACTTATACCACAGCAGTAAATTTTTACCGACGGTACTTGTACAGTATATTACTCCTTTTACACTCAATTCATTGGTAGCTCAGTTTTTATTATGTTATGCAATCATTTTCAGGTTACTGGCATCTTTTCCTGTGATAGCCTTGCCTTCAATTCCACAAGTGTATCATATTTGTCATGTACAGAATTTTGGTTATGATTTACAAAGATTCAAAATGTTCATGGTGTTCTAGAGCATGCATATAATTCTGATACTTAGTACTTAGTACAATGCAACTAAAATTTTGTTAGTACCCTGATAACATAGCACTTGGCCAGATTCTCTGTTTTCTTGTCTCTCTTTCACATAACCCATTGTTAGTTAAAATTACATCAACAAAATATTCATCTGAGCACCTGAGTAGTAAATGGATTCTCTGTAATATGATTTATTCTTTTGTATCCTACATTAGAACATTGTTGTGCTCTGCTTCTATTTCAGTAGTTTGTCTATGTAGGCAGTGTTGGTTCTTGCATCCCATCAGCCTTTATTCATTTCTAAATGTGTTTGCTATAAATACCATTTGACAGTGATTAGTTACAAGAAGTTGATTGTAACTTCCAAGATAAAAATGCACTTCTTTCTCATTATGTATAGCATCTCTGTGCCTGTAATTTGTACAGATTTTCTCATTTATATTAATTAGGTTACAGAATCCAATAGTTGATCTTTCTCAGAAATGTAATATCTCATTGAGTGTTACCTTTTAATACAGTTCATATGATTGAGATATTTTTGCCAAGTTCCTTTCCACAGGAGAAAAAATCTCTTAAATTGTAAATTGGTATATTACTGGGAAATTACACTAATTGAAAAGTAATTGGTTAAATACTCCCTAACATGTAGCCCTGCGGGAAGTAGTTCTAGTCCTGGAGAAAATGGTGGAGTACAGACAGATACTGAAGCCAGCCGTGATGGTAGCGGCATTGTGGCAGGTCAGCGCTTACGACGAAGGCGACCACTTCTGAGAGGCAACTCCATTCAAACCAATAAGTATCACCTCCCTCGACAAGGATCAATAGATGCATCAGGAGAGGAAACACAGGAGGTCAGTTACACAAATATTTACACTATTTACTTGCATTAGAAGCACTGTCTCTAAAAAAGAAGTTATTTTAGAAATATTTTATTCAATTCAACATTTTGATTTGATCATTTGTCTTTGGTTGTGTAGCACCTTGGAAGGCAAAAATTTTGTCTAAAATTATTGCCAAGGGAGAGATAATATGTGTCTATCAGGTCATCCATTAGCAAGAAGTTCCGTAGTACAGTGTATGCAGTGACTGAAAAACCATTGAATTTTGACCCATTATTATCGTCAGCCATTGAGAAAATCTGATTTATTAGTTTAAATTAGAAAATACATGTAACAGATTCTAAGTAATTAGTACTGTACAGTACTGTGTTTGTGAGAGAAAGTGACAGGATTCCTACTCACTTATATTTTCTTGAAAGTTTAAAGCTCCTTAATACATATACTTTATCTTTGCATTTGGTTAGTCAGCCACGGGAAGGAAAGAATATAGTTTTAGATGTCCATCCGGACACTATTTTTTTACAACATACATTGTGTTACTGTATTAGAAATTGTAACTCATGGTGCCAGCATTGTTTTGTATCAGTTTGGTTAAAGGAAAAACAGAATGCCTATCATTGTTTACTAATGCTCTGAAAACTAGTTAACCACATGTTTCAGCATTCATTCTTGTCACTTTAGTGCCAGAAGCATCTCAGCAGAGGCCGTTTGCTAAAGCATTGTGTTTCCCATGCATAAACCTTATGACCTTATCCATTTTGTGTTTCTTGGTCCATGGGAAAATAGTTAGGTAAGATGGGTGAAATAGCTAGCCTAACCATGGTAGGGATGTAAGAGTAATGAGCTATCTCACTTCATCGTTCAAGTAAAGTCATATTGCATATTTAAATACAGTAATCAGCTGAAGTTTTAATGGGAGACGTTGTTGTTACCAACCTGCCAAATGCTGTTTAAAGTTTCCCAGACAAGAAAAAAGAAACTTAAAAGGCCAAATAGTATATGTTATATCCTTTATCCATGGACTCCCAACACTTTTGTAGAGGCATATGAAAAGAGAACTTTTGGGATTGGAGGGATCAGTTATACTTTTCGTAAGTAGATGGTGACCTGCCACAATTGTAGACATGCTATCACCTCATCTTTGACAAAAATGGGGACATTTTATTGGCTGACTGTGCCCTCCAGCTCCAACAGCAGAGTTAGAAATTCTGATATTCTGAATCAACTTAATGAATCAGATATGCATAGGAAGTTAATTCCTAAGGATGTATGTAGTGTACAAGTATGTTGACCACATATCCAAACGGAAATTTTGTTTGCCTGCCACAAGAATGAGTTCTCAACTACAGTTTTACAGTTTTTAGTTAACTATGAATATTTTGTATATCTCAACATTACAAAAAATGTTTCTCACCAGAAACACTGGTACACTCTATACAGTATAAGGAAAGGAAAATGTTCAATAATAGACACAGTGCATCTACAAGCAAAAAGCTAGAGAGAGTACAGTATCTGAAACTAAGAATAATCTTAATTTTATAATTCCAGGTTTAGTGGAAATTGAGTGTATAAATGTAAGTTATTGTGTGCAAAAACATAAATTTGTTCAATCATATTTTAGAGTAATACTGTACAGAACAAAAAATTATTCAGCTCTGCTCTGGCTTCACATTTAAGTATGCATTACAGTACTCACATACATATGTTATTCATGGGCAAAATGATTAGATAGATTTTTTATTAATGTCAGTTTTGTTTTCTTTTGTAATATTTTAATGCTGTATTCATGTATGTACTGTATATTGTCCATATAAATGACTTCTTGTCTTATTGCAATTTATGCTCTTCATGTCTTGTTTCTTGATATACCAATATTTTTGTTACTATTGTAGTTTGTTTTTATTTATGTTTTTATTTATGAAGTATTTTTGTACTGTATATAGCTAAGCTATTTTTGTTCTTATATAACAACAGTACAGCAATGTTATTATTAAAAAGATTTACCTGCTGTTCTTGTGCATGTATTTTAGCAACACCAAATGTTTGAATGTAAATACAAAAAATTCTTGATATTCCCTGCTATACATGCAGTCAAATGTAGTACAGTAATAACCTCACTTCAACTTTCTTGGATTCCAGCATGACAGGTTCATCATAGATTCATAACCTCTTGTAGATCATGTTAAAAAGTACTTAAGTGTAAACAGATAGCTGGCAGTCTTCAGCATACAAAAACCTTTGACACTACATGGTGGTTCTCTATTCTGAAAGAAGACAGATTAACACTTATGTTATGTAAGACATCAGCTTCATAAATTATGGGAGTCAGATGTATGGATCTGTTGCAAATTAAGTCTTTAAGCTGGGTGCACTCCATAACGCACTAAGAATGTGCACAGCATGAGTTACATCATCACACAGTGTGTAAGTAATAAGGTCCTAAAATAGTAGTGGCCAATAGCTGGTAAATAAGTTATGATCAAAACTTTTCTTTTCTATATAGAAATATGTTTATCTCAGTATTTATGCAAAAATATATCACAGAAGGCAAACACAATGATTTCTCACTGACCATAGAATCACCCTTACAGCGAAATAGAGCAAATTGAAAACTATATTTTTTTAATACTGCTATCATGGCATTAGATACCTGGGCATTGTCAGTAGGCTTCTAATTTTTGTTTTTAGGGAAAATAGCAGTCATGTAGTACGCTATAAAAAAATTATCCACAAACCCCTAAACATCATACGGTACACACACAATAAAACACATAGGACATAAAGGCCCCACACTGCACAAATCATTTTGATGATTCCAGACCTCTGGTGAAGGATTTGCTGCAGTCTCATCTAATGAAACAAACCAGTTATCTTTCCTGTTGCCTCATCAAAATTGTCTGTATTATGAAATCAGCAAGCAAGGGTATTAAAAACATGCCACCATACAATTTTTTTATTTTAAGTGACTAGAAACAAGTTAGAAGCATTTCAGAACTATTGTCCAAGAAATCTTTTTGTATAGCAAATTAATATATCACCCCACAAATTTTATGAAGCCTATCTAAATGTTGAAATATGTTGGCTCTCTGCCAATGTAAGCAAAATTGCAACTAGTACTACAGTAGTATGACCTTATTTCATACACATATTGCTGCTGATTATCATTTTCTAATGTATCTTAAAGACCCAGCTGTAATAATGTGAAGGATATTTGGCCTGATAGCAAATTAAAATAAATTAAATCATTTGCTGGACTGTGGTGTTCCTCATTCAAAAATGAATGCCACATTAATGTAAATTTTTTTAAAAATTAGTCGCACTCATTTGACCCATAAGTATTTGGTAGAATAAACAGATCCCAGAATATAATGAATGCACAGACCAACAACTTCATTAACTATATAACAATTAGATATATTTTACATCTGTCCCATTGTCAGCCTATGATGAATATCAAGTCTTTGAAACAAATCCTTGAAAGATGTCAGAATCTTCAGCATTTTCAGTTTATTGAATCATTAAATTTTTAAGTTGAATATATTACAATAGGGAAATACCTATGTTCATTGAAAACAATACTCTGGGCCAGCAAAGTGAGAGCTAAGAATGCTTTTACTCTGTACAGTAGTCTGATTACAAAAAGTCTCCAGAAATGGAAGATAATATATTTTATAGATTATTCCACCATCCATTACTTTGCAGGAACAGTTGATGCTGAAACCTTCAAGAGGAACTGCAGAAGAGCTCCCACGTCATCGGAAAATTTCACGGTTCAGAAACTTTGGCAATCAAATCCGGTAGGTAAAAATAGAAGGAACCATTTGCTATTTTGTAAGATACAAGTTACTGTGTTTGTGAACATTTTGAGTGAATCTTTCAAAAGGCTATTTACAGCATTGTGTAAATTGTATGTTGTTTGGTGCTTGGTTGGATAGTACAGTACAGTATTCACCAGATACTCATTGGCAGTTGGAAGTTGTAGATTTGTTGTATTATGGTTGATAATAATGAATGAATCTTTGTCATTTTATTATTGTAGGCTAACTAAGGTAAAATACTTTACAGTTTATACTCACAAATAACCGTAAGGTATTTCTGCATTGTAAGCCATTGTTATTCATTAGTATTTTGCACATTTAGGAGGATTGTTTTCTAATGTTCAAAAGCAAACAAAATCTTGGACTAATTCCAGACCATTATCACAGAATGAATAAAAATTTCTCATTAAGAATAAACATATGAAAGAGTGAAAGGGAACTGGAATAATTAAGAATAGATTAACTAATTCAGTTCTACAGTTATATTGGTTCTACTAAAGTTATATTGATTCTGCCATAAAATTTGCTAATCAGAAACTGTTGAGATATTATGGAATGAAAACAATTGAATTTAATATCAATGTTTCCTTTAGTGAAAGTAAAACAGCGGTTCCTTTACTTTTCTCACAATTTATTCATTATTCTAGACTTTGGCCTATCTTGTTATAATTGAAATTTTTTTCCCAATAAACTGTACTGTAATTTGTGGTAAAAGCAATAGTCATTTAGTGAGGAAAAATGCATTAGATCCAGATCCAAATCTAATCATTTCAACTTAATACACTATATGTCTGATAAACAGTGGCAATAACCATTCACTGAGGATGCCAATCTAGGTATCATTGCAAGGGTGCCCTGGAGTGTGATTGTTTGAATCTGGCGAGAAGTTATACGCCAGTCAAGATAACTATTATCTCGGTTCAGTGCCAGACCTAGTTTATTTGAAATTTTCAACTATGCACATTATTTTCAAAAGGTAATTAACAGTGTGACAGGCCTCACTTGTCAAGTTTAAATAGGCCTAACAGCTGATACATAGGGCTTAATAAAGCAGGTATAAGACAGAATGAGTAACTGGGAATGAATGAGGAAATGATCCTGAAAGTAGTGGCAGGGGGAAAACCTTCTTGATATCCAGCTCACTTCTGATACATTAGCAAGTAGGGTATGACTGTAAGGGCAGTTTCATGCAAGGTGAGTATGGTTGCTGGTTAGACATCTGCCACCAAGGTGTCTGTCTGACTTCAGTGGACTGATTTGCATCAGATTTCTTGCAGCTAACTTGATGAAAAGGGTCCCTGGAATTTTTTTCGTAAAGCCAGCACAGTGTTTTGGATAAGATTTGTCAGGAAAAAACCTGGGGAACCCTGTCAGGTGGTGTTTTAGTCACAGTCTTCTGCACTAAGAGGGATCCTCTTTTTTTTGATGAGAAATCTTGTCTGGAACCAGAAAGATTATGCCTTGCTCATTCCAGAGAAGTAAATGCTGGTTTCTGCAGAATGCTTTGATCTGTTCTGTCATGCCACAGAGGTAAGCTCTTCGTAACAGATGCTGTTAAGGTAGACTCAAACAATATTTTGAACTTAGAGATATCTGAGGATCTTTGTGCTGAACTCTATGCCATATCTGAAAGTTATTTTCAAGGACTTACTTGAACCTTTGGGGTTACTGAAATCTTTGATGATGTGGGTCGACAGGTCCACTCATAGAGGAAAGTTGAGCAGCGACATTGATCACTGTGAGCACCTTTTGGGATAAAAGTATAAGATGAAGGTTATAAATGATTCATCATGCAAAAGGATGACTCACAAAGTAGGGTAGTGTTGAACTAGCCTATGGAATTATGTAGGATGACTTGCAAAGCAAAGTAGTGATTGAATTTTGTGGAAGGATTCTCAAAGGAAGGTAGTGAAAGGTTACCCTGTGTAATCATCAGTGGCAATTTGTGTAAAAATAGTGGAGGGACTGCAGGCTTCTTACAGCAGTAGTTTGTACAAGTTTGAAATACGTCAGATCTGAATTGGTGTCCATGGATTAGCAGGCTGTGGAGATGATGGTAGGAGCCATCATCATGGCTGGTGGAGGTATAGATGGCCAAGATGGTGGCGACAGTCAACACTGTAGTATTACTGAAGAATAAAGTCGGCATTTTAGTTCTTTGACATAGCAATGTAGGTTAGTACTGTACTTGATCATTGAAATCCTTCATTTCTGCTACAGTACTATGTTTTTGGTTGATATCATTGCTAAATTAAAAACAGCACCATGGTACTCTGCAAAAGAATGTGAATACCCTGTACTCTGTTGAAGACCATTGTGCTTCTGCCATTGTTATTGAAGTTATTAAAACTTTCAGTAGATTTACAATGTATGAATAATGAGGTTTTCTGATCTATACAAATCTTTTCTTTTGTGTTGTATGTGACACTGGGAGTTTAGTTTTTCAAGCATGGGATAGGCTGCAGCTGCTTTTGGAAGTGCATCACTAAAAAATTATATCACAAACCTTGGCATGAACCTATCAATCCATATTAAATTTTCTTCTTTTCTGCTCAGGATGTGACAGTATAGCATCACATATAACATTCTAACTTCTAAAATAGAGGATTGAAGCTTTTAAAGGCATTGCTCATAGCTTCATCGATATTTCTAGACTGAAGCATAGAGAATATAACCATGAGGCAATACTTGGAGAAAAATTCCAAACAAAACTGAAATTCAGGATCATGCACAATTCTCTTAATACAAGCTGCTGTAGACCCAGTACCTCTTGAGTTTGATGCCTCCAGGATGTTGCAAAATTCAGTTAGTGCATCTTTAATTTCATTTACAGCACTGACTGTACTGCTTTTGAAGCTGCAGTATGTTGATGATGACAGCGGAATTCAGTGGCCAGCAACATTCTCCAGTACAGTCATACCTTGAGGAGAATTTAAAAAATGTTAGTATTTCTGACAAATTAAGAAAATTCCCTGCAGCCATACATTAGCATACTGTGACTGCCTTGTCAGAAATGAAGTTTAACTGGTGTACATAACACATGATAAAGTTAGCATATCTCTAAAATTTTTATTCTGGCATTGTACAGCTGCCTTGCCTCTGGCTCTTGTGGGACAGTCAACACAGTAAAATCTGGAGTTTTTTAAATAATGCACTTAATATACTTCTGCTGTCAGAATAATAAGGTTGGAAGATCCCCAGGAACCCTCAAGTATCCCTTGCAACTTATACCTAAGAACAATTACCATCTTTGTTCTGTCATAAGTATCCATTTTCTCATCACACACAATTCTCATACTCTGCATTCTTTACTTCTTCCTTGGTTTTATTTTTGCAGATTTCTAACATATATTCTGAAAGTTCATTCTTTATAAAAACCATGGCTTCTAAACTGGAACCTATTCACAGGCAAAAGCATCATAATACCTCTAAGAATTTTCCACAATATTTTAAGGTTTTTAATTTTGACTGCACATGTGAGTTTTTTACCTTTTCATTGTGCTTTGTAACCAAGAGCTTGTGTGCTGTATCAGTTTGAGCTAGCAATGTTATATCAGTCATGATATTCATGTGTTTGGCCAACTGCTCATGTATTATTTTCTGGGATAAATACCTCAAATCATTCACACCACTTTATGTCCATGATGAGGCTCCACCACGATTTAAGCATGGACAGCAGACTAAAGTGTGTTTCTTGTCAAAACCATAGCTAATCACTGATATTAACTGACATGTATTTTCTTTGCCCTTTTTGGTCTTTCAAATGAATAAAACTGGTTTATGTCTTCTTGCTTCAGACTGGTTTATGTCTTCTTGCTTCATTTTTATTTTTCATTTAATTTTATCTGGAAAAAGTTGATTCTTGGCAAATAATTCACCAAGTTTGCTCTAATTTCCATTGCCAAAGGATTCAAAGCAAAGACTGTACAATATTAACAATGAAGTTCTTACCCCATATCACACCACCTCTCATCCAGCCCATGGAAAAGCAGGTCATCTCTAATTTCAGGGAACTTTACACCAAAGCACCATTCCAGATGTTCTTTGAAGTGACCTCTGATAGAGAGCAGACTCTTGAGAATTCTGGAAGAATCACTTCAATATCTTCCACTGCACAAGACTCATAGATAAAGCCGTGGGGGATGTCTCTTACAGAGCTATGACCTCTTCATAGGGAAAATTGTGGCCGTATGCCGAAACAGAAAGAGACTTCGAAGGTTTTGAGGCCGAGCCTGTTGTGGGTGATATTGTGTCTCTGGGCAAGTCCATGGGCTTGGAGCCATTGATAATGATGCAAAGGAATTAGTGGAGGAGCATGAAACAGAGCTCACTAAAGAAGAACTGCAAGACTTTCAGAGGGAGTAGTAACAGCCAGCAGCTATGGAACTGATTTCAGAGTAGGAGGAGAGAAGGAAGATGTCTCTAGTTGTTCATATGTGAAAAAAACCTTTCGATCTTTACGTATAAGGAAAATCTCTCTAGCGCAGCTGGATCCAGTTGAAAATAGAACAAGGTTTGGTGGCATCAGTGTATCAGCCAACAGGGAGAGAGAGTAGGTGGGGCCTGACCTCTTCTCCCCTTCGCATACACTGTGAGTCGCCAGTTATCTCTCAAACCACTTTCAAGCAAGACGTACGTTCTGGTTTTTCATCTTTTTTTGTGTGTGTGTTTTTTGTGATATATTGTGATTATCTGTGTGTATCTGCATTTGAGAAATGCAAACCCATGAATTATCTAAGAAGTCTTTGCCTCAGAGGAAATGTCCTGGGGCAGGTAACAACCTGTGTTTTCATTATCTTGCCTCTTTTGAGACTGATCCTTGTTCGACTTGTAACAGATGCAAATCTAATCACTGGAATGTAAGTAACCCCTGTTCAGAGTGTCATGACTGGTCTCCAGAGCAATGGAAGTGTTTTGGTAAGAAGAAATACAAGAGGAAATCAACTATTCCATCCTGGGAAGGTTTTGTGCCTCCAAAGACATCTGATGCTGCCATTCCTCCTTGTTTTTCCTCTCCACCAGTTTTCCCTCTCGTTCCATCTCCTCAGGAAGATTTTACTCCTTCTCATTCTTCTATTGCTTTGTCTAGATAGTGCGAGGAAGGGTTCAGGAGATCTTCTGATTGATTTAGCTGCCTCTGTTCTTGGGGGGGGGAGCTCCTCCTTGTACTGTTGCAATGATGGGTGCGGAAAAGCTATCCAAGCGCTGGTCTTCACTAGGTCTACCTGGGGAACCCAGCTTTGGGGGCCTACTGTCCCACCATCTTGTCTTCCCATCTCCCAGTGTCTGCATCATATCAGTCTCTACTGCGACGGTGTCTGTGACTTCTGCTTTCGTGTCTATGGCCGCAACTCCTCTGCCTACACCGTTCTTTCATTGGCCATGCCCCTCCCATCTGTTTCCATTCCTGGGCCTTCTACGTCTTCTCCTCCCGACTCCCATGTTCAAGCCCTGATGGAGAGAGTCGAAGGTGCCCCTCTGAAGAAGTTCAGCAGCTCCATTACGAAGAAATCTAAGAAGGGACATTGTAGATTTCTATCTTGTCTTCTTCTTCTCAGTCATCTTCTTCGTTGTTCATTTGTTCCATCCCACCAAGGTGTTGGAGGAAGAAAGACTTCGCGACCCCTCCTCCCAAGATGTTCTGCAGGCCCTCTTTGGATACCTGTTCCATCTCCCCTTTGTCTGAGGGCAAGTCCAACCGTCTGTCTCCTACAGTTGATTCTCAGTCGGCTGATCACGGCCGTACCGTCACCTCCAAGTTTGTTCCTGGTTCATCTCAGCTGCCCTTCCAGGGTTGCTCGCCATTATGGACAACTGTGCATCTGTCCAGGTTCACGGTCATATGTCTTCAGTCTTAGCTACTGATGCATCACCCAGTTCCTGATTCTTGTGCAGCAATGCACTCTACAACAGAAGTCTTCTAAGAGCCATAGATCCATGGATGAGGCTCCTCCTCCAGGTAGTTCAAGGAAGGGTCCAGGAAATCTTGTGATTGACTTAGCTGCCTCTGTAGTTTGGGGGATGGTTTGAGGAGGGAGGCAGCTCCCCCTTGTACTGTTGTTTCAGGTATGGATATGGAAAAGGTATCCGAGTGCTGGTCTTCACTAGGTCTACCTGGGGAGGCAACTTTTGGGGCCTACTGCCCCACCTCTTGTCTTCCCATCTCCCAGTGTCTGCCCCATGTCAGTCTCTACTGTGATGGTGCCTGTGACTTCTGCTTGCGTGTCTATGGCTGTGACTTCCTCTGCCTACACCTTTCCCTTCAACGGCCGTGGCCCTCCCGTCGGTTACCGTTCCTGGGCCTTCTATGTCTTCTCCTCCCCACTCCCTTGTTCAAGCCCTGATGGAGTCGAAGTGCTCTTCTGAAGAAGTTTGGCCACTCCATTACAAAGAAATCAAAGAAGAGACGTATATCTC
This sequence comes from Macrobrachium rosenbergii, assembly GCF_040412425.1. Lineage (NCBI taxonomy): Eukaryota > Metazoa > Arthropoda > Malacostraca > Decapoda > Palaemonidae > Macrobrachium > Macrobrachium rosenbergii. Next base: position 15,706,241 of record NC_089760.1, on the reverse strand, counting down.
CATCTTCCTTGTCGTCTTCTTCCCAGTCATCTTCTTCATCGTCTGTTCGTTCCATCCCACCAAGGCATTGGAGAAAGAATGACTTCGCGGCCCCTTCTTGCAAGAAGTTCTGCAGGCCCTCTTTGGATTCCTGTTCCATATCCCCTTTATCTGAGGGCAAGACCAACCATCCATCTCCTACAGTTGATTCTCAGTTGGCCCATTACAGCCGTACTGTTGCCTCCAAGTTTGTTCCTGGTTCATCTCCAGCTTCCCCTCCAAGGTTACTCACTGTTACAGACAGCCATGTATCTGTCAAGTTTCACGGCCATATGTCTTCTACCTTGCTACTGATGAGCGTCAGCCAGTTCCTGGTTATTGTGCAGCAACACACACTACAATAGAAGTCTCCCCTAAGAGCCATAGATCTACGGATCAGGCTCCTCCTCAAGAAGTTGCAGTCATTTTGCCTTCTTCCGCTTGCCCTGCTCTATACACGAGGGTAAGACCATGGCTGTTAAGAAAGACGACAAGGCGGCCTTGAATAAGTCGACTTCACACGCGAGGGAATGTCCTCATGATTGGGATCGTTCCTCTCTTAGAACAAGTAGTCCACAGAGCGGGGAGCACGGCCGTGACCATCCTCCATGTAACGAGAGTCCTTCTCGGTTGCAGAAACAACCACGGCCATCCTCTCCTGTAACACATAGGCCACGCTCTCGGTCTTGTGTATAGGACCGCTATCAAGACAGTTCCTTCTCATTCATTAAAATGATATATACCCAGAGTGTTTGGCCCTGACCGTTCTTATGCTCCAGTAGTGAATAATGGTACACAGGAATGGTCAATAGGCAAAATTTCTGCAGCAGCCATGTCTAGTGACAATGAAGAGAGCGCCCACTTTCTTAGACCTTTGCAGTCCTGTGTCAAGACTATTTCATGTGGCTCACCTAACAGCAAATATGTAGGCTAATTGGCTGTTGAAGAGAAGAGATTCTGCCCTCTCTGGGATCTCTAAATTTGTTGGCCCTGATTCCACCTTGGCACTGAGGAATGGAACAATTCTAGGAACTTTGTCATTCTTTTCTAAGGACCAAGTTGAGGCTGCAGTGGACAGACAAAGAGCAGACAATAATGACTGTCTGGTCCTTCAGGCTGTTATTAAGTCTTCTGGTCCTTCATGTGCCAATGTGACTACTTATATCTCAGGCTGCTGCTTACCCTTCCCCTAAGAGATCTCAACCTACGACCATTCCTTGTAGGGACTGCCAGCCTTCTCCTGCTCCTGCTACAAAGACACTTGAGCAGCGTCCCTGTCAGTCCTGTCCTGGCAGAGGAGGCTGGGGCAGGGCTAGAGGAGGAAAACACTAGGGGACACCACTCCCCATTTGCTGCTGTTGGTAGGGGGGGTTGCCTGGCGAGACATTGGGCAATTTGGCAGCAGCACGGAGTGAAGACCTGGGTGGCAGATGTTCTGCAGGTGGGATATCTATTCCCCTTCGAGTTTCCTCCTCCTCTTTCCAGCTGTCCATTTCATCTAAGAATGCATATTTAGGGCTTGCTGAAGGATCTAGCTCTCCGAGAAGAAGTGAAGGTAATGATGGAAAAAAAGGAGCTGTGGAGGTTGTGAAGGATCGGTCTCCAGGTTTCTACAGCTGGATCTTTCTGGTGGGCAAAGGCATTGGGGGCTTGGAGACCGGTCATAGACCTGCCTTCCCTGAACGTTTTCATCAGAAAGACCTGGTTCAAGATGGAAACATTCTGCACAGTTCTAGCAGCCATCAGGAAGTCTGATTTTATGCTGACAATAGACCTGAAGGATGTGTACTTCCAGATTCCAATCCATCAGTCATCTCACATGTTCCTTCGATTCATTTTGGGAGATACAGTGTACCAGTTCTAGGTGCTTTGCTTCAGCCTCTCTACCACCCCACGGGTGTTCACGAGAGTGTTTACCCTGGTTTTGATCTGGGCTCATTCACACAGGATACACATCTTGAGATACCTTGATGACTGGGTGGTCCTGGCAAGTTCTTGGGTAAAGTTGATCCAAGATAGAGAGAGTCTACTCCAATTTTGTCACAGCTTAGGGATAGTGATAAATTTGGAGAAGTCAAGCCTTACACCCAGCCAACGAACACTGTACCTGGGCATGCTAATAGACACAGCAACAGTGAGGGTCTTTCCATCATGTCCACACATCAACAGATTAAAGACCATTATTCTGTCCTTCCTTTCCAGACAAAAACAACCAGCATGTCAGTGGCAGATCGTTCTAGGTCACCTGTCATCCCTGGATAAGCTTGTTTCTCACGAAACTTCTGCACCTTCAATTCCTTCAGTGGAGATTGAAAGTTTTGGTCCCCATCAAAGGATTCTCCCTTCTTCCGAGTTCCTCTCTCAAAGGAAGTGAGACAGGACTTGGCATGGTGGCTGGACAACAGGAACCTGACCATAGGAGTGCCTCTTCATGCCTCCTCTGGAAATTCTTCTTTTCTCAGACGCCTCGAATGAAGGCTGGGGGAAGATCTGCTGACTTCAGGTGTATGGGAACACCAAGAAAAGCAGCATCACATTAATGTCCTGGCACTAAAGGAGGCTTTCGTAGCCCTTCTGGAGTTTCAGGAGAGTGTGACGAGGCACTGGGGTTCTAATGTCTGACAATACCATGGTGGTGGCATATGTCGACAAATGGCGGGGACTGGTATCCCCTCATCTTCATGAGTTGACAGTACAAGTGCACCAGTGGGTGATGACTCACTTGGTGGATCTTTAAATCAGATACATTCCAGGCAAGAGGAATGTAGTGGCAGACAAGCTGAGTCGTCAGGATCAAGTGTTGAGGACAGAGTGGTCACTACACCTGGAGGTAGTGGAAATTTTATTCCATATGTGGGAAAGGCCAATGATAGAGCTTTTCGCTACCTGATACAACAAGAAACTGGAGGTGTTTTGTTCATTCATTCCGGATCCTTGGGCCGCGGCAGAAGACGCTCTGCAACTTCCTTGGGACAATCTGGATGTTTACGCCTTTCCACCCTGTTGCCTGATCCATCAAGTAATCAACAGGGTAATGATTTCTCAGAACCTCAGAATGACCCTGGTGGCTCCCTTGTGGCCACACACCAAGTGGCATCCCGACCTGCTGACCAAGACACCAAGAGAGATTCCCCCCCGGCATAACCTCCTTTGCCAACCACACATCGGGAGGTTCCACCAATCAGTAGGGTCCCTGACTCTTCACAGTTGAAGACTATCTAGTATCTCCTGCAGGTGAGAGGCTTTTCTCTAGTATCTCCTGCAGGTGAGAGGCTTTTCTCACAGAGCAGCAACTGAAATGTCTGGCTACATCAGGAAATCTTCTACAACTGTGTACCAGGGGAAATAGGCCATCTACTGTGATTGGTGTCATCAACAGGTTTTCTCTCCAGTCGGAACTTCTATTCAGCAAGTACAGGTAGCCCCCGGTTGATGGCAGAGTTCCGTTCCCGGCCGAGCACCGCCAACTGAAAATCAGCGATAATAGCACTAATAACCCACTTAACGGCACCATTAACGAAATGTCAGTGCCGCTAACCAGAGATTGGCACCACCAATAAGTGGAGATTGGCACCAAAAATCCAGTTAATGGGATTGCCAGACAATCTCCGTAAAACAGGATCGCCGTTAACTGATGCCAGCGGTAAGCGCTGTCTGCCTATAGCTGACTTCCTCATAGAGTATTCCTCCATAGGGAAAAGCTACAGGTAGTCCCCGGTTATCGGCAGGGGTTCTGTTCTAACGGTGTGACATTAACTAAGTTGCCATTAACCAAAAATTGGTGATTTTGGGGTTTTTTTGGGGGATTATCAGTGCCTCTATTAGGTATGTATTGGTGCTAGTACCCAATTATTGGCGCTAATAAGCAGAAATCGGCAATTTTCTGCACTGAAAATTGCCAATTTTCATCACCATACAAGCCCCATAAAACCGGATTGCTGATAATTGAGCCTGCTGATAACCGGGAACTGCCTGTAATGTACTTTGTGTCAGCCATTAAGGGTTACAAGGTTGCTCTAGGGCTTGTTCTATGCCTGAAAGGGGTAGACCTATCCTCATGGGAGATCTCTATGCTCCTCAAAAGTTTTGGACAGTCCTGTTCCCCAAGAGAACTTAAGCCTCCTAACTGGGATTTGACCCTGGTCCTTAGCAATCTCACTCGTGCACCATATGAACCCTTACGGGGTTCATCAGATAGAAATTTGACCCTCAAGACGGTTTTCTTACTGGACTTACTCTCAGTGAAAAGTGTGGGAGAGCTTCATGGTCTCTCTTTGAATGTCAAACACTCAAGGGGTTGGAGGTTGGTAGCCACAAAATTTGTCCTGGAATTCTTAGGTAAGACTCAAAATCCATTGGTACCCAATGACAGATTAGAGTCCTTTTCAATCCCCTCCCCAAGAGATTTTGTTAATAATGATCCAGAGGACTTTTATGTCCTGTTAGGGTTCTGCAAAGCTATCTAAAAAGGACTCAGCATCTCAGACCTGAGTAATTAGCTCTTCGTTGGGTGAGTCGGTAGAGCTGTGGACTGGCACTCGCTGGGCCGGAGTTCGATTCCCTGTTCGGCTGATGAAGAGTTAGAGGAATTTATTTCTGGTGATAGGAATTCATTTCTCGCTATAATGTGGTTCGGATTCCACAATAAGCTGTAGGTCCCGTTGCTAAGTAACCAATTGGTTCTTAGCCACGTAAAATAAGTCTAATCCTTCGGGCCAGCCCTAGGAGAGCTGTTAATCAGCTCAGTGGTCTGGTAAAACTAAGGTATACTTAACTTTGTTGAGGAATTTTTGTTAGTATGGGCCAAAACAAGAAAGAAGTGTCCAAGAACACCATCTCCTTTAGGCTACGTGAAGTAATTAGACGTGCATACAGCAACTCTTCTAATTCAGATGCCAATACAGTGCATGCTAGAGCTTATGATTTTAGGGGCTTTGGCCCTTCCATCACCTTTAGAAAGAACTGTCAGTTCTTAGGGTATTGAAGGCTGGTACATGGGTTCGTCATACTACCTTCACCTCCTTACTCCTACGGGCAATGTCGTGTTGCCCATTGGTCCTTGGACACTTATTCCATGGGTTCAGTGGTGGCTGCTCAGTAAGTTGTGTAGCTCATCCAGTGCCCCTAGCAGGACAGGTTGTATTTTGCCTAAGGTGTTGGTTGTGAAAGTGAGAGTGAATGGGGTGACTGGCCTTCTTCCTTCTTCTTTCTTCTTCCCCTCTATTGGCTGGCAGGAGAGAGATTTGAGCCTTCACTTGATGGAACTGGCTAGATACAGGTGAGTGAGCACCCATTCTATTTTCTATATGTATTATGATTGTTTCTACACAATACAAATTCTGAAAACAGAAGCAAGTTCTATCTTCTCTCTTACAAGGGGAGAGAGGGATTGACAATAGAACAAGGTTGTTGGCTACCCGTGGTTTTCTTGTCTCCGACAATTACAGGTTCTTTTCTTCCTAGACACATTGTAGACTGGAGTTCCTGTTGTGTTAAAGCCTGAATGTCTGGCTGTTGTTGTATGAAAAGAAAACCCATACAACTATGTTTTGCACTTACCTGCCGAAGTCGCAGGCATTGGTCCACCTTGAGATCTCTCTCTCTCTCTCTCTCTCTCTCTCTCTCTCTCTCTCTCTCTCTCTCTCTCTCTCTCTCTCTCTCCTGTAAAGCTAACAAACAACGTTAAAAACATGGTAAAGAAGAAAAGAAAATGCTAAAAGCACAAAAAGGAATGTGAATGATAAATGAGTGTCTTTCTTAGCAAACACCAAAATTATAAATGGGATTCTTTCCCATTTCATTCTTAACTCCAATAAGTCTCCATATAATCATAAGTCCTTAAGTCTCAGTTCCTTTTTAAACAACCACTTCCCACTATGGCTATGTTACATGCATGTCTGTGCAGATGTGTGACCACCCCAATTTAGTCATGGTTCCATTGAAACATTCTGCCAAAGAAAGGAACCATCTCCATTAAAAAACAAAGTTCACCCAGTTTACAAACACACAGAAACATGAGATAAATGTTAAATAATGTTAAGGAATAATGACTAAAATAATCAGGTCTGTAAAGTTAGTAATTTTCCAAATAATGTTAAGGAACATCTCACTAAAATAATCAGGTCTGTAAATTTAGTAATTTTCCAAGTTTCTACTCACTCTCCAGCGAATGGGTATTCCAATTCCCAGCGTGTCCTAAGCACATCTGTCTTCTATCTGCTTTTCATGACCAAATGCCTCCCCTTTCACAAGAACAGATCACATCAAGTGATTTTTACAATGCACAAGCGAACATACATTTCTGTTTAACACACCCAGAAATCCTACTAAAGCTGGACCCCAGGCTTCTAGAACAATCTATGCTGACACTAACCTCTGCTCTATGTGTACAGTATCCACACACTCTCTGAACAATGTTCAGGTCATGATGGTCAATTGCTGAATCCCAAAAGGTGACTGTATGCAGAGTGCTGAGTTAGCAAACACTCAAGGCACATATCTTCTGCCTGCGAGATTTGTTAAACACTGTAAAAGATCGTATGTCGCAAATAACTCCGTACACACTTAATAGATGTATCACTTAACAGATCAGAGGCATACGACTCATTCCATGCTCTAATAATTGACCAGGAAGTGAGCCCAGGTAAGCCGAACCACCAGTCGGTTCTTAAGCTTACTTTATCCTCCCACCAAAAGTAAGTTTCCCAATACATAAAGACTGAAATCCCAATACATAAAGACTGAAAGGTTTGTTCTGTATATGAACAAATGACAAATTTTTAATCAGTTTGTATTTTTCATAACTAACAAACCTGAGGTATTTATGCAAATGGCCACCACAAGCCACCCCTCATACAGTTACCGGGGCTGGAAGATAACTGGTGACTCACTACATATGCGAAGGGGAGAGGAGGTCAGGCCCCTCCTACTCTCTCTCCCTATTGGCTGATACACTGATGCCACCAAACCTTGTTCTATTTTTAACCAGATCCAGCTAAGCTAGAGAGATTTTCTCCATATGTATAGACTTCAAGTTTGTTAGTTATGAAAAAACAAATTGATTAAAAATGTGTCATTTCAGTAATAAAAGAAATGTATGCAAAATGTCACCCTGACCGGGAAAAACAAACATCATTGGGCAAGACTTAGACAGAAACAGAGTCTCAAGACGAAAGCAGTAGAAAGAGACACAAAAGAGAAACAACCCAGAAGCCCAAACACAGTCTCAAGATGAAAGCAGTCAAGACATAGAAAAGACAAACAACCCTAGAAGCACAGTTGCCTGCCATTTTTATGAAAGGGGACTCCCTTCCAAACAATAACATCTCTCTTACTCTTCACCTTCGTTACCACCTTCCACATACACCAAAGCTGCATCCATGGAGGACCTGGTGACAGTGACCAAAATAGAGAAGGTGGAAGGATAATAAGCTTAACGGTATCATTTGACATGGGAACAGCAAGAATCTTTTGTAAGCAGCTAGAACCCACGTACCAGCCTTCAGTACCCTATGAACCGACAGGTTCTTTCTAAAGTCGATGGAAGGGCCAAAGCCCCTAACATCATGAGCTCTTTTATGCACTGTATTGGCATTTGCATTAGAAGAATTGCTGTATGCACGTCTAATTATTACTTCACATAGCCAAAAGGAGATGGTGTTCTAGGACACTTCTTTCTTGTTCTGGCCCGTGCTAACAAAAATTCTTCGAAACTCGGGTATGAGATGTAGAGTCTTTCTTAGATAGCTTCACAGAACCCTAACAGGACATAAAAGTGACTTCTCTGGATCATTATCAGCAAAATCTCTCAGGGAAGGGATCGAAAAGGACTTGAATCTGTCATTGGGAACTGAAGGATTTTGAGTCCTAGCTATGAATACTGGGGCAAATTTAAAGGCTGCGTGAAGAGAGCAGGGGGTTGCTGTGTGTGTGGGAGCGGCTGGCTGTGGGTGTGAGCAGATGTTTCCGGGGCGGCCGCGCATCCTCTTTCTGCAGCAGCCTGGCTGCGGAGACGACTGTTCAGGCGGAGGGTGCGGTGCGGTAACGTCTGTGTCCTCCTCCAGGAGGGCTGGCTTGATACGGTCGACCGACACCCAGTCGTCCTTTCCATGAAGGGCAAGCCGGAAAGCCTTGTTATTCCTTTCCAGCATGCAGAAGGGCCCCCGGTAGGGCCTGGTCAGTGGTGGGCGGACGGCGTCATCCCTGATGAAGACGTGAGTGGTGGAGGACAAGCCGGGCGGCATGAAGGCGACTGACCTGTCGGTATTTGTCCGCTTACAGGGGGCGAACTTACCGACTATATCGCGAAGCCTCTGGACTGATGGGTTGTGGCGGTCTTCTGTGACTAGTTCGCCTGGGACTATGAGAGGCTCTCCGTAGATTTTCTCAGCTGCGGACGGGTCACCATTGGCTCTGGGGGCAGTTCACAGCCCGAGGAGGACCCACGGCAGCTGGTATTTCCAGTCCTCAGCGGAGCAGCGGGCCATGAGGGACGCCTTCAGAGACCTGTAGAAACGCTCGACCAAGCCGTTGGCTGTGGGGTTGTAGGCGGTGGTGGTGTGGTGAGATGTCCCCGGCAGTTGTGCCAGGGCGGACCACAATTTGGACAGGAAGGCAGGGCCCCTGTCGGTGGTTATGTGGTCCGGGACGCCGAAGCGGCTGATCCAGCTGGAAAGGAGGGCCTCGGCGCACGCACTAGCGGTGGCTTCCTGCATGGCCGTAGTTTTGGGCCACCTGGTTGAGTGGTCGACAATCGTCAGGAGATATCTGGCTCCACCTGACGGGGGAAGAGGGTCGACGATGTCGATGTGTATATGCCGAACCGCAGCCCCGGTTGTGGAAACTCGCCTACCCTGGACTCGGTGTGACGACTAACTTTGCTGGTTTGGCACCGAAGGCACTGACTCGCCCAGGTCCTCGTGTCCTTCCGCATTCCGTGCCAGACGAACTTCTCTGTCAGCAGCTTGGCCGTCATCCTGCCGGAGGGGTGGGACAGCCCATGGATGACGTCGAATACCTGGTGGCGATGGGAGGCGGGCACCAGGGGGCGAGGCTGGCCGGTGCTGATATCGCAGAGGAGGTCTGGACCCCCAGGGGCGAGGGCCACGTCCCTCCACTTCAGGGATATGATGGTGGTGCGGTAGGCTGGAGTCTCTGGGCGGCAGTCTGCTCCCGGGCGAGGTCCTCAGAGTTGATCCCAAACTGCACCGTGTTGAGCTCAATTCTGGAGAGGGCGTCTGCTACGGGGTTCTTCCTGCCGGGGAGGTATTTGACTGAGCAGGTGAACTCTGCGATGGCCGCGAGGTGTCGTTGCTGCCTGGAAGACTATACGTCCCCCTGCTTGGTGAAGGCATGGACCAGCGGCTGGTGGTCCATGTAGATTGTGAAGGGCGTACCCTCCAGGAAGAATTTTAAGTGCTGCACCACCCGGTATACTGCGCAGAGTTCCCTGTCGAAGATGCTGTAGCGGGCCTCCGTGGGGTTGAACTTTTTGCTGAAGAAGACGATGGGCTGGGGGGCGCCGTCGACGATCTGCTCCAGGACGGCTCCGCATGCAACGCTACTGGTGTCCGTCATCAGTTGGATGGGAGCACTGGGGTCCTGGTAGGCCAAGGCGGTTGCCTGGGTGACGGCAGCCTTCGTCAGGGAGAAGGCCTGCTGCTGGCTGGGTCCCCACACTAAGGATTTTGGTTGGCCTTTCAGGATCTCTGTCAGGGGAGCCATGGTGTGTGCGATCCCGGGGATGAACCTCCTGTAGTAATTCACCATCCCGAGGAACTCCTGGACGGCCTTGACGGAGGTGGGGACGGGGAACCTGGTGACGGCCGCGACCTTTGATGTGAGCGGGTGGACATCATCCGGGGATATCTTGTGACCTAGGAAGTCAGCTTTCTTGACGCCGAAGGTGCACTTGTCGAATCTGACGACAAGGCCGTTCTCCTGCAGGCGCTGCAGGACTGCCCGGATGTGCTCTGGTGCTGTTTATGGGACCTGGAAAATATAAGGATATCATCCATGTAGCAGACACAGAACTTCAGGTCCCCCAGGATGCTGTCCATGAGCCGCTGGAAGGTCGCCCCCGCGTTCCTCAGGCCGAAGGACCCGAAAGGCGTGATGATGGTGGTTTTTGGGATATCCTCTGGAGCAACTGGTACCCGAAAGTAAGATTTTAAAAGATCCAGCTTAGAAAATATTTTGGCCCCGTGGAAGGAGGCGGTGAGGTCCCGCATATTCGGCAGGGGGTAATGGTCAGGTTCAGTTGCGAGGTTGAGCCACCTGTAGTCGCCGCAGGGTCTCCATGAGCCGTCTGGTTTCTGCACCATGTGGAGAGGAGAGGCCCACAGGCTGGAGGCCTTTTTGCATATTCCTGTCCGCTCCATTTCGGCGAAGGCGTTCTTGGACTCCTGAAGGCGCCGAGGGGGAAGCCTCCAGAACCTTGCGTGTGTATGGGGGCCCTTCGTCTTTATGTGGTGGTAGGTGCCATGTTTTGCTGGGGCCCAGGTACCTGACGGAGCTCAGGCCTGAATACATCGGGGAACTCCTTCAGCAGCTGGACGTACCTGGGTGGGGGCAACGGAGCAGATGGTAGGCGCGCTGGGTCCCGTTGCCAACGGGAGGGACTGGCAGGAGTCGATGTTGAGGAGACGTTTGCGACCGATGTCGACTGCCAGCCCGAAGTGGGCGAGGAAATCTGCGCCCAGGAGCGGGGTCCTTACGTCCGCAACGATGAAGTTCCAGGAATACCTCAGGCCAAGGATGGAGATCGACAGGAGCCTGGTGCCATAGGGGAGGATGGGGGACCCGTTGGCGGCCGTCAGGAAGGCAACCGGGTCTGGTGAGTGCTTGCGGTCCTCCCTGGACAGTGGAAATATTGATCTAACGGCCCCTGTGTCGACCAACATCATCCTGCCAGAGATGGTGTCACGGGCGTAGAAGCCTAATGGCTCTGGGCTCCTGGGTTCCTCTGTTGCCATGGCGGCCTGTTCTGCTGGCCGCTCCCTCTCCCGTTTTTTGGATGGGTGAATGAATACGGGGGTTGGCAGTTCCGGGCATCCTTGCCGTACCGCTGGTGGTAGTAGCAAGGGACCAGTGGGTTCCATTTGTGATGATACAGTGGCCACCTCCTGGTGACGGCACTTATCTCCTCCTCTGCGCCCTCCTCCTGTTGAATGGAACTGATGGGGTGTGCGGGCGCTGATGCCCACTTTGCTGCCTTTGTGGAGTCGGTCAGCTGCTGCGCCGTGCGGATCAAGACCTCGAGGGGCATGGTGTAGGGCTCGAGGATCTGAGTACGGACCTCCGGGAGGAGCTGGCGGAGGAGAATCTCCCAAGACAGGCTTATCTTGGACTGCTTACCGCTGCTGCCGGTGGCGGGGAGGATGAGGAGATCCTGGATCATGCCCCACGACTCCATGACGCTCTGTTCCTGCTGTGGGTTGATGATGAGGTCGAGGGCGCAGGAGGCCCTCTCGGCGACCATTAGGGAGCAAGTCTCGATGAGGGATGTTTTCAGGTGGCGGTAGGTGAGGGGGCATGCAGCGGATACCCACGGGACGAGTTTCCTGTAGATCTCCTCCGGCAGGGCGTTAGTCACTGTGTCAGCTTGTAGCACCTCGTCCGTGAGTTCAGGGTGCGGGTGATATAGGCGGGAGGTAAACGTCTGAATCCGCAAGGTTTGCGGTTAACTGAATGAGGAAGGGGATGTCCGCGTCCATGCTCGCTCTCACCCTCTTAATTGGAGTGGATACTCACGTCAGTACGCGCTTGGGAGCGCCGTGAGGTCCGCTAATGACGCTGGTGATTTGCCGACGAGTCAGCATGCCCAAACGCTGGTTACAGCGCCGTAATGAGTCCACTAGGGGCGTGGGTAGTTCCTGGAGCCAAGACTGAGTCGCCGTGTGAGTCCGCTAATGGCTCCGGGAAATACTCCAGGGTCACCACTTTAAGAGGTGCGAAAGAAACGAGCAGGATAAGGTTACTGTTACTTTATTGAGGACACAGGAGGTTTATATAGCGGCGGACTGACGTCACGCCGAGGAATACAATGAGAACTAGGGTGACTTGAGGTCAATAACACTTGACAATAAATACAATAAACAAACACACTTTGAGTTACACAAATAGGCAATAGCAGAGTTTAATACATTCTGATACCTGAGAAAAAGAAACACATAACATACAAGTTGGTAGCAGGTAAATATTTACATAAATCAATTTAAATGATTGGGTATGGCTGAATCTGCGTGACCCGTTATCCTAGGAGCGGCAATCCTAAGAGAGGCAAAGAAAACGGGTCGCCACTATGGAAAACCCACTTAGCGGGGACTTTACACCTCCGGGTGTAGTGACCACTCTGTCCACAACACTTGACCCTGACGACTCAGCTTGTCTGCCACAACATTCCTCTTGCTTGGAATGTACCTGGCTGAAAGATCTATTGAGTGAGTCATCCCCACTGGTGTGGTTGTACTGTCAACTCGAGAAGATGATGGGATACCAGTACCCCATTTGTTGACATATGCCACCACTGTGGTATTGTCGGACATTAGAACCATGCAGTGCCCCTTCACACACTCCTGAAACTCCTGAAATGCTAAGAAAACCCCACCTTTAGTTCCAGGACGTTGATGTGCAGCTGCTTCTCTTGGTGGTCCCATACACCATAAGTCAGATCTTCCAAGTGTGCCCCCAGCCTTCGTTCGAGGTGTCTGAGAACAGAAGAATTTCTGGAGGGGGAGCATGAAAGGGCACGTCTATGGTTAGGTTCCTGTTGTCCAGCCATCATGCCAAGTCCTGTCTCACTTCCTTTGAGAGAGGAACTTGGAAGTAGGGAGAATCCTTTGTAGGGACCAAAACTCTTTCAAGCTCCATTGAAGAAATCGAAGGTGTAGACGTCCATGAGGAACTACCGTCTCCAAAGATGACAGGTGACCTAAAACAATCTGCCACTGATGTGCTGGTTGTTTTTGTCTGGAAAGGAAAGACTGAACAGAGTGGTCTTGAACTTGTTGATGCGTGGATCTAATGGAAAGACCTTCGCTGCTGCGTGTCTATTAGCATGCCCAGGTACAGTGTTCTTTGGCTGGGCATAAGGTTTGATTTCTACAAATTTATCACTATCCCTAAGATGCGATATAATTGGCGTACAGTAGACGTCTCTGTCTTGGATCAATTTTACCCAAGAACTTGCCATGACCAGCCAGTCGTCAGGGTATCTCAAGATGTGTATCCCATGTGAATGAGCCCAGATCGAAACCAGGGTGAACACTCTTGTGAACACCTATGGGGCAGTAGAGAGGCTGAAGCAAAGCACCTTGAACTGGTGCACTCTCCCCCAGAACGAATCGAAGGAACTTGTGAGATGATTGATGGATTGGAATCTGGAAATACGCATCCTTCAGGTCTATCGTCAGCATAAAGTCGGATTTCCTGACGGCTGCTACAACTGTGTGGAACATTTCCATCTTGAACTGGGTCTTCCTGATGAAAAGGTTCAGGGAAGACAGGTATATACGACTGGTCTCCAAGCCCACGATGCCTTTGCCACCAGAAGGATCTGGCTGTAGAAACCTGGGGATCAATCCTTCACAACCTCCACAGCTCCTTTTTCTATCATTACCTTCACTTCTTCTCGGAGAGCCAGATCTTTCAGCGAGCCCCGAACACATGTTCTTAGATGAAGTAGACAGTCGGAAAGAGGAAGAGGAAACTCAAAGGGGAGTAGATATCCCACCTGCAGAACATCCACTACCCAGGTCTCCATTCTGTGCTGCTGCCAAGTTGCCCAATGGCTCGCCAGGCATCCCCCCACTGACAGCAGCGAGTGGGGAGAGTGCCCCCCCTAGCCCTGACCCTGCCTCCTCTGCCTGGTCTGGTAGGACGGGGCTGAAAGGACGCTGCTGAGATGTCTTCTTAGCAGGAGCAGGAGAAGGCTGGTGGCCCCTCCGAAGACCCGTCATACCTCGCGATCTCTTAGGTGAAGGATGAGCTGCAGCCTGAGATATAGGTCAAGTTACATTGGGATGTGAAGGACCAGAAGTTTTAATAACAGCCTGGTGGACCAGATGGTCATTATTGTCCGTTCTTCATCTGTCCACTGCAGCCTTAATTTGGTCCTTAGGAAAGAGTGATGAAGATCCTAGAATTGTTCCATTCCTCAGTGCCAAGGTGGAACCAGAGCCAACAAATTTTGAAATCCTAGAGAGGACAGAATCTCTTCTCTTCAACAGCCAGTTAGCCCACATATTTGTTTGATGTTAGGTGGGCCAGATATGAAATAGTCTTGCCACCGGGCTGCAAGAGTCTAAGAAAGGTGGCGTGCTCTCCATTGTCGCTAGACATGGCCACTGAGGAAATTTTGCCAACTGTCTTTGACCACAGATCAAGCCACAAGACAACCTGGAACTCTGTAGAAGCAGTCAACTGCATTGTAGCCAACTCTTGGTGCGTAAAGGAGGTGCTGTCTACCTGAATTTGATCAAAAGAAAGACCCGGGCCTAGGCAAACTAGGTCCGGATCTACTTGCCTTGATTGTAACGCAATGTTAGGAGTTATGTAAAAACATTTATGTCATGAAAGAGGGGGAGGAAGCAACTTAAATGACCTGCTAGACTGAAGTGAGTTGTCCCATGTCATGGAAGAGGAGGAGGGAGCAACTTGAATGATCTGCTAGATCGAAGTGAGTTGTCCCATCCACAGACAAGAATCCACTTGGTTAATGACACAGTCAGCATGGTTAGAACATGGCATCCCCAACAATGCCCTTGTCTCTTTCTTGGGCCCCATAAGGGCTTTGAGACCCGAAGGAAAATCTGAACTGGTAGCCACAGTCTCTTAAGTCGTTGTACCCACAATTGAGTTTCACCACTACTGCGCAAGTAGTTAGAAGTTCTTGGTTGTCTGCATTGAGAGGGAGAGGACCTTCTGCTTCTAGGCTATGAGAATCTGGATCTGGCTTGTCGACCGACTCGGTGGCATCCCATGTCATTATTTACTACTGGAGCGTAAGAACCGTCAGGGCCTATCACTTTGGGTATACCGTACCT
Organism: Macrobrachium rosenbergii; assembly: GCF_040412425.1. Taxonomy (NCBI): domain Eukaryota; kingdom Metazoa; phylum Arthropoda; class Malacostraca; order Decapoda; family Palaemonidae; genus Macrobrachium; species Macrobrachium rosenbergii. Next base: position 15,691,179 of record NC_089760.1, on the reverse strand, counting down.
ACAGCATTCTAATGAATGAGAAGGAACTCTGTTTGATAGGGGTCACGGCCACGAGACCAAGAGCATGGCCTATGTGTTACAGGAGAGGGCAGCCATGGTTGGTTCTGTTACCAAGGAGGACCCTCGTTACTGTATGTGGAGAATGGGCATGGCCATGCTCTCTGCTCTGTGGACTAATTGTTCTAAGAGAGGAATGGTCCCAATCATGAGAACGTTCCCTCAGGTGTGAAGTTGACTTCTTTATGGCCACCTTGTCTTTCTTAACAGCCGTGTTCTTAACCCTCATGCCTTGAGCAGGGCAAGCGAAAGAAGGCAAAATGACTGCAACTTCTTTAGGAGGGGCCCGATCCATAGATCTACAGCTCTTAGAGGAGACTTCTATTGTAGAGTGCTTTGCTGCACAAGAATGTGGAACAGGGTGACACTCATCAGTAGCAAAGGCAGAAGACGTACGGCTGTGAACCTTGACAGACGCACGGCCATCCGTAATGGCAAATAACTCTGAATCAGGAACAAACTTGGAGGCAACGGTACAGCCGTGATGGGCCGACCGAGAATCAACTGTAGGAAACAGATGGTTGGCCTTCCCCTCAGACAAAGGGGAGATGGAGCAGGAATCCAAAGAGGGCCTGCAGAACGTCTTGCAAGGAGGGGCCGCAAAGTCCTTCTTCTTCCAACGCCTTGGAGGGATGGGATGAATAGATGACGAAGATGACTTGAGAAGAAGACAACAAGGAAGACAGAGATCTATGACATCTGTTTGATTGATTGAGTGATTATGAAATTTAGATCTTAAAACCAAGCGCCGGAACCCATCAGGATTATTCAGCACAGCGATGAAGATGAAATATATAAATTAATGATGTGATTGATAATGAAAAGGTGAATGATAACATACTGTACTACTAAAATTCAGTGTTAAAATATGAACATAAAAAATGAATTGTAATGGAGCAAACGAATTTCTTCAGAAGAGCAGATCTCCCGGATCCGTCTCAACTATATAAGAGACGAAGCAATAGAAGAACTAGAAGGAATGAAATCTTCCTGAGAAGAAGATGCAACAAGAGGCAAATCTGGTGAAGGAGAGAAAAAACAAGAAGGAATGGCGGCATCCGACACCACTGAAGGCGCAAAGCCTTCCAATGACAGAATAGCTGATTTCCTCTTGTATTTCTTCTTACCAAAACACTTCCATTGCTCCAGAGAGTCAATCACGACACTTTGAACAGGGGTTACTTACCTTGCAATCATTAGAAGTGCATCTGCTACAAGTCGAATAAGGATCAGTTTCAAGAGAGGCAAGATAACAAAAGCATGGGTTGTTACCTACCCCAGGACATTTCCTCTGAGGCAAAGCCTTCTTAGACGATTCATGTGTTTGCATTTCCCAAATGCAAATACACACAGATACTAATCACAATATATCACAGAAATGCACAAACAAAAAACAAAATAAAAAATCAGAATGCTGAGGTGTAGAAATAACAGGGAGTAAGTAGAAAACAGGCTTCTATGCTAGAAAGGGCAGTGCACATCTATCCCTATTGGCTGATACACTCATGCTACCAAACCTTGTTCTATTTTTAAATGGATCCAGCTGCACTAGAGAGATTTTCACTATATGTAAATACCTACAGTTTGTTCCATATAAGAACAATTGTAGTTTATGAAAGATGTGGACAGGCTGTCATATCAAGGTATTTGGGTAGTTCTTCAGAGAAGTCAGCACCATTACTCTAATGGTATTATCTTGTAAAAGAATTAAAATCTCCAGATAAGTTCCTAGATGAATTGCTTTCTCCTATGAGGCAGACTGTTAAAAAGCCAAAACAGGTGTGGAAGGGTAAATGTCAGCCCATCTTTATCTGAGTGCAGGTTATTAGGTCAAAAATCTTATGTTTTGTGCCCTTTGAAAGTGCTACTGAGATAAATATTTTTTTTTTTTTTTTTACAAATTAAAACATGTTTATCATACAAATCCATTAATCATAAATTGCATTATTCCATGCGATGCTGTAGTAGCGTACCAACTTCCTAAATCCTTGAAGACAAATTTCCCACTGTTCATGTCCGGAACATGATCTGTCATCTAGCACGGCCCCATTCTTCTGTGCCAATTTCAACCACAAAGAGTACAGGCAAGGTAGGTGGACACTTAAATGGAAAACTTATTTGTAAATCATCATTTATTCATTACAAACTAATTTATGTTGAGTAGCTTCAATCACTATTTAGGAGAGAGGACAAGATAAAGATAGGAGTACAAGGAGAAAAGACGATTGTAAGAGCAGAATTTTGTTCTCTCCCATAAAGGCTGGAATCCAGCATTGTAGAGCAAAAGTTGCACATCAATGGCAGACTAGGAGCTATACTCCAGAAAAACATTCTTCCCCACCAATAAAATAATGATCAGTACCAGCAGGTAAACATCAAAAGATTGCAGGTCATGTCACAAGGATAAAATCTTGAAAAGCGTTTCCGACCACAAGTACTTAAGGTAAGGATAGCAGAGGAAAAATGAATGGCTGAAAGTGCCCCAGTATGACAGCCTATAATGACAGCCTAAATTTCATATATCAGTCCAAGGATGGCAGAGAGCTCCAGATTGAACTCAAAGACTAATAAAGAATCAGTTAACAGTCAGTAAATTATAGTATTGTTACAGAGATACACCAGGCATTGAAACTCTCCTGAGTGAAAGTAAGTAGTGGAAGATCTACTAAGGGAGGCAATAGCTGCTGCTGTGGTGTCCAAAAAAGGGATCTGTCTTTGAGGCTACATTGGACAACCTCCACTGGTGAAGATGAAATTCCTCTAGATCATTGCGAAAATGATGACTGTTGCTGCTTCAGAAGGCTCCTCCAAGTAGGGAGAACTCCTGGGCTGTCTGTAATGATTTCTTGGTAGTATTTTGGAAATTACTCTTACTGTAGCCAAAAGGGAGACATAAATATCATCCAAGAAGTTGTGGAGCCTCAAAACCTTGAGAACTTAATGTAGAAGACTTAGGAGTCAGGCATGTGTGTCAAGGCTATCCTAGACTTATATTACTTACACAGCTGCCCAACTTGCTGGGTCCAGCTGCAAAGAACAGTACTATGGTAATCTGATATTGAGTGGCTTGCCAAACAGATCCAGCAAGGCCAATTTCCCACTCTTGCCAAAGGTCCTTACAGACATCTAAGTGAATGAGACCACTTTGAGAAAACAGTGTGACAGTTCCTGCTATGTTCTCCTTGGAAGAAATCATGGTATGTACTATAATGATATTATGCTCCTTTCCCCTAAGTGAAGATCTTAACTAGCAAAAAAAAAAAAAAACAGTGCTTCTAATCGTATACCTCCTTGCTTCTGCAGATCAGTGACAGTGGTAGTGTTGTTGGACATGACCTCAATATTTGGAGCCTGGGGAGGACAGCCCACAACTCCAAAAAGTCGATGTGCTCTGGCTGTGCCTTGGGTGACCATATGCTTATTCTCCTGGAGTTCTATTGTTTTGAAATGGCTGGTATATAATTGATCCCTAATTTCCCAATGCCTTTAGGACAAAGAAAAGGATTGTAGAAAGCAACTTCAGCAGTGCTTCCATTCATAGAGGCAGCAGTAGGAGAAATGCCTTCCTAATGAGTCCCATGAGTAGCAACAGAAAACAAATGTATCAAAGAAGATGCAGACTTAGATCCAGGATGAGAGACCACTGGCAAGGCTGCAGTTGATGCCACAAGTGCAGTCAAAGACATGGTCCCATTATCCGGTCGGCATGGATAATGGGATCTCAGCTGATGTCACGACAGCTGCATTAGTCACTGTCAGTGGTGTAGATACTGTACTATAGAAGAATGTATTGAGATCATGGGCATCATTGGAGATGAATGAGGTAAAGGCATAGACAGTATTCAAGATAACAGGCCTACATTCACCTCACCTACAGACTCACCAATAATAGTCATATACTGACCATGAAACACTGTAAACAATCTCTTTTAATGATCTGCAATAGACCCCTCCAACAAATGGACAGGGCTGAAGGAGACACAGGCTGAGCTGGAGAACAAGCAGGCAATACAAAAATGAAGACTTGAGGGGAGGTGCAAAGAAGCCAAAAAAGATCCCTCCCTGGAGTGGTAGTCTGAGCCTCAAGAAAGGGGACTTCCAAAGAGGCGAGCCTTCAACGGGGGAAAAAACAGTATGTCTTGACAAATCAAACAAAGGCCGAGCTTAATAGTCTGAGGACGAGCATTCTGAATATGTAAGTCTTAATTCAAAGAAATTCTGCAGGGGTCTATGTGGTGTAAGACCTCACTGGATGTAGAGAAACCATGAATCAACAGACCAGTTCATTCACTTGCAGAATATCTTCTGTGGGGAGCATTGTTGCCCGCTACTGGAAGGGCATTTTAAATACACAACCTTATTTAAAAAAGGACCTACATTAACTGCAAGCATCCATTTACATCCTCACAATAGGGAAAGTGTACAAATATCAAAAGCACTCATTAACTACATGAAGGAATAACAAACCCTTAACTGTGATTTTTAAAAACAGCACTGCGGTAAAGAATGCTGAGAGCAGGAAACAGAGAAGCTAAGTGACCCATTACTTTGAAACTAGCAAGATAAACAACAGCACAATATTTGGAAAAATTCTATTCAAAATCACTACAGAAAATTATTATTGAAAGAATTCTAGAAAATAATCTTGAAGGAAGGGATGAACAAGCAATCGCCAATGCAAAGGAATAATGGAAATTACTTAATGAAAAAAAAGAAATAGTACTCAAAGTAAACTGCTGATGGCAAGTGATGCCATTGGCTCAAAAAGCAAAAAAAAAAAAAAAAAAACATGAATAAAACACGTAATAATTCACAAGTTATTACAAAAATCCAACAGAATGGAGGAGACGTAATAAATGAAACTTAATGGCATATCATACAAAATGCAAAAAGATACTAATCTGGGGAGAGCAGCTCAAATATGTCACCTGGAAGAATGAGGCCATGCAAGATACTGTAATGGAGCGTGGCCTGAACATGCATAAAATTAAGCACGTTGGTGTGCTGTGAGAGCTATTGCACAGAAAAAGGCTACTGTAGTTATTTATTTTTCAGTGTGTATATTCTAAATATGAGAAATTTCATTGTTGTTTGCTGTAGAAAATACAATGTGTACTGTAGTACTTGGAAACAAAGATTTTTTTGAGTAAAAATACGATGACAATTAGAATTTCAAACAGTATAGTAAGCTCTTCATTGCTGAGCTCAAACATTTCTCATGCTCTTTCCCATGAACTTTTAAAATGAGCAAGGCTGTGTGTAAGCTCATTTTTCATTGTAGGATCCAGCATTTATTAGATGAAAACTGAATGATGACATTTTTAGAAAAATCTAACTACTGAATTTTCTTAGACATTTGGATTTTATTTTTGCATGGTTCTTAAAGCACAGTTTTCTGTAGTATCTTCATTACTGTAACTGTTAAATTTTCATTAGTCCAGAGAAAGGATTTTTGTCCTCCTTCTAGTAAACAAGTTCTCTCAGTTGCCCAGGCGAGTGATGTTCAGACTCTCTTGTCTTTCTTGAACTTTCAGTATTTTTTTTATTTTCACTGATTGCATTTTCTTTCTTTTTCTTCCAACCATGTGATTCCATTGAACAGAATGAAGCACAACGCTCGCCTAAAGATATCCTCCTCCTCCTCTTCCTCCACCCACACCCCTTCTGCCCGTGATGATGGGTCGTGGGTTTAAGATATTAACGCTCAGGGCTTGTCAGGTTGGCATTCATTCCCATCTTGTTGCAGCATCACATTTAGCCTCTTTCTGTGTGTTTTTATTTCCTTTTTATTTTTTTTGGATATCTATTTTGTTACTGTTGGCCCTTAGATACAAATGTAATGAAATACGTAAGAGCTCATCGTGAAAGAATAAATGCCTTGCTCTCTAGAGTAGTACCTGTGCATCTGACCATGATAAATTCCGTTCAGCGCACTGTAAATTAAAACACTCAGGATTGTAGAATTTGCCTCCATACAGCAATGTAGCTTTGCTTTTTGTGTGAAATAAATTTCATGTTGCTTGCAATTTTGTTTTCTGGTGTTGAAGTATGTCACATCAAAAATATGCATCCTATCCCTGTATCATGGAAAAAAGTATGAAGTTATGCTTATGACTCCCGAATTTCCTAAGACCACTTGAAGTCCCTTCTTTCTGATGGACACTGCTTTTTGAAATACATGATGAGCAGCTAAACCCCGTAGATGATGTACCAGATTCTGTTTGTTCCAGTTTAAGTAGGTGGCTATTACTGTATGCGCCCTATTGTACACATTTTGCTTGTAGTGGTAATGTTTTACAAAAATTTGTGTAAAGTAGATTTTCCTAGGCATCAGTTACTTGGTTGATAACTTGGGTTCCATTGTGTCCACATAGTTTGTACATAAAATGCAGTTCTCATTAAAATGAGCTTCATGAATAGAAATATACAATAATAAGAATATGATACCAATAGCTCTTGTATAATTCATTTTGAATTGTTACCATTAATTGCAAAATTTCCTCTTAAATGCAGCAGTGAAAATAGTCAGATTGACATTCATCAGTTAACTAATTGGTATAGGAGAGCCGTTATTAAATAGATGATAACTACACTACTGTATAAGTCCTTCTAAATATTAACTGTATATATGTGTCACCAGTGAAATAACTACTGCATATATGGAATTATCATAAAATAAATATTGCATATACAGTATAAATATATATATATATATATATATATATATATATATATATATATATATATATATATATATATATATATATATATATATATATATATATATACATTACACATACACACACATGCACACACTCAGTCCATCAAGCTATTTCATCCAAGAAGGGATGGCTCCAGAAAAAAATACGAGGCTCACTGCCATATTCATAATTTAACTGCTGAATCATGGATTGAACCCCTGTGCAGGCTTTCATGATGTTACCCAATTCATACACTTACAAAGAAGGCTCATCACTAGTGCATCATATTCCTGTACACACACAAACACACACATGCCTGTATCCTTCCAGACACACACATGTGCCTGTATCCTTCCAGACACACACATGTGCCTGTATCCTTCCAGAGACACACACTGGGAGGCAAGATAATAAGGTCCCTACATTCCAATGTGCCTTTCATTTTATCCATGTAGCATTTTTAGGGTCTTCCCCTCAACTTTTTCAAATTGTAAACTTTTTTCCCCAACATATTGTCCCCTAAATCTTACCACATGACCAAACCATCTCAAAACACTGATTGATCTTTTCTGTTATGCTAATTTTTATCACTTCTACATAGCTGCACATTTCTTACCCTTTCAATACTTTATCTACCACATATACTACAAAAACAATAACTCATGTCAACAATTTCAACTATTCATTTGCATTCAACATATATACTTGACTTTCATCAAGGAAAGCTAGCTCAACAGTCCCTCTATAAATTCCAACTTGGATTCCATAGACACCCCAAGTCTCTTCCAAATTTTTTTACACAGCCTTCTGCCTTCCTTGCTTTAATTATTCTGACTCACCTCTTCCATCTTTGTACTATCATCTGATATATATATAGTCGACCCCAGTATTTGCAGAGGTTAGGGACCACAAGTGCCTGCAAACTGCCGAAATCCACAAATACTTGAGACCCCTTCCAAATTGCCAAAATCCACGAATACTTAAGAACCCTTCTAAAAGTGCTTATAAATGCCTATTTTAATAATTCAAACACCAAATATACCTCAAACTATCATCCTAAAACACTTTACAGTGATATAGTTTCAAAGTCATCTTACAACATTTTATCCTTAAAAATATTGCTTAGAGCTAAGCGTAACACTCTTACAACTGTTACTCTTACTAAGGTGAAAACTAATCAAATTAGCCTTATATTCAGGCACACACATTTTCTTTCATACAGTATTCAAGCCTTTTTTTTTACGTATACAGTAGATAGGGGTAATATTGTTACATTCTCAAGTACAGGGGAACAGTTAAGTACTGTATTTTTGTGTCTGGAATTTGTGCATCATTTGGCAAACGTTTTTTAAGATTAAAAAAACCATTTTATTGATATTTTGCTGTGTTTACATTAATATTATTTGAAAATTAGTAAATAATCTTTTTTTCATAAAAAATGTATTTAGTCACAAAAATAAAACTAAAATAATCAGCGAATATTTTATATATACTCTATGAAAAATCCACAAACAGGCAAATTTTAGACAAATAATTTGGAGTTATATTCCACAGAAAGATCCGCAATACTGAACCACGAATAGGCAAGAATCGACTGTATTCCCAAATACATACTCTTTATGAATCAACCACTTCTATTGTTTTACCACCCAAATTAACATTCATAGCTCCAGTTTTCTGGTTTTCTTTAACCCTCATAACCATACTGTTGTTCACCAATGCTCTCAACTTTCTCTTCTTGCAAATACTTTCAGTGCAATATCATTGAAAAACATCAACCAGTCCACATTCCATTGACAACCCATTTCTTTATCCCATACCACTCAATGCCTAACAATATTCAATAGCCAAACCAGGCAATATACTATCTATGTACATATTCCAACTCCATTTCTTTTCAGCCTCCTAGCAAATATACATATTCTAACTCTTGCTTTTCTTTTCAGTCTGTTCATTTAATGTATATATTCTAACACAAGGTTTGCTTATATACAAAAAAACCTGAGTGCTTTCAGCAAATGCCTCCTCAAAACATTACACAAGGCACCTATATCAGTTCTGTCTGTCATAAGCCATATGTGCCACATTCAACTTATCCCTTTACAAACTTGTCACACAGCTGGTTTCATGGTAAAGCACTTGATCTACACATCCTTTCCAGTGCCAAAATCACTCTGCTCTTCCGCAATCAATCTTTCTTATCTAACTTTCTCAGTCAGAATCCTGTCTTACTATCCTGTCTTACTCCTTCCCTGGACATCTTTGCTGTTTGTAGATCTCAGTGCAAAGGGATGGGAAAAAAGGGGTTGGAAGAGGTAATATATATATTTATTGAGGAAGAGCAAGTGAAATTGGTAAAGAGGGAGTAGGCAGCTCTTAACACCAAATACAAGTCCAATAGTACAATATGGGTATTGAAGTAAGTTATGCAACAATGAATGAACTTTAAAAGAAGTAAAAGATGAATTTCATGTAGAACTGCAGAATGTTATACAGTAGATAAAATATCAGAAGGGATATGAGAAATACAGTAATGTTGGTGATATGAGTGCTAAAGTTGCAGGAACAAAGAAAATAGGAAGGATATAATGCATAAAACATACCTGGGAAAGATTACAAAAAAAAGATATGGTACTATTTACAGTATAACAGCAGTTTGTGAGCTGCAAATGGTTTGGTAATTAGGAGTACTACTCTTTTTTCAAAAAAAAAAAATACATTTGTACATTTCCAGATGGTAATCATAGGAACCAAGTAGAACATGTAGCTATTACCCTAGAAAGAAAAAGAACACAAATGTTAGGAGCTACAGTGGAGCAGATGTCTGTTGTGATCAGAAACTTGTCATTGCCACACTGAAACTAAAACTGAAATTAAATAGCTTTGCAGTTCTAGAAAGTATATCTGAGGAGGACCAGACAATGAATGAGGACTGTTTAGCTTCAAAAATACATATCACTCTGGTGGAAAGGAAATACTGGAATACGGTGTAACAAGATGGAAACCTAAGATGTTGAATGAGACCAGGGATACAATAAAGATTACACAAAAGCCAAAGATACATGTAGCAACATTTCAGGGATGAGATGATGAATCCAAAGCCATGTATTCAAGGAACAGTAATGGTTTTATAGTAGACCACGGAATCTTTAATATTTGTGTGAAAAGAAAAATTAAAAAATACCTTTCAAAGGGAAGGATGAGTCAGTAATAACAAGTACAGAAAAAAGAAAATGCTGGACAGAACATTCAAAGAAAATCATGAGTAAGAGATATTAGGGAGGTAATTTCATTGACTTACAATGCTGAAGAAGACCCAACAATATGTATGAATGAATTCACAGTTTTTAAAAGTGGAATCAATAATAAAGAACCTTAGGAGAAGGAAAACACCAGGTTATGGTCGAATTACTACAGAGATGATTTTAGCTGAAACTGAAATGACAGTTACATACTAACTAGACTTGTTTTGTAGAATATAAAAGTGGAAGTCATAGCTAGGGCACCAAAAAAATGTGACCTGACTGAATGTGGTAACCATAGAGGCATTACACTTATGTAGGATGTGAATAAAATATTCAGTATACTTATTCTCAATAAGATGGAGAAAGAAATCGATAAAAAAAAGCTTAGAAATGATTGAGCTAGATTTACAAAGTCAGGAGCTGTGCAGATCAAATATTTATGCTCCCATATTGTGTAGCAGTGGATGAAATTTGAAGATCTCCTTCTGATGGATTTTGTTGATTATAAGAAGCATTTGACAACATCCACAGACCAATGTTGTGGAAGGTTTTGGATCAGTATGGTAACTGTAAAATAAGTAAAAGATAATTTAAATTATCAATGAATGAAGTAGATGCATTTAATATTGATGGGGTTTTGTCACTTGACTGCACAAAAAAGCTGGTTGCAAGATGGGACTGTTATTTCATGTCTGCTGTTTGCCCTTCTATTAGATTGTACATAATGACAATAGTGGTGAGAGAGGGTTGAGGTTGGAGTAATGATGTAAGTTGGCAAGCTTAGAATATGCAGATGATCTATTTTAATCCACAATGCAACAAAGCTTGCCTAATAGAATGAGTCATTTAGCTAGCAAAAGGACTAAAAATAAATGTCATTAAACTGAAGTAATGAGGACGAGTATGCAGAAAAAACCATTAGATGGAGAAATGATTAATGAGGCTTACTCATTCAAATACTTAGAAACAATAATATCCCGTAAAGGTTCTCTTGTGTTGGAATTTAGTGAAAGACTAAAAATGGGCAAAATAAACAGTTGGTAGACTTGAATAAGATTTGGAAACCAAATAGCTTGAAATTGAATACAGAAGTAAGATTAAACATAAATCTAGTATGATGTATATTCCTATAAAGACAAAAGTCATGGTATGCAGTAAAACTATATCTAAATTATTCTTTTGATTTAAAAGTAAAGCTTTAAGAGGAATAGTAGAGTCAGATGTCACAACAGAGTTGAAAATCATACCACGAAGGAAATTACAGAAATCCCATAGCTTGGAAATGTATTTTGCACAACCTCTTGAAGAATAGTGTGTGACAGTATCAGCTGGGTTCCTGTGGGTGCCTGAAGGACCTGCTTAGATGAGAACTGAGAAGTGAAAGATAAAGCATAGGAAAGACATGAGTAGCAGAATTTCACAGAGACATCTAGCATCATGTGGCATTGGAGGCAATGATAATGATGAACACTACACCCCTGTAAGTTTCATAGTAATACACTATTACCATTACCCTTATATGACAACCCAGTATCCTCTCTACCATTTGTTTGTTTGGAACCTTCCCCTCAACCCAACATACCTTGTACTGTACACCCTTGTCGGACTCTTAATCACGCTTTCACCACAGTACTACAACAACTCAGTTTTGATCCCAGCAACTCTTGGTGTCATTCCATTTGTCAGTCTCTTTATTTGCAAACTTGTATTGTACTCTCAAATTTACAGTAATCCTGTACTATCTTTCATCTTTCAGATCTGCCTTGCCAATCTTGTACTATCCACATCTTCAAAAATGCTCACTCAACCAACACTAGATACATTCTCGTCAGACAGCATCTCACCAAATATTTGCCTCTTTTGTTTTTAGATATGTTTGCTCATTAACCTTTTAGTATTTTCTTATTTAAAAAGCAACTTCTTAAAACTATCCATTCCAGTTCAACCATGCCTTTTTGTTAATTACCTTTTGTTTAACTTTCTTCTTGACTGCCCTACCTACTTTATATTTGTACTTGATCCTTTTTGGTCATCCATCTGCAGTCCAAAAAACTTTTCTTTTTTCTTTAATGATTAATTTACTTTCCCAATCTTATATCTGTAAGTACAGTCTGCTACCCTCCCTCTTTTGCATTGTTACTGCTAAGACAATTTTCACCCATCATCTTCTTATACAGTACTGTGTATTATTCATGCTTTCAACATATGAAATTCATTGTTCCTAAGCAAAGTTACAACTTACCAAATTCACTGTTCCAAATCTCATGTACAGCCACAAGTTCAACCCTACACAGATAAAAATTAGTTATACTGTGCCTCTAGCCACTCATCTATTGCCATTACATCCATCAACTTGCTCCTCAATGTACTTTGCATTCACTAATATTTTAACTAACTCCTTTCTCTCATTCCCAAGTATACTGAAGAAAATTCTTCAGAAACTGTGTACTGTACAGTACTTCAAACAATCAAACTACTTTCCAAATATATTTCTACTCAACTCTCCAAGAGCTACAAGCCTACCAACTGTGCCATCTCCTTCTGTTACCTGTCTTTGCGTTGACATCACCTAGCACAGCAACCAGTCTTCAATTCAGACACCCCAGAACTCTTTCACTCTCATTCTGTTATATTCTTGTACAGTACAGTACTAAGTAAAGTTAATATCACAGTGCTCCACTTTCCACTTAATCCTGCCCAAAATTCATACCAACACAAGTAGTCTTTCACCTATCTGACTGTCTCCCTAGCACAACAAAGAATACCCTTCTCCAGCTCTACATCACTCAGCCACTGTGGGCACAATTTCATTGTCCTTCCACATACTGTACTGCACAATATACCCTTTACGCATCTCACTAGGTGCCAAAACATTCAACTTTATCTCTAAACAAATCAACTACACACACACAAAATATATATATGTACAGGCAGTCCCTGGTTAACGGTGGGGATTCTGTTTCTGGCCAAGTACTAATAACCAAAAATTTTTGATAACCAGAATATCGCAGTAATTATTATGGTACTAAATGGAGTCTGTGATGCTGTACATGCCGGTTGGTGCTAAAAAACCGCTTACCGATGCTGATAAACCGCTTACTGGCACTGAAAATTGCTTACCAACGCTGATAAACTGCCTACCAACGCCAATAAATCGTTTACCGGCACTGAAAAATCTGGTTAACGATGTCGTTAGCCAAGCATCATAAAACTGAAACAGTGATAATAGCGCAGAGAACCCCACTTAATGGCACGCTGTTAACCAGATACTGGTGCCGATAACCAGATACTAGCACCGTTAACTGGAGATTGGTGCCAAAATCCTGAGGTAAAATCCTTTCTTTAAAATTGACAATTACTAAACCAGATAAGGGAAAAGGTACCGTAATTCTAAACAAACTCGAATATATACAGAAAATGGAAAATATTTTAGAAGATGAAACAAAATTTAAACAGACCGGTGACCCTCAATATTCTGCTAAGTTTAGAGTTGAAGATCGCATAAACCGGTTTTTAAAGTGTTTGAAAGATCTGAACATCATTAGTGAAAATACCTATGATTCTTTGTACAGAACTGGTGCTTCCTATGGAATGATGTATGGACTACCAAAAATTCACAAAGAAGGTGTACCAATGAGACCCATCCTCACATCCTATGACACTCCTAATTACAAGC
>NC_089760.1:15635000-15662500 GCF_040412425.1 Macrobrachium rosenbergii | reverse complement strand
CCCGAAATTCAACACCAGGCTTCCTAATAATTTATGATAAGATGGAAAGCCAAGTTTACTATCATACCTGGTTCAGGAGAAAGAGTCCCCACTCCAATGATAGGACTAAGGGCTTAACACATGCTAAAATTGAACATCTGCAAAGAAATGAGGAAAAAATAGTTGTAACTCACCTGAGCTGCAAGATAACCTTCCCTAGAAGGTGGTTTTAAAGGAAATAAAGACATGTTTACAGTACAGAAGCCATGATGATTATCTCCCAGGTAAAATACTCAGGAATCAACTGTGTGTGCATAGACATTAGCCATCTTGGCTATAGGAATGTTTGGCTTCTAACACCACAGATAAATTCTTAACTTCTCCTCTTACAGGTTTATGTCTGTTTAGGTAAACCCTTAAGAGCTCTAACGGGACATACAACTGCCATTATTCCATTGCTACCTAAGCACTGTCACAAATCTGGGAAGAGCTTTCAATTCTAAGACTTTTCTCTAAGCATTGAAGGTAAAGAGAGAGGGTGCCACTAGAGCGAAGCCAAAGAACAAGATAGGGTTGAAGCTTACAATATAACCTCTTATAGGTCTAATCTGCACAATAAGACAGCCACTTCCTCATTGCCTATCAAAGTAGTTAAATTAAGCATTGTAACCAAAAGTGGGAAGGGCTTACCCCTCTATATCTTTTCTCCAAGTAAATAAAGAAAAGAGAGGGGTTGCCACTAGAACAAAGCCCCCAACAAAAAAGGGCTTCAAGGTCACTAATACACTTTGCTGCGACAAGAGATAAAAGAAAAGTGTCTTCCGAGTTCTTAAGTGATACCTTATTAAAGGGGCTTAACTGAGGTTATGTCAACACCTGAAGGCTTACATCTAAAGTTCATCGTAAATCCTGATTGGAAGAAGAAATTCCCAGGACAAGGATTGAAAACCCTTTCAAACTCTAAGTCATGAGCAAAATTCTAGTCAGCATGATGTAAAGCTGAAAGCAATGTAAAGTAGGATCTTTGATCACTGTGAAAGAAAGCTGCTTTGTAAATCAAGATACCTAGTGGAACAGGTGCTGGATATCACTCAGGACAAGCACCAGGATCAAAAATAACAACTGTCATTGAAACACAAGTCTAGCAGTGGAGGGCCTTCTAGATTTAAAGATGACTTCCTTGGCCATTCTAGAAATGCCCTTAGTTAGCAACGGGCAACTGACACTCTCCACATGGTGAAATGAAGTATGTGGAGGTTAGAAGGAATCTTCTAGAATAAGACCGTCTGAAAAGATCCTTCCTGAATGGGAGGAGACAAAGAACATCTACCATCAGGAAAGAAATTTAGGAGAACCATTCCCTTTGAGACCAATGATACACTAACAAAATTGTCCTTGTGATCTGCAAAGTTCACAACTTGTTGAGTATTTCCTCAAAAACAGCCAACAGAGGAAAAGCCTAAAGGTCTACAATCGACCATTCTAAGAGGAAGGTATCAACTGCCCATGCCTGAGGATTCTGGCATAGAGGGCAGTAACCTGGTAATCTAGGGTTTTGGGCAGTCGTGAACAGATGGGGGTTTGGGTGTCCCAAAAGGTTCTACAACTTCTGGCAAACTTGAGGAAGAGGAGACTATCTGATTGGAGACCTTGCCCTAGGGCAAAACAAGGAAAGGAATGATGTTGCTGAACTCTGTCCAAAGGATAAGGTAGTTTCTTTGCTAGCCAGAACAAATTTCTTGATTTGTCTCCTTGTTGTCTTATGTGAGTATTGAGACTTGGATAAGACTATTCTAAACTGCCAAGACCTGTAGGATGTTTACACTTCCATTAGGATGTTTACACTTCCACTTCCTGACTTCAAATGTTACTAAGAATGGCCCCTCAATCTGCCTCTGAGACATCTGAGGGCAGCATAAAGGTTCTTGAGGTCTAAAGACCAACCCATTTAAGTTCTCCACAGTGGTAGAAAAATTTTTAACTTTCTATTTGTAGGAAAAAAACTTCTACCAAAAGATAGTTATCCTGAGTACCAGATAAACAACTGACTGGGTCAGAAAATCATAGATAGTCAACAATGAACAAAATGTCCACTCCTAAGGTTAAGCATACAACATAATTCTCATAAAAAACCATAATTCTCATCAAAAACCAATTTAGTGAGAAATGAACTAGTCGTCTAAATATGGGAGAACTACAGTAGTCTCATACCAAGCTGATGAATCCATACTGCTAAGACTTCAGCACAGGAGAATACTACAGTACTGTAGCCTATACTTCGACAGAAGGAGTACCAGGAAATGGAAGTACACGTCTTACATTCCTACAAAACTTATCCTTTACCCTTCCGAAAAGCCACCAGGACCAAACTGAAAGACCCCAAAAAGGGGGTATAAAATTAATAAACTTGTTGAGACTGGACATGTCCATGGTTCGATGTCCTTGTTGCATAACAACTGCCCAAACTACCCTTCCAAACTCTCAACTTTTCTGTGTGATGAGAAGGATAATAGGAAGTTGATAGGGGTAAAATATAACAAAAAGTACAAAGTATCTTTCCCTGAGAACCATCACTATCAAATGAGCTACTTGACCCTTTGCCAGAAACTTCTGAAAAAAGTGCACACGGCCTACTGAGGATCTACATAGCCTACTTACACTGGGAGTTCAAAACTTTAGTTAAGATTGCAAGTGTAAAATTTCTCCACTGAGAATGTGAGCCAGAACTCTACTGCAGCAGAAATCGAGAGTAAATGGGAAATTCTATGTGGAACTTAAGTGCAAAAAATTTCTAACCTCTGAATCAGAGACACCTAGGTGATGACCTTAACACTAAGGTCATCTCGAGACATCTAGATGTCTCGATTCAGGAGGTTTGAGAAATTTGGTAGTCTCCTTAACACCTAGGGGTATTGATTTTACACAACTGTTCTGTTAACTTTACAACTGGCATGTAAAAGGAATATGACTGTCATCCCATTATCCTGAGAAGTAGGTCTATCATTTTCAAAAAAAAAAAAAAAAGTATCTATACCTTAGTTTTACCAGACCATTGAGCTGATTAACAGCTCTCCTAGGGCTGGTCCGAAGGATTAGACTTATTTTACGTGGCTAAGAACCAATTGATTACTTAGCAACGGGACCTACAGTTTATTGTGGAATCCGAACCACATTATAGCCAGAAATAAATTTCTATCACCAGAAATAAATTCCTCTACCTCTTCATCAGCCGGCCAGAGACTTGAACTCAGGCCTGAACAGTGCTAGTCCACAGCTCCACCAACTATCCCAATGAAGAGCTTATCTTATCATTTTCAAGACTAATATAACTGTTATCATCATCAATATCTTAAATTTATCTATTTAACCATTATAGACTGATAGCCTATATCCACCCTTACGTCCCAAAACTTTGGCCTTCTTCCAGCCAAGGCCCATGTTTATCTTTAGGTATGACAGCCTAACCTATGGCAATAGGCCTATGTTACCTTAGTTAAAGATATGTAAACATGGGATTGTTAACCTAATGTATTGTAGACTATGTTGAATTTAGAAAAAATTTGCCTTATATAACATAACCTACAAAAGGAGGGACCCGATGTAGACTGAGCAGAGACGACATAGCTACATACGTGTGTGTGTGTGTGTGTGTACGTGTATATATACATTTCTATATATAAGACATATCTATATATCTATATATCTATATATATACATACATATCTACATATGCATGCAAAAATAGGTAAAATTTCATAAGTTGCCAATAAGACACCAGCCAGCCATTTTTGCGTGAAAAACCATTTTGAGTTTTTCATGCAAAAATGACTAGAAAATAATAGGGCACTAAAAGAACCTTAAAATACCAATATAACTTCACATATGGGTGTTGACTGGTTATAATTTTGCCGTATTAGCTATGGAGGGAAGGGGGGGGGGGTATTCTTGCCTTATAAGTGGTAAATTTTCTAATTTTTTATTTATCATTTGCGCATAGTGTTTATGGGGTTCAAAATAATGAGAATGAAGAGCTCTTTTCAAAAATGTAAGTTACAATTTCATAGTGTGTATTGGCAACTTATAAAATAATACCCAAAAATATAGGCCTAGACATGTATTACTCTGTAATTACAGAGTCCGGGCTGTAACGCTAAGAATACGGCATTCAAGATACTTTCGCCTCACAATTAGCAACATTACCTTACCAGGGTCTTCGTTCCTAGGTCCCAGAACTTGAAACAGAAAATTGAACAGAAGGTAGTGACAAACGTATATCGTAACGCAAGTCTTAATTCAGTTTCTCAGCTGAAGCCACTGAAGCGGCGCTCTAAGCCTTCAAAACTGGAAACGGATGTAGTGGCATCAGAGCATAAAAGGATCACTCGGCCAACACGGTTGCGATCACAAAACACTACTCGAGTTAGGAGCAGAGTTAATAACACTAAACAGTTTCCGTTTCTCTAAGGCTGATAAATCATTTCCCAAAACTTCACTTCATGATAACGCAGCCTACCATAATCCGCTTAACTTGTTACTCGTTTTAACAGGAGGTGAGGTAAAAAGTAAACTAAACGGGGCCGTTAACCGTTAACGGAATCATCCTCGGTAAAAGGAAGTGAAAACGAAGCAAAGTAAGCATATGCAACGTTATTTAAATACTAAATGGGAATCACCCAAAACACTGTTGAAACGCGAAAGTCTTAACGGAGAAATCCGTCAGTAGAGACGTCACGGTATGCCGGAGTAAATACTGGACGGAGGGTTTTGCATGACGTCATCACGTAACTGTGAAGGCATCCGAGAGGCGAATACTGAAAAGCGAGAGTTGAGTAACACCAGGCTAACTCACACTCTAGATAAGCAGGTAGTGGAAAAAGGACGAGCCGCTATACGAAAAGGAATAATTGTCACAAGGTGACAAATACGAGACGATAGAGAGAACAAACTGAGTAAGAGGGGGGGAGGGTAACTGTCTATATGGGGGGTGGGAACGATACCGGGGGCAAAAGAAAACAGCAGAACTGACACGCTGCTCGAACTACTGAAGCAAACGTAAAAGGTCTAAAATTCGAACACTCGATCATCTACATCACTACAGCCGATCATGACCGTCTGTTTAACACGACGGCATACAGAAATATGACTAAACGTAAACATTCCAGCACATCTGGTGGGAAACAGATGAATATACAGTCCTAGTGAGTTAAAAAGCGTATTTTGATTTTTTAAATAAAGATCCACCACAATTTGTAAAGATAAAGTACTATACTTATTTTAAAATATGAAGATCGTGAGCGATACAGTAACCAAATTTATGCCCACTCATACATAAATGTTCTGTATGACAAAGTTACAGGTACCATAACGATAGTATAGTATAAGTCAACCCGTCATACATGTTCATTGTCATGGATGGCTTTAGAGGGAAGGAATATATTAGGGAAAAGTGAACACAGAATTCACAGAAATGAGAGTAATCCGTAGACCAAAAGGAACAAATAGTTTGTAGGAATAGTTGAAGAAATTGTTTGTAAGAAAATTTCAATATTAGATTTGTGATCTGATCATCAATATGTAAGTTATGTGTGTTAAAAATTATGACCATATTCTTATGCCTTCCAGACAGTTTCTTTTTTAGTTTGGAATATCAGCTCACAGCTGGAAGTTTTAACAGCAGTTCAGTTTGTTTAACATAACTAATCTTAATTTGCAGCAAATTTTCAAGGTCATTATTCATTACTACAGTACAGTAGAGTAAGTGAAATATAATTTTGCTGAAATCCAAATTAAGAGCACTGATTTTGCATTCAGCACTGTGTGAAGTTATTATTCATACTTTCTTATTTTGATTTGGACTTGGGGCTTGAACAGCTTTTAACAATTTTGAAGACAGGGCATCAAAATTAAATACTATAGGACCACAGTGGGATAACAAATTACAAAGCATCACATTTACTACAGTGCCAACAAGTAGCAAAAATACTCTCTTTTGTCATGCCTCAAGTTAATTGACCTTACATCGTGTGCAGGTTGGTACTCGAACCTCAAATCTGATATGGTATGCATATGCTACGAGGGCTCGTGCTTTGGTGGCACTTAGTTCAAAGATGGTTACTCCTCTACTGTGTCTCTTATACTGAAGGCATACAAAGCCACTGGCCTTATACCAGAGACTCAAAATCTTTGCCCAAGCAAATCTGAAATACATACTGTTATAACCACTCAGATAAACTGTGTTTTTTAACTGGACATTTTGGGACATCTTTCAGGAAGTTAGGAAGATCAACATGTGTAATAGTTCTTATTTTAAATTTTCAGAAAAACCTTCCAATTGGATTTTATTACAAAATAATGGAAAAGTTCCAAACATTTAAACATCATTTACATTAAAAACTTAAAAATTAACCAAATTACACAGAACATGCAATGAGTCAGATCTTGGATAAAAGGATCCTTGTTTTTTTTTTTTTTTTTTTTTAACTTATTGTCAAAACAGTGATAAATTTCTTGGAAGAGTTATTGTAAAAGGGCAGCCGTTAATATCTACATCTTCAAAATACTCCATTGCTTATGGGTTCAGCATAGACCATGGAATGGATTATCAAAATTAATATCAATATACAGTACCTTTAATCAAGTTCCACTGTACATAGGATCAAGGGACTTTCATTTGTCCAGAATACAAGTAGATCTCTCTAAGTTTTCATTCTTTTATTTCTCCATTTTCTCTGGAGGAGATGCATAGGATTCAATCATAGGAATGTCTAGCAAAATAAGTCTTTAGAAATTCTAGAATGTTCTTGCATTTAGTATTGGTTTAGGAATTACTGTACACCATACACTTAGAAGTGTAATATTTAAAGAGTTAGAAAGTCTCCTTTGTGCATAAATGATAAGTACAAAATATCAAAGTAGTTTGCTGAGCTGTAAACTGAATCATAAAACTTTTCATATTAGTCAGTCTCCATAATGCTCCTTACATTTTATTTTATAACATGATATGAACACAATGTTGCTTAAGTTTCAGGAAGAGTAAATATTACTGGGTACAATATGTACAGTATATGAAAGTAATTTAAATGGTAAAAGCTTTAATTAGTTAGTCATTTGAAAGATTTCTTCAATCTTCAGCAATTTGAAAATGACATAAGAAAATTGTCATAAAATTATCACATAACTGAACATCAGATCTGCCCACTAGGGAAATAAAACTGTTGCTGACTTCTATCAATAGTCACAAAGAAAACAAGGTATTAGTTAAAAAAGAATAAAGTCAAGTGTAGCACAAATGAAAGTGTTGGGCATGGCTGGTTAAGTTACTTCAAAGGCTATTCAAACTTCCACATAATAAATTCACAAGATGACTAAAAAAATAAGTGCAAACCACTTCCTAGGCAAGAGTTTTAATTTGATGGGACTAGTTGGCTCTGGAAGATGACCCCAACTGGACCTGACCTGCCAAAGAGGCTAAGACTGTCTATAATATAAGACATAAATAGAATAATTTCCTAAGGAGACGGTGAAAAGCAATTGTACGTAACAGCAGGAGTAATTTTTGAAAATGGAAATAAATGAAAACTTACTGAATCCGGTGCTTATCTTCTTAATTGCTTCTCTTATATGTCTCTTTCTGTAAAACAGCCCAAAGAAATCCTTTGGCCATATAGTGGATTCCATACAGGCATTCACTTAGGTTAATTATTATTTCAATAGATACAGTTCCCACAGAGGGTACTACTGTATATACCGGCTTACAATGTGCTTTGTGTGGCATACTATACGAAGTGCTAATGGTTCTTTGCATCATCCCCTTGGTCCTCATGCATTGCTTTCTGCCTTTCATCCTTTCCCACTGGTCTTAGTTGTACAACTACTGTATCGTCAACTCTCGTCAGTTTTCAAATCTCACTGAAGAACAAACCTTTTACGTAGGCTGTGTGAGAATCGAAGAATTTGATTCACTGGTCTACAGTACTTAAAATATTAACTAACATTTGTGTTGTTGGGAAAGAATTTTTTCTGTTTTAATAAACCACTTTTTATGAAGATAATTATCTGAAGACCCTGGAAAATTTAATGACTATGAAATTTTTTAAAGACTTTATAACTGTTTAGAAATTACGTATCAGCCAACTTTGCAGTGTAGGTAGCCTTGTATGAACTTGTGACCTTAATCAACTTTCCAAGGTACAATGTCTTTAACTTTCAAGGTACAATATCTTTAAAGATGATAATAAAGTAACTCCAAAATAGGCTTCTATTAGAACTATTTCAATCAAGTGATGCACTTGCTCCCATAATTACCACACTGTCTGTGGCATTGTATACAGTATAGCATAATTTTACTGTATTAGGTAACATAACTTGAATCAGATAATGTGCATTACACTAGAAATACTCAGTCAGTACACACTAAAACAGGAATTGTAAGCATCATCCATGAATCTGTTCTAAGTATGGCTCATCTTTAAAAATTACCAGAACTTTAAAGACCTTTCTAAGAAAAATAAATTGCTACTATAGGATGTACAGCATGTATGATACAATAATTATTCAAGTAACCATACTACCTCCCAAAAACAAGGAATATATTTCACATAAAAGTTAACATTTTCTATATAGAAAAAATGTTCACAAAAAACTTCAAAGGTTCTTATTACTTCATTAATCTGATTTTACTTTGTTTTTGTGTTTTGTTTTATTGGTAGATCCAAGGGGCTATAGAAATGATTGCTCCTTTGTTAAATGTTTTATGCCCAGATATATATATTACATACATATAGTCCAAGGAAAGAACTTATTATTGCTGCTGTATTTAACAGAATTACCTCATTTTGTATTCTTGTAGAACACTTGCATCAGCCTTCATTTAAGTGACTTGACTTCTTTTAAAAATTCCTCAGATAAGAAATGAGAATTTTCCTTTTGAAGACCTAGCATTATTTTTCCAGTATTGAAATAACGTACTGTATTACAGATGTGCCTTGATTCCATCACATAGTGCTGGAACTGCATTATTACTCAAGAAAATGTTTTTGTTCTGTATGTAGTTAAATGTAGAATTAGCAATTTAACCTCTGTCTTAGAAATTATCATTAAATGATGGCACAATAATGTCATTGAAGTAGGATTCATAAATACTGTATTTTAATAAGTAAATGCCCTGTCATACATCAAATGATGCTCTTTTTTTTACAGCTGGAAAGGATAATCTCATAATGTAGGGAAATAAATTGTAAGCTGCAAAGATATACATACTGTACTCTTAATTGAAGTTGTAGCTTGAGTGACTTATGATATACAATACTACTCTTAATTTGAGGTTTAGCTTGAGTAACTAAAGATTATGCTTAATTGGAGTTTTAGCTTGAGTAGCTAAAGATTACACTTAATTGGAGTTTTAGCTTGAGTAGCTAAAGATATACTCTTAACTGGAGATTTAGCTTGATTAATTAAAGATATACTCTTAATTGGAGTTTTAGATTGATTAACTCAAGATATACTCTTAACTGGAGTTTTAGCTGGAGTAACTAAAGATATACTCTTACCTGGAGTTTTAGCATGAGTAATAGACAGTTTCTCTCTCTCTCTCTCTCTCTCTCTCTCTCTGTGCAGATTTGGGTACATTCAGTATAATTCTGGAAAAATACTTCATTAAATTAATCAAGCATGCCTTTTCCACATCAGAGTATTAATTTACATTTGATCTTCAACAAATACTGTGAAGGTCATCATAGAAAACCTAGGAATCAATTTCACTTGCCACAAGTAAGATTAATCTCATAATTTTCCACTTTTATAGTTTTGAGTGAGGAACATATTTCACTACAAACTCCATAAGTCAGATGGAGGTTATAGGTATACAGTTGAGTTAGCGTTATATTTACAGATGATTGTGCTTTCCACATACAAGGGATACAATTTTTCTTCCTAAAGAATACACTAGAATTTTTTTCACTGGGTGTTATCAGAGTACAGTACTGAAGTTATGCTACTACTACATTTTGGGTAGAGCCTGTAGCTTTACATGAAAGAACACTACTGTATACCTCTATGTTCAACTGTAAGGAAGTTAACTACCACAATTACCATTCACATATCCTCACAGCCACCTTAGTGCCTTCCTCCCCACACATTAACTCTTAGTATATATACCCAGCAACCTCAGCTCCTTACTCCTTGCCCCAGTTTGTGTGTCTGTTGCAGGGTTGCTGAAATATGGATGTCTCATTGCAGGTTCCTTAGGCGACTACAGCTCTCCAAAGTTCCAAAGGATCATTTAGTGTCACCCACTGGAAGTTCAGACTCTGATCCAGAGTGTGGTCCTCCAGAGGGTCCATCACGAGCAGGCCCTTCAGCAAAGCGTAGCTCTGGCAGTAGCAGCAGTAACAAAGGCAGCTCCTCTCATGCTGCCTTGAGGGGAGACCCCAGGTATCAAGTCAAGTACAAGCCTGTTAATGGCGGATGTGGTACCACGGTGCGGTCTTTCTCATCTTGATTTTTCATCTGCCTCCAGGAAACAATAAACCATTCTGTATCTTTTCATATTGTTGAATGAGAGGAGCCCTCAAGTCAATTCTTTAGGTTTCTTTCATGTAGTATTACTGTTTTTACAGAATGTTAGTTTTTATTGCATCCTTTGATTTAACAATAAATAAGGTATGATGACAAATGGTGGAGTAGTGAAATGTTCTTAGTTTGAATGTTCAAGAGATGGGATAAGATGATTCTCAGCTGGATAGAGTTATAAGTAATTTAACAGTTTTCCAGTGATGCTTTGGCCTCAAGACATTAAAATGTTTGCAGACCTTCCAAGTTCATGGGAGGAGTAGTATAATGCTCCTTTGTCCATGGGAATAATTGAAATAGAATAATAAAGAATACTTCAGGATCAGATGATTTGAAACTTAGAGAATTCCAAGAATTATTATTATTATTATTATTATTATTATTATTATTATTATTATTATTATTATTAATGGTTCATTAAAAAAGGGATTTTGACAAAGGAAAAATCTATTTCTGGGGGAAGACCTGTGTCACCCAGTGAAATTGGTTCCATTTAGCACATTTCTAGGTATAAGAATTGCTACATATACCAGAGAAAAAAGCTATCTAGAATGCCGGGGTTACCACCCCCAGTTCGCTCATCTATAATAGATGCCGATAGCTCACCCTTAGTGTATATCGACATCTATTATAGATGAGCAAACTGGGGGTGGTAACCCCGGCATTCTAGATAGCTTTTTTCTCTGGTATATGTAGCAATTCTTATACCTAGAAATGTGCTAAATGGAACCAATTTCACTGGCTGACACAGGTCGAGCCCAGAAATTATGGCTGCATCAGCAGAGTTTAATTAAAAATTTATCTATTTTCCCAATAATTCCACTTTCTGTAGGAGAAAGATCACATAACAATTGTCCTATATTTATTTCATGTTAAGAGTAGATATATACACATTTGGGAATGTTTTCATTTTACCATCATACATATACAATTACCTATAAAAAAAAAAAATTAAAATGGGGCCATTAACATTTTGCTGCAGTTAACTCAGCATGTTTTCCTGAAAAGTTGGAGAATAAATATAGGACAGTTATTATATGATCTTTCCATACAGAAAGAGGAATTATTGGGAAAATATAAAAAGCTTCATTATAAGTTAATCTCTGCTGGTGCAACCACAATTTTTAATAAAGTTATACAGGATGGTTTCCTTCCTAAATATCATGATTATTGTGAAATTTATAGCATTTCAAGCTATAAATGATATCTCTATCATTCATATGAGCAGTAAACAGCCTTGTAAGATCTCATAACACAAGCTTTAAACCTTCACATGAATTACTTTATGAACATAGTACTCCAATCATGTTACAGGAATTAATAAGTTTGTAAATTTTCTCATTTGCTGACTTCCATCAATGTTTTTTGTTGATTTTTGGTAAAAAATTAAAGTCTCACAATTACTGTCCGAAGATTGCTCATACAGTTCCCTCCTCTCCAATGAACTAACTGTTAGCTCTGGAATACAAGTGTTTGTAATGATCTAAAAGTGTACTGCTGCTGGTTCTTTAAAATATGCTAATGAAATAAAAGAACATTTTTATTGGCATACCATATCAAATCTCTTAGGTTAATCTTTTTTTTTCTTTAGTCCTGCAAAATGAAACTTATTCTTATGGGATTTCTGGTTTTCAGTGAAATGAGAATAAGGACATTGGAAATAATAATTTTTGATAGGTGTGATCTTGCTGTAATGTTTAATAAATACTCACATACATAATCTTGGAACAGGCTCCTTTGCTTGTCAACACTAGTGAATCCAATTACTGAAAGGTAAAAATACGGAGCTGACGACAAGACTAGACATGCAGAAGTCAAAAGGTCAGATTACAATGAAAAAAGAAATTTTTAAATACAGGACCTAACATTTCTGTGTGCCTTCATGTAAGAGAACCATCAGAACCCATCTCAAAGGTGAAGGAAATTTATTAAGTGGCCTTTATATCGCATTGAAAGTGGTCCTTTTTTGCCGAGACCTTTTCATAATATTTGTGTCTGTACATAAATCATTGATAAATATATGTATAAATATGAGTGTGAAATTATTTATTATATATATATATATATATATATATATATATATATATATATATATATATATATATATATATATATATATATATATATATATATATATATATATATATATATATATATATATAATGTGTATATATAAAATATATATATATAATGTGTATATATAAAATATATATATATAATGTATATATAAAATATATATATATAATGTGTATATATAAAATATATATATATATATATATATATATATATATATATATATATATATATATATATATATATATATATATATATAATGTGTATATATAAATATATATATAATATATATATATATATATATATATATATATATATATATATATATATATATATATATATATATATATATATATATATATATATATATATATATATATATATATATATATATAGTATATTTTGCATATATTTTATAGATATGACTGATATTTTTTATTTTAATCTTTTAAGTACCTGGCAAATGGATTATTAGCATCATTGTTGTAGTCCAAGTTTTATTTATACATAACTGCAAGAATGGAAGCAAAGTCTGTGAATGTACCTAAATTTTTGCGGGCTTTTAGTAACAAGTTACATTTATTGTTTTTAAGAGATTTGCACTTGTGTTTTAACCTGATGTTTTCAAGTCCTAGCATAACAAAATTGTATAGGCAGTGTTATCAGTTAATTGACAGATATAGTTATCAAGTATTCTTTGGGGAAAGATTGAATGAAATATGTATAAGGAATATATTTTTAATTAACCTTATATATTCATTCAATGAAGACCCTTGATAAGGCATGCCAGCTCAAGGTGTAATTGCATGTACAACGAAATAAAAATGAAATAAAAAGGCCAGTTACTGATTAAAGATGTTTAGTATGATCTCTCACTCTGGTTCTAGAATATGATGGTCACTTTATGATAATGTAGAATTCCATACTGCATAGTATATTGCTAATATAATAAGCTTGAATACTATAGTATTCACAAGTCCCAATAGTATGGATATTCAAGTCAGTATAACTGAATTGGAGAAATTTCTATAACTTTTCATGTTAATTATATCCAACGAATAGAAAGATGTTAGTCAAAGACAAGGTCAGTACAGTAGTACTTGAAACAAGAAAAAATTATATCATCACATTTCTGTCATGGGGCATATTTTTTCAGTTTGCTAAAATTTACACAGTACTGATATGAAATAACTTCAGCCTAAACTTACTCAGAGAGATCATAGTGAAATGATGGTTACCTAAGATTTTTACTACAGCCCAATGTTCAAATTGCCCATTTTTCACCAAATGCTTCAACAATCTTGAATACATTTTTATTTTTAAAAGCCCTTAATGACCCCATGGGAGGTAACTGAACTCAATGTATTCTGCTGCATTTAGTATTATTTGCCTAATTTAAAGACGAGTTTGTCATCAAACTAGGTCTTTGCATATGGATTTTCATATGTTCGTAAGCCCCAAGGTTTGCATTTCAGCTTTCCAGAGAAAATTGTTATGCTTAGGAACAGGATTCTTTTACCCTGATAAACACAAATTTCAGTGTGGAAAACAGATTAGTTTAAGATATATAACACTGCTTTTTGAGTGAAATTTGCAGATTATGAAATGACCAGAAACACAAAAATAATTACTTTCAAATTACCATACGCTTTTCATCACATAATACACTGTCAAGAATTTGTTATTCTATAATAGGACACTCGATATATTTCTCCCTTGGGATGCATCTTTTTTAACTAATCTGTCTATCTTTCCCGCATTTTACATAGCATCACAGAAAGTTGTGTATATAGATATGCAATAAAAGAGAATCCACTATTTTACTACTGTAGGTTAGCTGGAGTATTTTTTACAGTGATTTGGCTAGTTGGAATTTTGGAGACTTGAGAATTCAGTCTCTTGGGTTCCAGTCCAAGTTGTCTGGTACTTTTATCTCAAGAGATGATTCGTCTTTGATGTGTTATTGTTCCTTCTCATGTACATTAAGGAATGCACTGTAAAATATTTATCTACAAGAGGTCTGACACCTGGATAAGTTCATGCTGCTCTGAAACTAAATAAAATATACTGTGCATACATAAATACATTAGTATATATATGTTATTATATATTATTATGTAGGTATGTATGTAAGTACACTCGCACATGTAACGGTAGTGGTGTCATGAGATCTGAGGAAAAGAATATGCCAAAGGTTTTATTTAGACTGGAATTATGATGTTGTACTGTACAAAGATATTGACTGTGAGTATCAATGTCATGATTTCATGCAATATGTAATATCCTCTTCATCTATGCATGTTTTATTTAGATGTTTTTGTGGTGTGTTAGTGTTATGCATAAGATGTCATAAATGATACAAATAATATAATTAATAATTGTGAATTACGATAATTTTGACATATGTTTTTAGTAAAATTTGCCTCAATGAAAAATGAGTGAGATATGTGTATAAGAACAATCTTTTATACTATCAGTGCTGCAGATAAAGATAGCTGTATATTTTGACAATACTTGAAGCAAGGACCAAGAACTGCAAAACAAAACGTAAGAATGTAACCTTGAATAATGTAAACTTAAGGTGGTCATTTTAAAATGGCTTTGACACAGTAAATTTCTTTAAATACTTTGAAATATTTACTTTTCTGCCCATTAGGACAGGTATCCCTTACTTTAGTATTACCTTCCTTGTAATCCCTAAACAAATATTTTAAGATCTTTTCACATGTTTACTATGTAATGAGATGGTGCCATGTCCAAAAGTAAAAAATAAGTCACTGGAAACAAAATAGAATTAAGAATAAGATTAAGTGTGGAAACTTATTATATAAGGTACTGTTGTGTCTAGAAAATTTGTAGGAGTTGGAGAGGGGTTAACTGGGGATCAAGAGTGGGTTTCACGCCATCCAGTAAACATTAACAGCCGTTATAGTCCAATGACCTCATCAGGTTTATGCTCCTTGTCTGTTTTATTTATTTTTTTTTTTATGGGAGAAAATGTATTTTGTTCAGAATTGTGCTGATGAATTGCAAGGATAAATGACATTTTTTTTTTTGTACAAATGGCTGTGTGAAAACTGTTTTATTGTGATATGTAGACAAGGAATACTTTCTGTTTCTATCTCTGTTGTAAATGCATCACTCTTGCCCAAAAATATTTTGGCAGAAACACCATCTGTATTTTGACATGAAATCTTAAACTAAGGTCCACTGATATCTCAAAAATATAACTGTACCTAGCAGTAAATGACTAGTCAAGCTCCACAATCAGAACAGAATTCAAAATATTTTTTGCAAACCATGTGAAACTTCATTTTTTATAAATAGTATGGGACCACTTGACTGTTGGCAGTATCGCAGAATGAATTACAGATATGTGTAACACCAGCTACACTATCTTTTTTTGTACAATGTCCTCTAAAAATCAGGAAAACCTCACAACCTTTACTCCTGAAATGGAAACCCTTGTTACAGCCAAAAAGGAGTAGATTATTGTTGTCAATATCTATTTGTTAACACTGCAAAACTGCATGGTTTCATTTTGTCTGTTTATAGGCTTTTGATTGTTCTTATCAAGGTTTATCTTCTGTTTTAGCATTACTCATCTTGTATAAACTATTTGAGTTGGCATAGATTTAATATGATATATGATGCATTATATTCAGCAAGCTTTGTAAACCTTGTGGAGTTTTTGCTTGTTAAAACAGCATAATCTGCACATCCTAAGTCTATCAAGTTTCCATTGTTACACTAATCTAAACCTTCTCTTCCATCTTTAACCACTCTTTTCATTATAAAGTCTACTATTTACTACAAATTCACTTGACAATATACCTGTCAGCATTAACCTTGCATCTACTACATTCATGGATAATTTACTAGCTTTACTTATTTAACAGGAATGACAGTGATGTTAGACCTTCCATAATATTGGTCTGTGGACATTTTCAAATGCCTTCTGGCAATCAACAAAGGTAATTAATTATAAGGAGATTTTAAAATTTCATACGTTGTTGTGCAACATAACTATATATCTGTGCAATTCCTGTCTTTCTAAAACCAGCTTTTTCATCTCTAAGTATTTTATCTGTTTCATTCTCCATCATACTGAGAATAAGAATACTGAATATTTTCAGTACAACTAACACAAATCAGTGCCTCTGTAGTTATCACATTTGATCAAGCCACCTTTCTTGGGACACCTTTAGTATAAGTTCCATTTCCCAATCATCAGAATTCAATATTCTGCAAAAAAAAAAAGGAAGTCAACTGTAGTTAGTATCCAAGATGTCATTTCATTTTCAGCTGAAATCATCTCTGGTGGTTCCATCACTGGCTGATGTTTTCGATCTCCCAAGTTTCTTTATTACTGATTCCACATCAGAAACTCTGAGTTCATTGATAAGTATATTCAGGTCTTCTCCAGCTTCAAGTATATCGATCAGATTATCCCCCTTCATATCTCATATTCACGGCGTCACGGAAATGTTTCCGTCCAGCATTGTCTTGCTTCTCCTTTATTGGTTGTAAAAGGTATTATTTTTCTGATAATTTGAATTCTCTTTGAGAAACAGTTACTTTATGGCCACCTGCTAATTACTGAATTTCTGCATGTAGAATGTTCAGTGTAACATTATTAATAAATATTTGAAATCGGTCTGTCCTGCCTTCGAATTGGTAACGCTTGTTTGACCCAGTATTTAATTAATAATCCACCTGACCCAATCCTCTTATGCAATGAATACAAGGACTGGGTCAGGTGGATCATTAAAGTGACAATTAAACACATTTTATGCCTATGGCCAAACTTCAACCAATGTCAATTGCCATGCTATGGAGACAAATCAGTCAAGGAAATTTAAGAAAACTCTTCATCATTTTCAATGTTCCCATCAGATTCTTGAAGAACTGCAAGTTATGAAATGAAACTTGAGTTTTGCTATTAATTAAAGATAAACCATATGGGCTGACCCTGTGAGTCAAGAGTTTTATCTAATAATAATAACAAAGATAATGATAATGTGTCAATTTCAGCCTAGAGCAAATGACAAGTATTGGGCACAAACCCTTTACAGGAAATTTGGCAGTAATTTATTTGAAAAGACTATTATTTTGTGCTGCATATGAACAATTCCTTTGGGCTATCACTATGAACATTTTTAATTATAAACTCTGGTGCAGCTATACAAATAACTAATTAATCAAGAGGTGGTGGACCTTGACCTGAGGGGCAATAGAAGATAGGAGACCCAAGCCTAAGACAATGAAGTGTATTAAAAAAATCTCTTGAAGAGTTATAATGAAATGAAGTACAGTAAAGCCATTTCCTTACAATAGTCAAAGACCTTCAGCATGAAAGCAATTAAAGTAAAGAGCTGCATCCCAATAAGGAAGAAAGAATTCACCCTTATTAAACCTTCTATAAATAAGGTATCCCTTTAAGGAAGAAAGAATTCACCCTTAGTAAACCTTCTATAAATAAGGTAGCAACACTGTGCCATGAAGGTTAAGGAAAGGTGAAAAAGAAACGGTGCAACATGAAACCAATTTTCAGGGCTACAATAATGCACAAAAGAATCCCATTCCTATCACATATAGCTTTGGTCTTGAAGATGGATTGAGAAAGGATACCTTGGAATCAACTATACAATGTTATTTTCAGTTCTTGGGGTGGGTGTGACGTGAAATGATATATGATCTATGCTCTGATACCTTGCTAATTCCTAAAGGAAATCTTTACTGAAGGGCTCTTTAAATAAAAAGGTAATTAATGTGCATCTATAATAAGGCTTACCAATTTGTTGGCAGTGATATACTTTTCATAACCCTGATGAGGTATAGAAACATCTCATACTGTCCCCTTGATCCAAAAAGAGATGGGATGAAATGGGATCCCAACCAATCATCTGGATTACTTACCAGTTGGTCTTTGAAGTGAGGGCATAAAAAAAATTCTGGTATGTGTAGCATTTAGTGATATGTTCACCAGTACAATAAGCAGGCACAAGGGATAAGAGGAAGAAGAGTGCTTGTAGAGTGATCTTTTCAGACTGTAGGAGTAGAGTATAGTCCCATTTTAGAAGAGACATCCTTACTTTCTCTGTCAGTTTTATATATATATATATAAAAAAAAGGGTTCAGTTCCTGAGGAAGAACCTGGAAATGGCTGCCATCTATTTTACACAACAACTACAGTATTAACAGGATAAGGTTTTCTCTAAGCTTCATAGAAAAATATGTTAGTAAGGGAAAGCATGGCTGTGAGAAGAGGAACTTCCCAGTATGCCAGCTACGCAAACCTGTCACTAGGCTAAGTACGTTGAAAGAATGAAGGGATCATGTCAGAAAAGCCTTTCTCTAAGAAGGCAGGAGAATCTTAAATTCTAATAGAAAATGATAATAGCAGAGACTACTCCACAGTGATGTTCCAAGGACAGATCTGTCATGGAAGCCCACTTAGCACTCTTTGCTGAGACTACCATGGGGTCTTGAGAGTCACTTGGTAGTTTTTGCAGAGTACTGTCTTGTCCAGTACAGATCTGTTATCTGAGCAGAAGAACAGCACAAGGCTCTAAATCATCCCAAGGGTTAATAACATTATCAACAACCTCTTAATCTGCAGATGGGGAGGAATTGTTGGGTAGTTTCTGAGATACTTTAGAAACACCCACATGAGATGAGCCCCAGTCAAGATCCCCTCACAAACAATAGAAGTCATCAACTGGCATTCTTGGTTAAAGAAGTCCTCTGTAACATAGTAACCTGGAACAAAGCAAAAACAACAGTCTGAACTTTTCTCTACGGAGAACCAACATAGTTCAAGGTAATTAATATACTGTATGTAGTTGCCCTACAGACTTCTTTTGTCAAGTCTGAAATATGAGAACCCCAACCTGTTGGAAAAGTATTTAGGAACAAGAGTAGTTAAGGAAATTGGTTAAAAGTGACTTTCTTGAAGATGTTGCAGTCCAGTAACCATCAAGGGTGTAATTTCTCAAGTCTGCTTGTGGAAAAGAGAGTAAAGTCCTCCAGTTCTGTTTGAATGGATCTAAAAGAATGCACTTCATGTGTCTTGTGAAATCAATTTCCCAAATAAGGAAAGATGGCCTTGGTAAAATGTACCACTCCTTAACTAGCAAACATTCCTTCTCTAGGGAGAGATTGCTGACGGAATTAATTTTGTCCTTTCCTTTTGGAGAAGCAAACCAGAGCAGACACCTTGCTAATATTCTTCTCCAAGTAGTCTTTCTAGAGGTGGAATGGGGCAGGATGAGCCGAAAGATGAAGTACACTTGAGAAAATTTGTTCATACAAACAGAAGAATAGGTTTTAGGACAACAGGTAAACAGGTCCTTGAAAGAAGCAGGGGAGCTTCTTGATAAGAGGGTCAAGAGAGGCTAGGCAGTTTTCCTTTCAAATTGAGTAGATTAACTCAGCACCCTGAGGGAGCTCTGTGACTTTAATTTGATATCTCTCAAGTTGGAAATGGTTTGGTAAAGTGATAGTAGAGGGGATTTTTCATGAAGAGAAACTTGTAACTGGGGCCTGTAGGACTTACCACCCAAGGTTATGTGGTTTGTATCCAAAAGGCAACATAGGGGTTATCTAAAGTCTTCATCAATGTAAGTGCTTTCTCCCTAACGACTTGGGAATAGAATCTAAGATTCTGCAGTTCAGAATCAGGTGCTCTGCAATCTGATACAGTAGGGTCTGTAGGAAAGACAACCAATGGACAAAATGGACCCGTGAAATTCTTGAGATGGTAAGAATGATTTCTGCATGAAATGTTTTGTCATGAAATGTTATTTTTAGACTCCAGAAAAGGGACAGATTCATTGTCCTTTAGATCAAAGAGGTCCTCAGTCTTAAATGGGTTAAAATGCAATGTGAATCATTCCTGTCTTTTATTTCTGTCTTCAAGTTAGTAAGGAATCTTGTAAGGAGATTTTGTGATAGTGCTTAACCTTGGAGAGTTGGTTTAGAAAATAGACAGTGCTGACCATTGCAATGAAGATCCTTTGCACCCTCAGAATGTAGTCATTTATCTTGAATAAGGAGTTATGCAGATGAAATAAAGGGATGATAAGAATGCAGCCAAAAATATATATTATAAAGGCTCCCAACATGGCACTTTAAAATGCAGACAACAGGAAGTGGTATTGCCTGTACTACTGGATAAATACACAAGGTCATCCTGAAGTGAAACAAACAGGAAACAGTATCTGAATAACACATGAAAAAAAGGTTAGAAAATTATAGTAACATATGAGCACAAAAAATCTGTTAACAATGTAGGATTGGGGGATTACTCCACCTGAGTAAATCTCTCACCCCTTAAGAACACAAGATCTTGGTAAATGATAAAATGGATGTCCTTTTTATACAGATGTGAACTCACTCTAATGAGGCAATGGTTTGCTGCTTATATGAATGCAGTTATTTTACAGTTACTGCTGATATGCATCATATTAGGATATATTATCATCAAATCAATAATCATTCTTTTATCACCATCAGTATTATAAAATTTTATAATCATTACTTATTACTGATAGTCTTCACAGATTGCTAGGAGCAAGGCAAAAGGCATCTTGACTTTCACAGTAGCGAGCTTTAACAAAGAAAAAAGAGGCAGAATGAATCTCAAAGAAATAATTACAGCACACCTGATATGATTTCAAATATTGTAAAGTTTATAGTTGGTGCATTCAGCTGCAATCAAGGCTGGCATTACAGTACGGTATGGTAGATATTTAGTCTATACGTACAGTACAGAATTACGGTACGATATTTTAACAAAGTACAGTACGGTACGAATCAGGTACGGAAAAAATGGGCAAAATTCTGTACCATACCGTACCTTAGGCTTGGACATATCACTAAGCAATTACTAATGCATATTTGGCCACTTCAGTGATTGCACAAGGAGATCACTAAGGTACTTAACATTTCAGTTGGTAACATACCATGCATGTGTGTATATGTGTGTTTGGAATTCCTTAATTAACATGTTTATGTCTAGGTGTAATTTTCTTGAAATAACACGCTACAAACGTTTACAGCATCAGCCATATAATCCCATATTGTCTCATAATGATTTATTATTATTATTATTATTATTATTATTATTATTATTATTATTATTATTATTATTATTATTATTACGACAACTGAATATATACACGTGCATATAAAGTCCCTTTGCTAATTTACACCTGTTGACATTGAAATTTTCATAAAGAGGGGATTTTACTGATGTTGATTGAGTTTGCTTATAGTACGATAAAAGTACGGAATTACGGTACATTATTTTTACCGTAGTGTACAGTACAGAAAAATAATGGAGGGTACGGTATGAAATTACGGTACGATATTTTAGCCAGGTACGGAGTACGGAAAAACATTCCGTACCGTACTACCAGCCTTGGTTGCAATCAGTTTTGTTCTAAGACTGAATACACATACTGTACACTTATGTAAAAAAACTAAGTCATTAGATATTTACTTATTTGTCTCCTTTCTAACTGCTATTTCTTAGATTAAATCTTCTTTCATTGTTGATTCAAGCCTTATAACAGATGCAGTATGTTTTATTGTCAAGAGCAAGGATACAATATTTGATATCTCTGCCATCAAAGAAAGTAAATGCATGTCCTGTAAAGGTAACAAATTTGGTTGAGTAATTTTATTATGTAAAGAGGCAATGGTTACAGATGCATTACCCTTCTTCTATAGATTCCTAACTGGCATTTCCCCTTCTTTATGATCAGCACTCTAATACGATATTGTAGCACGGAGTAGTTTAAGTAAACTGAACGAAAGAACTAATTTATGACTAATTTATATTCCAAACACAGGCTCGTGCAATAGTACTACACAAAAAATTGCTTTTAGTATCCCCTAATAATATTGAAGCTGAAATTGGTGCCATGATAGTATTACACTCTTCTGTTATGTGAAAAAAAAACATAGAGATTAAAGGATATTTAGTACAAAATTACATGAATGCTGCTATTAATGAATTATTTAAATACCATGGCAGAGAATATATATTTTTTAGAGGACTCTGAATCATATCTGATAACATAAGTATAATATTTTTTAGCAAGTATTGACAAGATTGCATATTTTGTGCCAAAGGAAAAGGTGGCAACATACATTACTTATGTCAATGTTTAATATATAAAATCCATACATATAACAATTGCATTTATCAGCATAAGTTGTTATTCAGAAGGAAACATTTTATTCAGTGAACTTCTTGAGTATAAGTTGTTGCACAATACAGGATTATCCTAAGACCGATAGTGCTAGTGCTGTCACTGACATAACATTTCTTCTCTTAAATAAAAATGGTGTGCAGAGTAATGAGAGATGCATTCTAAAGGAAATTTCACTTCTTTGTACAGTAACAATAATAATACAGTAATAGTAATTTCTCCTAAACACCCACATAGGGAAATTTTGGAGTAGAAAAAAAATACTTTTTGAAAGATACAGACTTCCAACTGTATGTTTTAACGAGTCCCTAAACCTCTGGAATTGCAGTCATAATGCACGAAAAATATAAAACAATATTCTTGGGCAATGTGATGCTTTACGTTATTGTATTAGGTAATATTAACTGATTTATACTGGAACTCGTCAAACAGAATGAGAGTAAAATGGTGTTTCACCAACCAAATACTGTAAAGTTATATCTGATATGCTATGATAAAATGAGCAGTAATTTCTAGTCTCTAGTGTGACTATTAATCACCATTTAAATTGATTAAAACCATCCAGTATTTTTATTTGAAGCAGGTTTTATATCTGTATACAACTGAAGTCATGCTCTGGAATATTAACTGCCAGAACAAAATGTTTTAATCCCCGACTCATTTCAGATGGAATGGTTTGCTGTTCTTGAGTGAATCACAATACAAAAAGTTCACTCTGAAGGTACTGAGAGAAATTATGCCTTATTGTGTAATGCAAGAATTGTAGTTATACTTTCTAGAGTACTAATTATACATGGTCATCCATGAAACACCTTTTTCCTCTTGGATATACTGCATCATGCAGAACAGCAAGCCTTGTGGGCAGGTAATGGTGTAAGATTTCATGAAATAATGGTGAAACCTTCTTTCACCTTCTTTTCAGAGTAATAATAATCAAAGGTGTTGACTACTAAATGTGATATTCCATGTTACACATTGTAATCGTTTTTTCCCTTTAATAAAATTTTGTAAATAATGAAAGTGTTTAAAAATCCAGCTGTGGTAATTTGTTTTGTTTTAGCAGTTCTGACCTGCAGAAAAATATGATTGTGTTCAACTTCAGTGGGATATTCTTTAGAAATTCATGCAGCCATTTAATCACAAAATATAGTCCCTGTCAGGATATGAGACTGATTCCAAAGACAGTTTATGTCTATTCAGCTCAACAAGTAACATTTATGTCCCAGAGTAACTGCCGGAAGGTAGGGTTACTCAACAATAAGTACCAATAACTATCTATCCAACTACCAAAGTTATGGCTGATAACACATAGAATTACATCACTCGACAGGCACCCAAGTCCTTCAATGAGGGGCAGAAATAGTAGGTATCCTGCTGAGGAGAGAAATAGTATACTAATCTTCACACACTAATTTTTAAGTGAAATTATAGTAAATTTAATTTCATTTAAAAGTTAGTTTAATACTGACTTTCCTTCTTTTGATATCTAACGTATAAATAACCTCTCTCTCTCATGTCATTCTCTCTGTCTCCGTAATAATTCATAAATAACTTGACTTGATATTTCAAGTAAGGACTCTCTCTCTCTCTCTCTCTCTCTCTCTCTCTCTCTCTCTCTCTCTCTCTCTCTCTCTCTCTCTAATAGTTAGTGCTCACGCATTTTTACAACATCTTTACCTGTACAGTAGATAGTTTAAATTTATCTAATTCTGCCTGTGCCGTCTACGAAGTGTAAATGTGCTAGTGTGGCAAATATGTTCTAAAATATAGAGACATAATAACTAAGAGTTGTATTAGTCAAAATAAAAAACACGTTTGTTCATGAAAAAGCATTTCAGAACAAAGAGAAAGAGATGTAGAATAAAGAAGTTATCAAAAAGAGGTTGAGAAGACTTCTAAAAATAGATCGGTCAGAAGCAGAGAGAGACAGAAATTCTCTTCCAAATCTCTATTTTTATGTCATTTATTTCATTTTTTAAGTGTAATGCGTTAAGCTAACTTTTAACTGAAATTACAGTAACTTTAATTTCATTTAAAACTTAGCTTAATAATTTGGGAGCATGGTTAGGGTCAAATTTAGTGTTTAAACTTTGAAAATAAGCATTTATTAGCATTTTTAGAGACCGTGCCAAACTTACATGAAAATTCGCCTTGTGTGAGGGTTCTGGAACCTAACCTTGCTTAAGTTCGGGGTGACTGTACTGTACTGTATATGTATAAAAGAAAAACCATTGTCCCGACATCTGCAACTGTTTCTACTGGAGGTACATGTTGCCATATTTTTTTATCTCTGATTTACTGAACCATGCTTCATTACATGTTTAGTCATTGACTCTATGATTATCTTACATATAACAGTACACAAGAGAATATTTTATCACTGTTGATGTTTCATCTCTAATCACCGTAAAAATATTTAAAATCCAAATTTCATACTAAAGCAACTCAAGGTTACTGTATAATCGCTCATCCCCAGCTTGTCAAGTCAAGAAAGTTAAGCTAGCCAAGTGTGATTTCTTGAAGAGACAGATTGTATATTTAGGCCATGTCATTTCAAAAAAAGATGTTCAAGTGAATGATGAAAAGGTCAGGGCAATCACGGATTTTCCTACACCTAAGACTAAGAAACAGATCATATCGTTCATGGGGATGGCAGGATTCTTCCGTCGGTTTGTGAGGGGGTTTTCTATGTTGTCAGCACCTTTGACAGATGTACTGAGGGATGATGTACAGGTTTCATGGGGAAAGGCTCAGCAGGCAGCCTTTCAGAAAGTCAAAGCTTTAATGAGTCATCCAGTTTTCCGGTTTCCTGAGTTTTCTTTACCTTTCACATTAGTGACTGAAGCCAATCAAATACGGGGTAGGTACTTGCTTAATGCAGAAATATGAGGGTAAACTGCATCCAATTGCTTTTTATAGCAGAAAGTTTAAAACATGGGGGATAATGAAAGGTTAATGGCCACCGTAGATAAGGAAGAATTTGTGGTGGTGTCTAGTTTGGTTCATTTTAAGATGTTGGTAATGAGGAATACGGTGGAAGTCCCTACAGATCATAAGCCGTTGTTGGATCTTGTTAATAAGCCAGATCTTTCTCCTAGGTGGTTTTTGACAATTAGAGATTTTGGTGCTAAGCTTAGGTATATTGAAGGTAAACATAATGTGGTAGCAGATGCCCTGAGTAGGAATTTTGTGGACATGGAGGATGACCATGTGTGTACCGTAACTGGGGATCGTGTAAATTGGGATATCAGTTTAGTGACGAAGAAACAAGAAGATGAGGTTTTAGCAGACGTTTCTTAGTGGGGAATTAGTTAGAAAGGGTTATAAATTGCCATATGCGGGTCTGGGGTTAGAGGGTAATTTGTTAGTGAGGAGAATTAAATACAAGTTCAGGAGTAGTGAGGATAAAGGTGATACAGATTGTGGTGCCAAAGGAGTTGATTCCAGTGGTTTTGGAGATTATACATTGTAAGTTTGGTAGTCCACATTTGGGGACTGAGAAGACTTATCAGAAAGTAGGTAATCAATTTTTCTGGAGAAATGTTTTCTTCACTGGAGAATTTTGTCAAGGGGTGTTCTGTGTGTAATTCATGTAAGCCGGTGAAGGTTACATCGTGTAAAATGGGGTCTTTTCCTGTCCTTAGTAGGCCGTTTCAAAGGGTTCACATGGACCTTTTGACCAACTTTTGCGAGTCAGGTTATACGTACTGTTTGAGGATGACCAGCCCCTTAAGTTCGTCCATAGACTTAACTTTAGCAGCCTCAAACCACTGTTTGAAACACCTTCTCACTTTGTAGGCACTATCCAAGAAAGTCATCTTGTCATCCTTTCTCAAAGATCTGAATCTTTCATTGTAATACTCAGGGGTCATCCGGTAAACTTGTAACACATTGTCTTGGAGTACCTTGTAATCTTTACACTGATCAGCTGATAAGGCTAAATAGGCACTTCTTCCTTTACCAATAAGAACACTGTGTAACAAGATTGGCCATTTACCTTCTGGCCATCCCATACCTGAAGCCACTTTTTCAAAGTGATCAAAAAACTCATCTGGAGCTTCTTCTGAAAACTTTGGAATTAACTTCTGCACTCTTACCATATCAAATACAGGGTCTGAATTACCTTGGGTAGGCTTAGACAGTGTTACAGGTAATTTGGAGTGAGCTTCTAATAACTTCATCTCCCTTTCATAACCTTCCTGCTTCCTTGCTCTCTCTCTCTTTCCTCTCTTGCTTCCTCTGCTTCTCTTTCTTTCTTCTCTCTTGCCTCTCTTTCTCTTTCTGCCAAAATTTTCAGTTTAATAAAGTTTTCTTCTCTTTCCTCTCTTTCTTTTTCTGCTTGCATTTTCAACTTAATCAAGCTTTCTTCTGCAGCTATGCATCTAAGCTCTATCTCTGCACCACTTTTCTCTTTCTCTTTCAACTCAGACTCAGCATTAGCTTCTTGCCTACTTATAAATTCTGCCTCAGCTGCATTCAATATTTCTTGTACCTCTCCTAATTCTTCATCTACTTTACCAGAGTCCATCAATGCTTGGATTGCTATATGTTTGATTTGTGTGTTAATCATACCATCAGACACATTACTGCCACAAGCCACTGCTAAAGCAATCCACTGAGCTTTAGTAAGGCTAGATTCAGGTAACTCTTGGATGGACT
>NC_089760.1:15620000-15627500 GCF_040412425.1 Macrobrachium rosenbergii | reverse complement strand
AAGATCATTGCGATGAAAAAAATTATCATAATGAGGATTAATCACCATTAGTTGAGTAGACTTCTACATGAGGTCTTAATATAGTTACTGAGCCAATAATCAGCAGTTTTTATGTAAAACTCTTCGCCCAGAGCAGAGGGCAAGCTGTACGGCATTGAAAATTACCTGGACAAAAAACCGCGTGGGTTATAACATAAAGTCTCCTGGTATCCGCCGCAACATAAAAACTGCAGTAAATTGGGAGGAAAGTGTAGGGGTTTGTGAAGGCCTGTTATCACTTGTGGCGAATAATGGAGAAAGTTCAAGGAAAATTAGAGGGACAGTGAGAGAGTGGGTTGGCATCACTGGACTCTAAGAGGTGTTGCAGCTCTGTTCTGGTAGCCATGGACGCACAAAACGGAATTTTTTTTTCTTGAGATTTCAAGGAGTTTAGAATCAGAAAGATGCAATTAATTCTCCAACAAAAATATTTGGGATGAATTTCATAATTTGGGTCATTTCATCTTGCTCTAATCCTGAATCCCACCCCCCTCTCTCTCTCTCTCTCTCTCTCTCTCTCTCTCTCTCTCTCTCTCTCTCTCTCTCTCTAGGTTATATCAGTCACTAATATGTGATCGCTCTCCCATCCACCCTTCTGGTCCGAAAAAGTTTTTTTGGGGGATAGGGGCCACAATACAATTCTAGCTAATTCGGAAGTAGTTGGCTAATTTCTAGGTCCATCTACGACCTTTTATCTCTCTCTCTCTCTCTCTCTCTCTCTCTCTCTCTCTCTCTCTCTCTCTCTCTCTCTCTCTCTCTCGTTTGCTTATGACATGAGATATCTTTTTCTTTCGTAATCGACTGAAGTGAATCGAATTAAATGGAATTTCTCTCTCT
Organism: Macrobrachium rosenbergii; assembly: GCF_040412425.1. Taxonomy (NCBI): domain Eukaryota; kingdom Metazoa; phylum Arthropoda; class Malacostraca; order Decapoda; family Palaemonidae; genus Macrobrachium; species Macrobrachium rosenbergii. The sequence continues at coordinate 15,626,624 of NC_089760.1, read as the reverse complement.
CTCTCTCTCTCTCTCTCAGCAAACTGAGTTAATTCGAAGCATAACTTCTCTCCCACTCTCACTTTTACGAGAGAGAGAGAGAGAGAGAGAGAGAGAGAGAGAGAGAGAGAGAGAGAGAGAGAGAGAGAGAGAGAGAGAGAGAAACTTCGCTTGAAATTGTATTAATTTCGCCAAGAGAAAAACCACACACAGACGAACCACAGGCACAATTACGAGGTCGTTATGACCTCAGTGGGGTGATCAACCTCACAACCTGGTTCCAGTAATTCAAATGAATTTATACCAATTACATTTCCTTTTATATCATATGAGGCCCGGAAGCTTGAAGTCGAACGGTAATTGAACTTTAGCTGAATTGCAGTCATGTTATGGTGATTTATAATTCGTCACGCTCGGAGGATTAAGTAAATTAGAAGTCAATGACTTTAGTAAGGAAATTAAATCGTTTTTCGGAATCAGAAAATTACCAAAAATATCAAGCGTTAAATCCGTACCACGCATTCATGGAGCCGATTAAAGGCTTCTAAAAACAAATCAGGAATAGAATAAACCTGCTTTGTTATTACTGAACCGCCGGCCATCGAGTGCCTCATTAGGGCCTGTTTCCGCCTGCACCAGAAGCCCCGGGCCTCGTCACAAATCAGCTTGTTTTCCAACACTTTCGATAAAACGCCTCCAGTAAACAAGCCTACAACTAGATTTTTAATCAGTGAACGCACCAAGTAAACATTGTCAACACAGTGCTGCGTAGTAATTAGCAGTCATTCTTATTTTAGTCTTGAATAAAGAGACATACAGACGCACTTTACACAACTGAAAGAAGAATACGGAAGCAAAGATAATTATTTATAGTTAGCGACTAATAACAATAACTCGGCTTTTAACATCGCTCAAAGCATCGACCCCATTCAGAGCAATTCACAGGTTAGGTGACTGATTTCCCATCCGTCCGATACTGTATAACCACTGTCCACTAAAAAAGTTGCTGTACTAGGGTGCTTAAGGGATATATATATATATATATATATATATATATATATATATATATATATATATATATATATATATATATATATATATTATATATATATACACACATATTAGCTGACCAACCCGGCACTGCAAGGGATAATTCTGAATGACAACCAATAAACTTTCTCTCTCTCTCTCTCACTTTTTCCCTCTTTCTCCTCCCTAACATCCCCTCTACTCTCTCTCACTCTTTTCACTTTCCCCCTCTTTCTCGTCCCTAACACGCCCTCTACTCTCTCACTTCCTCTCCCTCTCACTCTTTCCTTCTCTCTCTCTCTCTTTCTCTCTTCCTTCTCCCTAACACCCCCTCTACTCTCTCTCTCACTTCCTCTCCCTCTTTCCTTCTCTCTCTCTCTCTCTCTTCCCTCTTTCTTCTCCCTAACACCCCCTCTACTCTCTCTCTCATTTCCTCTCCCTCACTCTTTCCTTCTCTCTCTCTTTTTCTCTTCCCCTCTTTCTTCTCCCTAACACCCCCTCTACTCTCTCTCTCACTTCCTCTCCCTCTCACTCTTTTTCTCACTCTCTCCCTCTCTTTGTCTCTCCAACCCTCCCTGTTTCTTTCCCTCTTTCTTCTCCCTAATGCCCCTCTACTCTCTCTCTCTCTCTCTCTCTCTCTCTCTCTCTCTCTCTCTCTCTCTCTCTCTCTCTCTCTCTCCCTGTCAGCCCCCTCCAACCCCCACCCCCTTTGGTGCCATTGATGTCTTACCGCCACAGTATTCTTTTCCAGATAGTAAGTCACATGTATACCGAAATTAGGTATGATAAATTCGTAAAGTTACTAAGTCTACGAGCATAACCAGCCCATTTCACGGGCAGAACCAGCCCTGTTTCAGGGGAGCACACCCCTCCCTTGGTGAACTTTGGTTCTAGTGATGCCTTACCGCCCCCCACCCCCCACTGCTGATTTCTAGCTGGTAAGTCATATGTATACCAAGTTTGGTTGAAATTGCTCAACGCATTTCAGTTATTGTGGCACATACGCGCACACACACACACACATATATATATGTACAGTGTGCAATATAATCCCGTAAGCTCTTCGTTGGGTGAGTCGGTAGAGAGGCGGACTGGCACACGCTGGGCCGGAGTTCGATTCCCCAGCCGGCTGACGAAGAGTTACAGGAATTTATTTCTGGTGATAGAAATTCATTTCTCGCTATAATATGGTTCGGATTCCACAATAAGCTGTAGGTCCCGTTGCTAAGTAACCAATTGGTTCTTAGCCACGTAAAATAAGTCTAATCCTTCGGGCCAGCCCTAGGAGAGCTGTTAATCAGCTCAGTGGTCTGGTAAAACTAAGTATACTTAATATAATCCCCGTACTGTTGGGGGGAGAATGGGGATGGCGGAAGTCGAGAGGAAGGGTATCGGCCTCGGTTTGGCTACAAATAAAATGGGGAATAGTTTGTCTTGCGCAGTTGCGGAATCTTTTGATCTCCGGTTGTTAAAAAAAAAAAGAAGCAAATTGATTCCTGCTTTCTGCTGATGTCGCCTTAATTCAGGTGTATCCTTTTTTTATTTTCTATTCCATCATATTTATTAACTTATCAACATTTCCTACAATTTGTCTTTCTGCTGGCTGATTTACCTTCGGAGTCCACTTGGGTTTACAGTTTGCTGACTCTTTCCATAAGAATTTTCAATGAAAATACGTTTTTTCTTATTATATATACAACTGCAGATTTTGCTAAAATGTGTTACATTATGCGCTTCGTGTTCAATCTGAAGTTGACTAAATCCGGTCCCCTTGTCTCAAGTTCTTGAATGATAAGAACTTCCGAGTTCTTCACATCCTTTATGGGAAGATGCCAGACACCAAGAAGTACGTTTTACATCAGAACGTCAGCCTATGCACTAAATAAGAACTTCAATACACTTTTATCCTTCTCGTGATAGGGTCGGCAACATGACTTCATTCTGATTACCCCGGGGAGCGGGTTCGATTACCACTACCGAGCATCATTAATACTTCATATTCCTTACGCTTGGGTTTTGGGCTTTGTAGTGACAATTGTATAAAAGAAAATGTGAAGAATTCGATAAGTTAAGAGAGCATTGTGGCTGTTACAATTTTTTATATATATATATACATCTATAAAATTTATAAATGTATATATGCACATATATATACATATCTATAAATTTATAAATATATATATACAGACACACACACACACACACACATATATATATATATATATATATATATATATATATATATATATATATATATATATATATATATATATAAATATATATATATATATATATATATATATATATATATATATATATATATAATAGACCTCTACATATCAAATAAATAAAATACGTATATATCATATGAATACTTTTATATATACATATTTACATAAATATATATTATATATTTTTTTCTGAGGGAGAGAGAGAGAGAGCGTAAACTGTCTCTACAACACAGTGACAAACAATGATATTATTTTGACCCAAACACCTGCCGCCTTAAGCTAATAACGATCATTGACCCAACCACATCTGCTCCCCACTCCTGCTCCCACACTCTGGGACGGACAGGTGTGTCCTTATTAAGAATACAGGATCTTTTTTTAATGATGATGCAAACTTCATTTCATTCAGTTTCACGCTGGACTTTGTTTGTGCTGGTGGAAGCCTCCGTGTGTGTATGTTCTCTGAGAGCTTTGTTTAATTTCTGCATTATTATGCGTATACTACTTATTGCTAATTGTGGTGGTGACATTGCCGTTATTAAATTCTCAAGAATGGAAACGGTAGCAATGTTTTTAGGTTCATTAATTTTATGTACTTGGGTTGGATGATTTTTTTTTTTGGTTTTGTGTTATAATGAATTTCGTGAACATATATATTCCTTATTCTTTAAAGTCTGAATAGTTCTTGTCCAAGACTTTTTTTGTCCACAATTTTTTTTAAACTTTCAATATATGTTTTTTATGTACTTGGGTTGGATGATTTTTTTTTTTTTTTTGGTTTTGTGTTATAATGAATTTCGTGAACATATATATTCCTTATTCTTTAAGTCTGAATAGGTCTTGTCCAAGATTTTTTTTGTTCACAATTTTTTTTTAATTTTCAATATATGTTAAGTTTAATATATTTCTTAAGCAATTTGCCATATCCTCTATGTGTCTTATGTAAATGGCTTGAACAACTCTCTTTTTTTCGCTTTGTAATTAATTTTCTTCACCTAATGATTCCTTATTCTTGAACTATAGGAAGATTTTCGTCTTTCAATATTTTATGAAGAACTTTCACTGACCTTTCTTGACTTACAAAGTCTTAAATTTTTTATCTACAAAACGAAATATATTTTTAACTATTTTATCTTTCATAATTCATGTTCCAGTTATGATTCTTATTCACAATCTTTCATTAACCTATCTCTAACTCTTGTATAACCTTGCGTCTGTCCAAACGGCAGTGTTATTCGTAAACAGACACTAAACAATGTCAATAACAATGTTTTGATCTGAGTAACTTTTAATTAAACTTATAACGGAAACAATTAGAGCGATAATCATGTTCTCACTGCAACGTGCAATGGTAGTCAGTAACTGTGAAAAAGGGTTCGAAGTCGGTAAAACTCCTGGTGTGGAGCTCTGGACTCAGCACAACCAATTGAGACACAGTAATTAAGGACATTCAATTCAGAATTACAAATGATCAATTCGAAATGTTCTCTTGATATTACGTCAGGCACAAGGTTCGGCGAACAATCAGGTGAATCTGTTTGAATTACTGTGATTGTCATTGAGGTCAACAGCCTGTTTAACTGAACGAGCGTACGCACTCGCCTATGCACTCTTACACACACATAATATACAAACACACACATATATATACAGTACATATATATATATATATATATATATATATATATATATATATATATATATATATATATATATATATATATATATATATATATATATATATATATATATATATATATATATATATATATATATATATATATATATATATATATATATATATATATATATATATATATATCACTCGTATATGTATATATACCGTATATGTTGTGTGTGCACCTTTAAAATTTTCATAAAATCAGACAATATAATTGGCCTTCGTATAGGCTATTCAACGAAATATTGTGGCTTATGCACTTTTTTGCTTCTTTTATGGGCCATCCTAAAATAAATACACACACACACACACACACACACACACACACACACACACACACACACACACACACACATATATATATATATATATATATATATATATATATATATATATATATATATATATATATATTCGTTCATATCCCGCTCAGATATAGGCTTGTAGCTTGTATCCAAAAAGGTACGTTGAATTCGAGAAGTTTGCAAGGTATTGCGACGATAAAAACTACACATTCATCAAGTAAGGAGGGCCAGTAGATTCTCTCTATATCCATACATCACAGAGTTGTGCTGGAGGTTTTAAACACTTCATTCACCCATGGTATATTTTTCACATTAAATGAGTCAATGTCGTTGTTTTCTATATCATTTTAGTTAACAAGAGAGGATGTAAACTTCCGTCTACGTGATTAACATACCGATTATTCAGATAGTCACGTTCTCTCATAAATACATGGATGTAATTAGTATAGTTACCAAAGTACTCTGATGTTTACGTCTCAGTTCAACTGGGCGAGGATGGGATCGTATAATTTCCCGAGGAACTCTGTCATTTGTGTTCTCTTTGACAAACGAGCAGGAGCTATCGTTTTCCTTCAACAAATGTACACATATGTGAAAAAACACTGGAAAACAAAATTAAAGCCACACCTGTACTTTCATCAAATTGTAACCTCGTATTTCTTTAAACATGACAAGTATTCTAAACATATACCATAACAACCTGATTATTAATTTTCTTGTAATCGCGCGGATTAACAGAAAGACAGGTACATGAACAGGCAGGCGGACAGACAAACCAAGCCAAGAACAGGTCCTCCTTTGCAGAGATTATACAGTAAATTGAGCCCTTCCATTCCAACACCTCCTGCACCCCAGCTAGTCAGTGCTTTCCCGGTCTCTCACCAAAGGACTTCACAATTCCAAGTATCCTCTCCAAATGATTAGACCACATATATATATATATATATATATATATATATATATATATATATATATATATATATATATATATATATATATATATATATATATATTAGATGTTTGATTTGATGCAGTTACTGTATTCATTGAGGAATTCGTAGATTTTATTTGACTAAAATTGAATACACATATGCATGAACCAAGGTTACTTAGCTGAGATACTTGTAAACTTTTAATACATTATTTGTATTAATTTTATCTTTTAAAGGTACATATGATTGCATATATATATATATATATATATATATATATATATATATATATATATATATATATATATATATATATATATATATATATATATAGTCATATGTACCTTTTCATAAAATACAACTAATACAAACAACACATAAACAGTTCACAAGTACCTCAGCAAAGTAACCCTGGTTCATGCATATGTATATTCAATTTCAGTCAAATAAAATCTGAATTCCTTAAC
>NC_089760.1:15590000-15615000 GCF_040412425.1 Macrobrachium rosenbergii | reverse complement strand
CAAAAGAGCACATGCCCTGTCATTGTACAACTTGTAAAAAGTTTCGTTATAAGGTGCAGATGGATACCAGACAATTTACACATGAAACACTGCTTAGACAGGCTTCACACTGAGGGAATTTTTAAATTATTTTGTGGGGTACATGCTGGCCAGAGACGAACGTCCTCCCGTGTAGGCACTAGCTTGAATGTTATGCCTCTTAAATATCACCCCTAAGCCTCTGAAGTGAACAAAGATTGTGAATTTGAGCAAAAACATGGGTATTTGAACAAAAAATGGAAATACAACTAAAAACATAATGAAGATAGCTAAACCCTTTTCTAATTATCTCATACCAGTTAAAACATCCAACATGCAGACCACTCAGCAGCATCATTCTCCTAACATACTTTTTCACTTTAAAGGAACGATCACAAATGATGGGCTCCCAATCAGGTGTTGTGACCAGAGGTTGAAAGAAATGGCTGAAAATCTAGAAGATTTGGGTTGCGCACCCATAGATATTCCTAAGAACGACCCCTTCTATTCACGCTTCGATCAAACGTGCATGGAGTTTGTGAGGTCCACGCCAGCTCCACGGTGTTCCCTGGGTGAGGAAGCTATTTACAATCTTTTGTGAAATTGCATTAGAAGAGTAATATAACAATGAAAGTCCACACAAATTTTTGCATAGTCCTACTAACAATGATGTGAACTTACTGCTGTTGATGATTAAGCTGACCTGAGGAAAGCATGGGCATTTGCTAACAGAGCAGCCAGCAACAAAAAGAAAAAACAAACAAACTACCTGAAACATATGCAGTCGTCTTAAAAGAGGTAAAGGCAATAGCTATTTCACAGGCCCGAGAGAGCAAGTGAACGAGCAATCTGCCTATCTGGATGGGTCCCAAATCTATGGAGTGAAGCCAACCAGCCGAGGCCATGATCCTCTGAGAGCCAATGTTGACGGTCGTCTGAAAAATCACGTGAGTTTGCTTGGTGGAATAAATGCATAGCCCATAAAAATATTATAGATCGGATTGGGAATGCTGGGCATATCCATTTGCCTATTTCAAGGGTTAATTTGACAGGATTCATAAATAATAACTAATGTTATTAGTTATATTACTGCTCTAGGTACTACAACATTATTAATTCCATAACATTATTGTTTCCATACTGCCTCTACAGTATACTACATAATTGCAACTATTGCTTCTTTCCTTCTGTTACAAGTACTATTCACTCAGATTGCCACTGTCTTCTTAATACTATTTTTTCACACTGCCACAATCACAGGGTCACTACACACTTTCAAAATGATAGCTTATAATGCTATGAATACTGCTTTGATTTGCTACTAAACTATGACTATCATTACTCACGCCAATAAAAGTACTTGAAATGCAGCTAACATTATTTTCCCTTGGAACAGCTGACTAAAGAAGGGTTTGAACTGCTTTCGCTCTCAAAGAACATGAATGATGGGTGTAACGTCCCAAAGAATGCGGCCAAAGGCAAGTTCTGCTTCAAAGCAGGTAAGAGAGAGAGAGTGAGAGAGAATTAGTTATTTTAATAATACCAGTGGTTAAAAGATTTATAAAGACGTAAGAAACTGATAAAGATGCAGGAACCCTCTCCCTCAAACATCCTACTCCACAGGAGACGGACGTGTCAATGAGATCCTAACCTTGACCTTCTTCCAAGTCTTGTGGGCTCGTGAGCACAACAGAGTGGCAAAGATCCTCAAGGACCTTCGTCCAGGAGCTAAAGATGAGGAACTTTACCAGGAATCCAGGAGGATCATCATAGCACAGCTCCAACACATCACCTTCAACGAGTTCCTCCCAAGTGTGATACGTGAGTGATCTGCTACTATTATGATGACTATTAATGAAGCTAATTCTGCTATTAAGATGCATATCTACTGCTTCTTTCTGGCATAGGCCTCACTTTCTTCATATGTATCGCCTCTACCGATCTAAACACTGATTTATATCTGGTAGTTACTGCATTCAAGATGGTGAAGGGAATTGGACTAGAAATCTCATCCCAAAAAGCTTACTGAGAACCTAGAGGTAACATCTTATGAGTCACCACATTCAAGGGAAAAAGGCACTTAGGCAAGATAAAAAGTAATTTTGACTGTGATAAGATCCTCTCTTCTCTTTGACAGCCTTTTCGATCTTAGCAGCTCAAGGAATGCTTCCCAAGACAGGACGAACCCAGACAACTTTATACAATCCTACAGCAGATGCTACAATCATCAATTCCTTCTCAACAGCTGCCTACCGCTTTGGGCACAGTGAAATAAGGGTTAGTACAAGCGTTTGATGTTGTATGCATGGATGCTGGTACTGACACTAATCAAAAATAGTAAAATGAGCTAACACTAGCAGCACTTCAGGCTTGTGTAAATGCTGAGAGTCTTCTTTTATCTCTAAGGATTCCATCAGGAGCATGAAGAAGAGTGGAAAGCTTGTGGAAGATGAACTTTCCAGTTTCTTCTTCAACCCCTTCCAGCTCTATGATCGAAGTTCCATGGGGGACATAGCTAGAGGAGGAACAAGCAGCAATTCTAAGATGGTGGACCAGTTCTTCACGCAGGAGGTAAGATTTGAGTTCGGAGTTTCCAAAGTCAAACAAAACAAAAATCATAGATGCAGCATTAAACAACTTTCATCAAGGAAAGAAGGCCATAGGATGTCTCTTACAAATGGAAAAATTCATAAAAATCACGGAACACAAAAATACTGAGTCAGTTACAGAATTAAAAAAAAGAAGAAGAAAACTGTAAAGTCTTCTGATTGCAGGTAGCAGGAAAGCTCTTCCGAGGCCCCTCTGGCTTCGGGCTAGACCTGCTGGCTCTGAACATCCAGCGAGGCAGAGACCACGGCCTTCCAGGGTACACGAAATGGCTGGCCAAATGTGGATTTCCAAATATCAACAAATTTGAAGACCTTTCTCGCGTCATGTCTAAAAACACCATCGCAGCCCTGGAGAGTGTTTACAAGTAAGAATTACCAGCAGTGCTACTACCACTTTACTGCTACTCCTAGAGAGTAAATGAATGAATGAATAAATATACAGATAATTACATGTTCTTCCTGCATGTACCTTGTTGGAAGGTACCACAGACCCAGATAATATGGCACAAAAACTTTTTTACAAAATTATCAGCTGTAACAATTGTGGCAGCAATACCTACTACCACCACTAATATCACAATGACCATTTCTCTTTCTTCAACTAATTACATGTTCCTCGTCTTTGGTCCGGCGTAACTTCTGTCCTGTGACCTTACCTTCTACAGTCTTTGGACTGAGTACCCTTGCTTAATAGAACTTACAGCATACTCTCCTTTAAAACCCACTGTGCCTCAGCTCCCTTAAGTCACCGAATTATGTACCAGCTGAGTGTAAATGGGTCTGAACTGGAAGGAAAGTGCCTTCTGGTGGGGCCTCCTGTCAGGGATAGAGTTGATTTGGCAATAAGATTACTGTAATAGGTTGCAGGAAACTAATCTCTAAATGCTAGCTTAGAATTGGAAGTGTCATTATTCTGGAACCACACTCCAAAGGGGAAAAGCCGCATGGATGACATCCCTTCCTCTTCCCTCCAGGTCTGTACACGACATAGACTTGTACCCCGGGGGGATATCTGAAACACATCTGGAAGGAGGGATCCTCGGCCCCACTTTCACCTGTTTACTGACCGATCAGTTCAAGAGAATGAAATCTGGTGATCGCTTCTGGTATGAGGAGAGAGGTCAGGCTGGGTCATTCACGCAGGGTGAGTTGATTTGTTTATTAATTACTGAAGCTATCTGTAGGTAATTTAATGATTTATTAATCAATGTAATGAGGTAAATTAAATGTCGAGCTCATAGTTTATGAAAAAATTAATTCTGGGACTTGTGGCTGATATTTAATTAGAAGGTTAATGAATGATCTACTTAGTTCAATGATTACATATATTAAATAATGAGTCATTAGCAATGGGTTTACTGATAGTTCATTTTAATAATATATATATATATATATATAATTATATATATATATATATATATATATATATATATATAGAGAGAGAGAGAGAGAGAGAGAGAGAGAGAGAGAGAGAGAGAGAGAGAGAGAGAGAGAGAGAGAGAGAGAGAGAGAGAGAGCTCTGGGTTTGTTTAGTCTTTTATTTATGTACCATATCCAGACCTTAAAACCTTAGAGAACGTGGTAGAATTTCATTACAGTGTGCTGCATTACACATTTCCATGGTAATGTTATCAGGGTTTACGTCACAAAGAGAGAGAGAGAGAGAGAGAGAGAGAGAGAGAGAGAGAGAGAGAGAGAGAGAGAGAGATTTTCCAGTCCCTTAAAGTGCAACAGTCAATGGGACAGCCAACCTAGTACCTTTTTACAGCCCAAGTTCGAAAAAAAAACAGACAGAAGTGAACATGGAGATAATAGCCTAAGGGCACTGCAAAGAACCTCTCATGCTGAGTGTACTGAATGAGGCAAACTGTAACCACTTGACCTGCAATATCTTTCTTGCAAGGGTCTTGAGAAACTGACGTGAGCAATGATGGGTCACGACGAGACTGACAGCCACCAGGCTGAATACAGGAGGCATCGAGAAACAATGCCTCTTGTCTACTGTAGCGCAGATACCAGAGCTACATAAGGCCTTCACTACCAGAGCCTTGGGGACACTATAGCATCAATGGGTCTCAACAAGAACTAGAGCCACAGAAATTACCTTAATTCTCTCACGGTTGTGGGGCCAATGCAAAATATGTACTTCTGAGAGCCACTGATGTAACCTCGATTATTTTCCATTTAAGACTGATTGCATAAAATGCATGAGTGTTTTTGTGTGGGTCACTGCGCAACAGCTTCCTTGCAGGGCCTTTGTGAGCCGACAGAAACATCGCGGGCCTCAATGGGCACAAAAGCCACCAGGACGATGTGCATTCTTTTCCTCTATTATGCAGAGATTGCTCATAGCTTTATGTTTCCTCTGTAATGAGAACCTGAGAATGCTTTTCTTTCTATGGCCTTAGTAACTGGTATACGCAGTGATAAGTTATGGTGACATCAATTTTTCAATCAAATGCAGAAAAATACAGAAACAGCTGTTTTTTGTGCCAAGCTGCTCTTACAAGGGAGTGAACTGGTATAAGGACCCAATGGGTCTCACCAAGCTTCAAAGCCATCTAAATAACCTCAAATATTTCTTGATTGCCGAACAAGTGCAGGATCGGTGGAAGCAACTTATTCTGGCAAAAGGTTGCTGCACAAGAATTCATTTCTTGCAGCTTGTACGAGCAGCCTTAAATTTAGCATCCGAAATTACTTTGATTCTCTCCCTCCATTGCAGACCAAATGCAACAACTGCACCAGGTCTCCCTTGCGAGGGTCTTGTGCAACAACATTCCAGAACTGAAGAGGATCCAGCGCTTCCCCCTTCTGGAACCAGGACCCAAAAACCCAATTCTGCCCTGCGACTGTCACGGCAGCCTCATTCCGAACTATGACCTGACCCCTTGGAGGATGACATAGGATGTCGGCTGGGATGCTGTTATTATGTCTATATTTGTTTTTAAATGTTTTATGTGTATTTTTCTTGAAATAATTTATATAATACATACATACACACACACACACACATATATATATATATATATATATATATATATATATATATATATATATATATATATATATATATATATATATATATATATATATATATATATATATATATATACATACATATATATATATTACACACACATATATATATGGTTTCAGTCTTTTCAATTTTATGTATTCATTATTTTATCTAATCATTTATTCATCGCTTATCAATCACTTATATAGGCCTAACTATGTTGTATTCATCACCATCCGTAAATTATTTCCATACATTAATTTGATCTATATATTTCTAATTAATCCCTCCTGAGAATATCACGTGTAATATGTAGCTTAGTATAAAGTGACGTACTGAGAGATGCAAGAAATGTGGGCAGTACCTCCTGCTAATCCTGCGCACTAGTAGCATGAGGAATGCACAGAACTCATAAAGCAAATATGGTTGTGTTTGACTAAACCCGTTGAGCAGGATGTGTGAGAAAGGGACACTACTAAAAACAGCACTTAGTAGGTAATGTATACTTCCTCCACTGAACGGTGAATAATTGGAATTATATTAATGTGTGAGATGGTTTTCATGGCAAAAAAAGTAGTCAGCTAAACCTTGGTGAAAGCTGATCATTTTGAGTCATTCTCAAGAATGAACATTTTATTACCCTCTACCCTTCAATTTTGAATGTAACCCACAGAAGTCTTTGGACCCCATGTCTTTAACTGCACAATTGTAATTATATATATATATATATATATATATATATATATATATATATCTTTGGATATATATATATTTAATATATATATATATGTAATATATATATATATATATATATATATATATATATATATATATATATATATATATATATATATATAATATTATATATATATATATATATATATATATATATATATATATATATATATATATATATTGCTGAGCAGGATGGTAAATTGCTGAACCTCAGAGTACCGTGAGATGAGACAGATGATAACAAGGCAAATTTCCCCTCTAAACTACTTAGTCCTTACGATTACTGATGATACTTTTGAGTATTTGAAAGCCTACCTAGAACATAGAAAAGACTGTGTACAGATTACAGATTGCACACTCATATTCATCCTATGAAACATTGAGAAGAGGATTACCCCAAGGAAGTGTTAGACTCCATCGCCAATCCTATTTTGGATATATACGACTGGAATGCCAAATGTCCAACATACAAATGGGGTAAAGTTCACGATATTTGCGGATGACGCCCAATTTTATTTATCCATAAACAACACTAGGGATATATACATAAAATTAAATGCTGCTCTTACCAGTATTAAAGAATGGATGACATTAACGCAAAAAATTTAAATATAAATAAAACGGAAAGTTGGAGGGAAAGTATAATAAGAAGCCTTGGTGATATTCGGCTGAATATAAATACTAATTCAGTTCTGACTGCCGATACGGTCCATGACTTTGCCGCTCGCAATTTGCCTCTTAGTACTAAATCATCTTATACTGGCTTTGTTATAAAGAAATATATTGATGACTGTTCTCTTACAAAACTTGGGATTGTACTGTATTACCAATAAAGTGGACTATTACAACTCTATCATAATCCACCCCAAATTTAATTTAGGAAAGAATGTGAACGACATTTATGCTAGAGAGCCAAAAATCAACCAATCATTCCAAGTCTTTCATGAACGTTATCTTACACTAATCTTACCTCATCCCCATCCGCTGGGTGTTTACTGGTTTATTGGTAGTTCCTTACTGAGATTTTGGTACATGTTGTTTTAGATTTAGCTGGCCTTGTGCCAGCAAAGGCTCTTGCTCCTAGAGCAGCCCGTAAATTTTGGTACAGAAACTCTGAAGATGTTATTGATGCGTGCGAGCGGTAAAGTAGCGTCTACACACAGACAGGTAAAACAGAGATAAAAGATTCAGACATCTGTGTTTGTCAGCAGACAAACAGATGGCGATATTGAGACACATAATAAACGTACGGTGTTAAAACATACACCAATGGAAAGGCCAGGAAATTCTACATATGGCCAATTGCATGAGATTCGAGACAGATTAATGAATACAATGCAGTAGCATATGTGAAATGGAGAGACGTTTGGCGTCTTCACAAATAGAAACACAGTTTGATACAGAAGATTCGTTGGAACATTATGAGTACATGATTAGAATGCTTGCATGGCAATGCAAGTAGTGGTGATTGTACATACATCAAGACAACAATGCTTAGGGAGAAACAGACGGAAATATTGTATGGTTGAAATCACGTTCCTGTAGAGAAAGAAAACGAGACGCTCCTGTTTTGTCCTGTCCACTCTGATGGATGACGACTGAGGAACACACGAACACACACGTGTTTGGAAGAGACAGCGTCGAGCTCTTACAAATACAGTGCGGGGGCACCAGTGTAAGGACTGGGGTTTGAGTGACATACTGGCTGGGTGTTTACTGGTTTATTGGTAGTTCCTTACTGAGATTTTGGTACAGAATCTTCGAAGATGTTATTGATGCGTGCGAGCGGTAAAGTAGCGTCTACACACAGACAGGTAAAACAGAGATAAAAGATTCAGACATCTGTGTTTGTCAGCAGACAAACAGATGGCGATATTGAGACACATAATAAACGTACAGTGTTAAAACATACATCAATGGAAAGGCCAGGAAATTCTACATATGGCCAATGGCATGAGATTCGAGACAGATTAATGAATACAATGAAGTAGCATACCATATGTGAAATGGAGAGACGTTTGGCGTCTTCACAAACAGAAACATACATACAGTTTGATACAAAAGATTCGTTGGAACATTATGAGTACATGATTAGAATGCTTGCATGGCAATGCAAGTAGTGGTAGTTGTACATACATCAAGACAACAATGCTTGGGGAGAAACAGACGGAAAATATTGTATGGTTGAAATCGTGTTCCTGTAGAGAAAGAAAACGAGACGCTCCTGTTTTGTCCTGTCCACTCCGATGGATGACGATTGACGAACACAGGAACACACACGTTTGGCAGAGACAGCGTCGGGCTCTTACACTACCACCACACTAGTACTGGGCGTCACGGGGCGCTCTGACTCACCCTTATCCATTAACACTTTCACTGATGACGCTAATTTAGTGATCGATTGCACAATTAACTCAAAGCAAGCGTCGATTTTTGACTCCAGACTGATAATATCGTTGGGATCAGAAATGTGAGAGGGTTGCACAGGTGGAGGAGATGGAACGGCATCAGAAGAAATTACAGGTGCAATTGTATCTGACTTAGCGGGTGAATCCTGACTAGCTAAAGCTTTCCTCTTCCTATCTCTAGCTAGTTTCTTAAGATGTGAATCTAAAGTCCTCCACTTCTTTAAATCCCAGTCGCTCCACTCCTCACAACGTAAATCCGCTGTGAATCTAAAGTCCTCCACTTCTTTAAATCCCAGTCGTTACACTCCTCACAACGTAAGTCCACTGAACATGTTTGTCCCCTACATTGAACACAAACAGTGTGAGAGTCGTAAGACTCCTTAGTCAGTCTAGTATTGCAGTCTTTGCTACAATACCTAATACTTGAACTACTAGTGTCAGACATCCTGGAAAATTCTAAGATAAGTCCAAAAAACGGGCAAAAAGTCGTAAACCAATGATCAAAACTCGCCTAATACTATCTTCATTATGGTGAAAGGCTATGAAAATAAATACTTCACCAATCGAAGATAGAGCAAACAACCAGCAAAGTATAAATTTCACCATCATTTTCCAGCAAGATGGTGCACCACCACATCGGGGACTGTTCATAGGTTCCTAAATCAAACATTTCCAGACTGGTGGACTGGAAGGGATGGCCCAATTCCCTGGCCACCTTGTTCACCAGATATCACTCCCCTGGACTTCTTTCTATGGGATTATGTTAAAGATATCATGTATCAAACAAAGATACGGGACATCACTGATCTCGAGCAAAAGATCACTGATGCCATTGCCACCACTGATGATGCTATGCTACAGTGAACATGGCAAGAAATAGAGTACTGTCCTGATGTGCTTCATGCAGCTAATGGTGCCCATATAGAGGTGTATTAAATGAGGCATAAAACTTCAATATCTACTCCTTACTTTGTAATAATTTCCACATATTAGTCTGTTCATTTGCTTTTGTAATATATTCTTTTAATTGTAAAGAGACTTTATGATATATTATGTATATAATATACTGTCTATACATATATGAATGAATTTTACCACATCATCGTGATTCATATGCAAGCATTAAACTACAAATGTCCTTAATATCCAATTCGCTCTACCTCAGAAATAATATATTTTCTTACTGTATATGTAACCTGAAGGGGAATTTTTTAGTTGATAATAAGTTCGTCATCTCTGTCGGGAGGACTTGACCTCGTCGACTTAAACTGTCTACCGAGAGGTTCATCTTCTCTTGGATGAATCTGGTGGTAAGCCTAACCCAATTCTGGTCTGCCCAAATGAGTAGCTCCTTCGCTGCCTGACGAAGGGAGAACGAGTGGGTTCCGCCCTGATCCCTGATGTAGGAGAGAGCCGTGGTGTTGTCGGAATGTAACACCACGGTTCTGTTTGCTACCACTTTCACAAAATGCTTCAAGCCCAGATGAATGGCAGACAACTCCCTGGCGTTTATGAGAAGCTTCTTTTGCTCCAGAGACCATGTGCCAGGAGCTTCCAGGGTGTCCAGTAGAGTTCCCCATCCCTGGTCTGAGGTGTCATCATAAAAGGAGAGGTCAGGGCTCAGCAGATGCAAAGAATTTCACTCTAAAAGTCTGTCCCTGGATGTTCACCACCGGAGATCCTCCTCTATCTCATTCATAATTGGAAATGTCGCTGTGTCCAGTTGCTTTCTTCTGTCCCAGCTTGCTCGTAGAAAGAACTCAAAGGGCCTCATATGAAGTCTTCCTAGCTTCACAAACTGTTCCATGGATGAGAGGGTGCCAAGCAGATTCACCCATCGATTCACTGAGCAAACTGTAAGTGAAAGAAGGTCCTGTACCGACTGAAGGCAGGACTCTATCCTCTTTGGGGAGGGAAAAGCCCAAAACCTCAAGAGAGTTGATCGTCATCCCCAAACAGAGAATCTACTGAGTTGTGGCTAGTTGAGATTTTTCTTGATTCATTAAAAGTCAGAGTTCCTCAGCAAGAAGAAGGGTAGTCTGCAGATCCTTCGTGCATTGCTCCTGTGATGGGGAGCAGAGGAGCCAGTTGTCTAGGTATAAGCTTACGTTGATACCTGGGAGATGAAGCCATCTCGCGAGGGGCGATAAGACTCACGTGAATACCTGCGGGGCTGTGGAGACCAAAACACAGAGCATGAAACTGGAAGACTCTGCCCCCAAAGACAAATCTCAGGTATTTTCTGGACTCTGGATCTCCTGGAATGTGGAAATACGGGTCCTGCATGTCAAGTGTTATCATCCAGTTGCCCTGTTGGATGGAGGATAACACTGACTGATTTGTCTCCATTTTGAACTTCATCTTCTGCATGAAGAAATTCAAAGCACTTACATTGAGGACAGGCCTCCATCCCCCAATGACTTGGGTACCATGAACAAGCAGTTGTAGAATCCTCTTGAAGTCCAGTCCTCCACTACCTCTAAGGCCCTTTTCCTTAGGAGGGATGACACTTCCTCCGTGAGAGCTACAAACTTCTCGGAGCCCTCCGAGTATGCTGTCAATGCAACTGGCGAATTCACGAGAGGAGGGCACTCGAAGAAAGGGATCAAGTAACCCTCTTTGAGAACCTTAACCGTCCAAGGTTCTGGGCCTCTGGCACTCCACCTCTTCCAAAAGAGGGAGAGTCTGGCCCCCACAGGTGCACGAAGGATAGGGGAGTCACTTTTTGGTAGAGGTCCTGGCTGAAGTCCTCTTGATGGACCTTGCGGAGAAATGCACCTTGGAGTCTCGAGAAACTAGACTGTCTGCACCCCCACAAGAGATGCTGCTGCAAAGGAGATACAGATTTAACAGAAAAGGCAAAAAATCTTTGGGGAGTTTCGATGATTGTGCCTGCAGGTCTTGGGTTGATTTTTTCTGCAAATCAGTGGCAATTCCCTTAACGGCCGACTGAGGGAACAAATACAGTACTGTTTGTCCAAGGGAGAGTACAAAAACGCAGACTTCTGGACAGACGTCACTCCCTTCGTGGTGAAAGAGCACCACAACTCCCTCTTCTTCAATACACCAATGGCAAAAAGACCTGCTACTTCAGAGGAGCCATCCCTTACTGCCTTATCCGCATAGGATAACATGCCCAGCCAATCCACTGACACATTGACAAGTCGGTTGCTAAAACGTCAAGATCTTCAATTTTTCTAATGAGTGCTCCTATCGACCAGTCCAGAAAGCTACACAATTCCAGCACTTTGAACAAGTGCTTCACAAGGTGGTTGAACTCCGATGAAGAGAAGAAAACCTTAGCAGATGAAAATGCCGAACGTCTGGCTGAGTCTATCAAACCTGAGAAGTCACCTTGGTAAGAGGCAGCACCTCCCAAGGACAGAGCTTCTCCGATCGAGTAGGAGAGATATCTCCTGGGCATCAGTCTTGCAGGGGGAAAGGCAAAAGCAGCCTTCCCTAGCTCCCTCTTCACGGACAACCAATCCTTCTCCTTCTTGAGCGCCTTTCCTGCAAAGAGAGCCATCTTAACGTAGGGGCGAAGAAGAATCTGCTTGGTTCCTCATCAGAAACGTGGAAGTGGGCGACACTGGAGCAGCTGGTTGGAAGTGAGATTCTAAAGAAACAGGAGACAATGCAAGGTCTTGAGAAGGCTTATGTGAAGTGGGAGCCTTATGAAGTAGGCCCAGTACATCTAACTGCTTCTTAATATGAGCGAAAGAATGATCTTCAAGCACGAGAGCAGGTAAAGAAGAAACAGGTGGGTGTTCAGTAGAAGAAACAGGTGGGTGTTCAGTAGAAGAAGCAGGTGGGTGTTCAGCAGAAGTCGGGCGGTCAGTTGGCGCCGAGCTGGCTTGTGACAGGCACTCAGGGGAGCGAGGCAGGCACTGTGAAGTCCGAGACAGGCGCTTAGGAGTATGAGACGGGAGCTCGGAGACCAGGGAGCGTTCAGGCAAACCATCTGTCCGTTCATGTGGGCGCCCAGAAGAAGAAGAGCTTTCTTAAAAGAGCACTTAGGAGCTGAGCACAGAAGTTCTGCATGAGAATGCTCGGGCAAGATGGTGAACAGGGCTGCATCATGTACTGCAACCTGGCTGTGGGCTAGCAGAAGGGTCTCTAGCACGCTTCGGTGAAGTGGGAGGCCTCTCTACCGTGACGTCTCTTCAAGGGACGAGATTTCCCAGGAAGCGCCAAAAACACCTCTTATTCGCACCAGAGTCACTACTGGAGTCAGACGATAACCGGTGGGCACTCACTGTGATGCCTTTCAAATGACTGTCAGAACCACAAAGCACTGAATTGGATGAGGAGGAGACTCCCACGGACAAACCCCGCTAACCTTCCTTGGACCTCCGGTATGTCTACTCCCAGGATCAGGGGAGTGAGACAGTGACCTTTGTCTGGGAGTGTCAGTGGGATGGACAGTCACCTCCTCCACTGACACTTGTTTGACTATGTACTTCACCCATGAGGACTTTAAGTGATTCACCCAACTTTGACATAGTATTAACTATAAGATCGAATTTGCAATCAAATTTACTCTCGAGGCTGGCTTCAGCATCGGGTTTGGAAGCATGCGATCCAGGAATAGGAGTTGATGGCGAATTATTAGGAGGATTACCGATGGAGGATAAAACATGGGCAGGAGAAGAAGGAATGTTACAGTCAGTGAGTCCAATGTTAGTGACAGGTTCTACGTTCTGAGCTTTACTTTTGGCTCTAACAGCCACCTTCCTCTTCCTATCTCTATATAATTTATCCAAACGAGACCTAAGAACCTTCCATTTCTTTTCATCCCATCCATCACATTCAGCAAAAGTGAGATCTATTGAACACTCTTGTTCTCCACATTTTGCATGGATCGTATAACTATTGTAGGTTACTTAGTCCATCAGCCAGGGTCCCATTTTTGGCTCATGGTATCAAAAGGGGGGAGAATGCTCATAGTGTTTTTTGGGTAGGTATATATGTCTAGTGTTGGAGAACTTGTGATAGCATTGTGTCAGTTGTAGCTTTATATGTGTTATCTCCCAGTTATTGTAAACATCCAGGTGAATTTTGAAGGTCTCTGGGAAAACACTTTTTTGACTATAGAGGAAAATTTTTAATGCAGATTTCTGAAATTTTACCAGACTATACATATACATAATAGGTCAATCACCACTGTAAAAATTATTAACCTAAGTGTAATATAAGGTCAGATTTTGATACATCAAAGTACAGAAAATGGAGAATTTTTT
Source organism: Macrobrachium rosenbergii (assembly GCF_040412425.1). Taxonomy (NCBI): domain Eukaryota; kingdom Metazoa; phylum Arthropoda; class Malacostraca; order Decapoda; family Palaemonidae; genus Macrobrachium; species Macrobrachium rosenbergii. The sequence goes on along the minus strand of NC_089760.1, from coordinate 15,600,971 downwards.
TAGTGTCAAGTTAATTATGTTCAGAGATTTAATGGTTTAGGATACTGCCCACAAGTCTGGGGAACACAATGATATATAATAACTTGCTGTGGGTTCCATGTTTCTGCGTATAACCAAGCTAAAACACAAATAAGCAAAATCCATCCTAGACGAATGATCCCATCCGACACCAATGAAATTCTCTAATTACTTACAACTAACACTTATTTTTATCTAAAATATAAAGTATCTAGGCTACCTGATTATAGTAAGGTATACATATGTATATGTATATGTATATATATATATATATATATATATATATATATATATATATATATATATATATATATATATATATATATATATATATATATATATATATATATATATATATATATATATATATATATATATATATATATATATAATATATGTATATATATATATATATATATATATATATATATATATATATATATAATATATTTTTTTTCAGGTATAATGGTACCTGTGGATATCTAAGAGGCCTGGAATGTCCATCAACATGGAGACACCACAGAAACCAGCTAAGAAACTGTGCATCATACAGTAGGCTATCTGACGGAGAAGAACATTTAATTAGTCCTCAAAGCCATGATTCCTGGTTAACTTTACTTGACACTGCCAAAGTCAGCAATCATATCCCCATTCTGGACATTGCAAAAACTCTTCAAGACAAAGAAGTTTCAACTGTGTTCTATCATCGAAAATGTAAAAGCATTTTCACCCTGAAAAGAGACTTAGAGACTCTGAAAAGGAAAGTAGGTGAATGTAGTAGTGAAGTATCTAGTGGTAGTGAGGGTCCTCAAAAAAATTCTTCCAGAAAATCACTATCTGTATATTCTGTAGTAAGGTCAAATACAAAAAACATTCCCATACACATGAAACACTTACGCTAGCGTCATGACTGAGAGTAGATCAAACACTAAGAGAGAGTGCCATTAGAAAGGGAGATGGAAGGATGATAGCACTAACAAGCAGATACATTGTTGCAGCTGAGGCACACTATCACAAGTCATGCTATAGGAATTACAAAAGAAACAAAGAGGACACCAATGAGAATGAAGAAGAGGAAGTGACTACGGATATTGGTAAAGAATTTAAAATGTATCAAAAGGTTGAAGAAGAAGCTTACAAAGAACTTTTCAAAAACATCAGAGCTGACATTATTCCCAACAAAAGGATTATGTCAGTCACCTCCTTAACCACAAAATTGAAACCATTAATGCTGACTGGTGGAGTTAATCTTCTGAAGGAATCAACAAAGAAGATATACATACTAAAAATATTGAACATCTTTGGAGAGGTCCAAAACTGCATGAATCAGCCTGGTATCCAATTGGAATATTCCAAGCAAAATTTATCTATATAATTTTTATTACCAAATTTACAGAGGGCCAGCTGCTGCATCATTTTTTCTACTATAGCTATTTGGCTCTATCCTCCTCAATCTGAAATCATGGTGCCTTCAAAGAACTTCAAGACCAGACAAAGACAAATCAGATGATGTTCATCCCAATGATACCTATGCAATTTCTGATTCTGAGCAAGGTAAAAATTACTGAATATTTTTAGAGTGACATATGCACTAGAGTAGGTATTGGGGTCCAGGGATGGGGCAAAGTGCCCTGGCCAGGTAAGGACCCATCCCCAGAGTTAGGGTAGATATACTGTAGTTTAGTCAGTTCACAACCCTATTACTTGTATTAATTTAGTTTCCTAGGTAAAATTATGTGGAGAGGTCAAGGCCCCCTGGCCGGACAGATAAGTACCCACCACCACAGGTTTTGTTAGGTTGGCTTAAGTGCATCCCTGTTATTTCATTTGCTCTGTGCTTTCCCCACCAAAACACCCCAGTTTTCCACTGAGGCCCCCAAAAATTTATGACATTAGGGCAGGTGAAGTATTCTTGTACTAATAATTCGCTACCTAATGAACACCAGAAATGTTCAAATTGCACACTAGAACATAGGAAAATCATAATTTCAACTCCAGAATTGAATTATGACATAGGCCTAAAGTAAAAATTTAATTAAAATCTTGGATTTACATGGGAGCCGCCATTATTGTTAGCACCACAGGGGGGGGGGTGTTGAGTGATGGGTCTACTAAACATCTCCTAGAAAAATGAATGTCAAATTCAATCAAAATCACATAAAAATCTGTTACAAAACCCAAATTTCCATGCTAAACTTGATTAGCCTTGGTTAGGCTAGGCTATGGGCAATTAGTCTAGGCTAACCTAAAAAATTTTACCATGCTAGGCTTATAACATGATTAGGATATGCAGGCTTCATTTTATTTTATGGTAGAACTAAGCAAGAACTCCATATCAGGTATTACTTTGGAAATTGATTTTTCCTATATTATTTTGGTTGCTTAATAAGAATTTACCATTATTTTTTGTGGGTCAACTATAATTAACTTGTAATTAACCTCAAAAGTTGTATGCTGGGCATCCTGGAATGCTATCACCCATGCACGGCCCTGACTAAGCAATGAGGGGAGCCTGTGAAGGTCCATGGGACCCCCATTTTGGTGCCAAAAATTCGCTATGGAAAAACGCAACAAACAAAAATGCTCCTTCTGTGCTTCATAACGGTAAGAAAAACACTGCTTTTATCGGTGGTGCCAGCCAAAAGAAAAAGCAACAGGAAAACTACTAAATGGTAAGGGGGACCTGTTGGGAACCGGGGTTTTGGGTGGGAGAAAACAGCAGGTGGGTTCCAGGACACCCGTAATGTACAGAATTCCCGATTTTCTGACCCGCTAGTCTGCATACAAAAGGTTGTCCCGCTACACTATATACATGATGCTGACCCGCTATACTACATACAGGAGGCTGACCCAATACACTACATACATGAGGCCAACCTGGTGCTCTGCACCTACGGAAACTACTAGCCTAGGCTATTTGTAGCCTACATAAACGTGGGTTAGGCTACTCCCCACCTCCATTAGAACAAATGCTAATTTTGTAACAGTCATTTTTTGAACATTTCCGCTTTCAGTTTGGGGGTGGCAGAAAGGCGCTTTGCGCCTTATCCGCATTTTGAAAGATTCTTGGCAAACTCTTATGTTCTGGCAAGAGGTAATGTTACACTGCACGCGCTAGCCACAGGGGTTACAGAAAACAACAAACTGCATGCTAGGCTCCGTTCCAAAACATCATAATTCACCCAGCAATAAAACAAATGTAAAAAGAAAGGTAAATGCTCTGCCTACCTTTCTGCACTGACAGTTCACACAGCGCCACATGTACACTGGGTGTCCATTGGCTGGATGGACTCCATCTGAAACGAAACGGCAGTTTCCCGTTTTGCAAGCACTACTTAACCTGGAAAAGTCCCCTAGCAGTCCTTGCTGGTACAAGCATTTTGTGAATTTACCAGTGTTCTGTAGGAACTCGAGAACCGTCAGAATGCACAGACAGGTCCGTGTACACACTGAATTCTTCCACGGTGTTAACTTTCGGGAACAAAATCAAGTCGTGACTCTCTATCGCGGCATTTAGAGATGGAAAGAACACGTGACCCTGGTCTTGGCCTGGGCCTATGAATTATATCGATAGAACACATTGTGATTGGTTTGAAGTATTTAATCCGTAAGCCCTAGGGAATGACCTGGGTCAACCTGAAATATGATTGGACAGAATTAAATTTCCCATGGTCAGGTCAGGGCGATGCACGGCAGCAGCCTTAGGAACTATGGGGTGAGAGGAGTGCCACACTTCGGCCATCTTAAGAACTATGGGAGAGCGGTGCTGAGTGACACCGTTAATGTCAACTTGGTACTTGGAAAAACTTATGCTCCGCTGAAAAAATTGTCGTTTGGGAAAATCAGGCAAACTGGTCAGATAAGGTATTTTAAGGGTAGATTCAGGCACACTGAACAACATTTATTCTATGCAATTTTTCATTTAGAGGCATTGTTAATGAGTTATAGGTGCGTCCCTATGTTATCCACACCACCCCAACGAGGCCTGCTAGGTTACGTTAGGTTAGTATAGTTCCTTTTATAATAGGTTTCCTTAGCCAACCTATTCTTAAAAATATGGCTCCCCAATGACTTGCACATGCAGAACCATTCCATAACAACAACATGGCAGTCCAGCTTTCTCTCATCGTTTCCAAAAAAACCCCATTCCCAATCATGCTGGGTAGATATGAGGTTAACTGACCAACAATAAACAACACCATCTTCATCAACAACACTTAAAGTATAGGAAAAATAAATTTCCAAGATAATAGTCCATGAAGAGCTCTTACTTAGAAATACCTATTTTACTACTGGTTGAATGCAGGCCAATACCAAAGGGAGGCCTCATCTTTATTTCCCTTTACTTTTAACTAATCTAAAGTGAATGGTTAGTAGGCTAGTAGCCAATTGGAAACTTACCTTTAGGCTATTCTGTGATGGCTAAGTATAACCAAACAAGTCTTCAAGTAGGACACTTTCTTCAAATGTATCTTTTGTTCCACTTTCTCAAGGAATTAGATCAAATCCAAAAAGAGAACTTTAATAGGCAACTCGATATGGGAGGTAAGCCAAACTCCCAGCCGGCTGATGAAGAGTTAGAGGAATTTATTTCTGGTGATAGAAATTCATTTCTCGCTGTAATGTGGTTCGGATTCCACAATAAGCTGTAGGTCCCGTTCCTAAGGAACCAATTGGTTCTTAGCCACGTCAGATAAGTCTAATCCTTCGGGTCAACACTAGGATAGGTGTTAATCAGCTCAGTGGTCTGGTAAAACTAAGGTATACTTATTTTTCTGATTACCAAGGACACCGACGAAAGACGAACTACTTTAAACAAGTTTTCAAGTTCATCTAAAGTTTATCCTCTGCAACGGCCCTCCAGTTGCTTATGCGATGCATTTATAGTTTTTGGATATTTCCCTCGTTTTAATTTTTATTTTGACTTATTTCTCTTCATCTGAAATAATATTTACTTGTTCATCTTTAATACTTTTTCGCTGAATTCAAATGACTTTTCAGCTATTTCATTAATGTTCACTTCATGTGGCTGTCGTAGTTCAACTATTTCGGTTCTTCTTTTCTGTAGTTTGGACAAATAACTAATAGTTATTATGCATTTATATCATCTACATTTTCACAAAAATTGATGTTGACAATATATTAGTTCTACTTCTGGAAATACTGCTTAAGCAAAATTATTGTCGTATATTTGTTATTCTTTAATTTCTCTCCATTTCTGTTTCCGAACTCATCTTATTCTCCAATGTCCAGTTCTGGCTTAATATCTGTCTGTCATCTCCTTCATTTGTTTTGTTTCCAGATTTACCTCATGCATATATTTCATTGCTGGTTTCCGCCTTTTCCCTTCTTATATGCCAATGGTTATCTTTTTAAATGTCTTTTTTCTAATGGGTGGGCCCAATGTTTATACACTATATTTTCCCATATACCACATTGTCTTCATAGATCATCCTATCTCTAACCTTAATGCAACGATAACTGTACTTTTTACGGCACCTTATATTTTTCTATATGCCTCATTTCAATCCCTTACAACTTTTCCATTTTTAAGGCTGTAAAATTTATTACATTAGTTTAATACAGAACAGAAACAATTGCCGTGCCCTTCCGAAAAGCTTTTCCTGTTATTACTTTGTTACAACTTTTCTTTCTTGTTTTGGGGGCTGTATCACTCATTACTTTTTTTCTGTGCTCTCTGGTTTATCTTTTCATTTAAATATTGTTACTTTTTCTTATGTATTGCTAATCCACATTTTTTCACCTGGTCCTCTTCTACATCCACTATGCTTTCTGTCATCATCAAGAATAATGTTCCTATTTTTACTCACTTCCCCTATTAATCTTTTTATTATCAATATATTATCAACTTACTATGATGTTGATCCTGTGCATCCTTATCTTATTCAGCTTGGTCTTTTTTCTTTTCAGTCATCTTTGTTTTTTACCCACAAGTTTTCTGATAATTTTCCCTACTCCTATTTCACTTGGTAATGTTTTGCCAAATCTTCTAAACATGTCTGATGCTTCAGTAAAGCGTTACAGAATTTGGGTTTCAGGCCGTCTGAACCTGCTGATTTCTTTGCTTTCAGTCTCCCCAAGGAGGTTCTTGATTTTATCGGGGGATTCTCCATTGGTTCTATTAACTTCTGTTTGCATAAATGAATCATAATTTTCTCCTAATATTTTCCGAATGTTGCATTAATCTGCTTTTCTGTGATCACCTAATTCTGCCATCTCACTTTCTGTCCTCTTTTCTTCGTTCTATACTCAGTTTTACTTTCGTGCTTGTTACGTATGGTTTCCCAGTATTTGACTTCTTTGACTTTTCCAGTTTGTTCCCTGGTTCTTCAAAGAAGTGTATTACTTTTTATAATCTTTTTGTCTATTTCTTTATATATATACATATATATATATATATATAAAGCTTTTTATATATACTTTTTTTTTTGTTTATATATATTAGCTCTTATATATACATACCGAGCGTTACGGTTATTTTTTTCATACATCTTCCTTGTTTATATTTTTTCTTTAGTGTCAAATTTTACATACATAACGTTATAGGGATGAATAAATTTGTTTTTATTACTATCCCAACTTTTTGTTTTTTGTTTAATGGTTATCTCCTTCCTAATTAGCTCTTGCATTATTCCATCATTCACCGAGCATTGCCCCGGTTATTTTTCTTTTTTGTCGCATCTTCTGGGAGTTGTTGGTTTTGTTTATATTTTTTGTGTTCTGTCTTTTTAAATTTTGTTCATATTGATAAGTTCGTGAGGCAACTTTTTGAACTTAGTGTCGTGTTCGAATGTTTGTTCAAGGTTGGAGACGGGCTTCCTAATATCTAAACACTTGTGAGTCTGATACTACGCCTAACCTTCACAGCACCAAAGGTATTGACACAGCACCGAGACGTTATAAATTTAATGGCAGGATCCTCCTGCGCATAGACGACAGTCTTCAGACCGCTAGTATCACTGACTGGAGTATAATACGAGGGAAAGAAAGCGAGTGTTCCCTCAGGAAAAAATAAGAGAAGCAAGACCACTTACCCGTCTCTGATCTTCAGTCATAAGTAGATGCTTCTATGTCCAGCTTTCTTTCGTATTTCTGTTATTTTCTATCATAAAAACCTTTATAAGAACATTGAAATTCAAGGTTATCCGATTTGATCAGCACTTGTCACAAAACACTGCAGCTACATTCGTCCGTTTTTCCTTCATTTCAATTTCTCTCTCTCTCTTTTTTTTTTTTTTTTTGCAGTGATCGAGCTTGGCCACTACCAGTTTCTGTCTCCTTGTCGCGGATAAAGAAATGCTCCTCATAAATAAGAAATACACGACCATGCCCGTAAGTTCTGAGACTTTCCCCAAAAAAAGAACTCACACCGTGAGGATGAACCCACGCTGTAAACATGTTTTCCAAGAATCAAAAGAGCTTTCAGTAGCCTGAAGGAGAAGACTTAATTGGCATCTGTTGGTACACTGAAAAGCAAAGTGTCCATGTTATTTTTCTCTTTGATTATAACTGGCAACCTTTGGTAAGTTTTATTGCTATCACACACCACTTAGCTTTTCTCCCAATTAATGTGAATTCATTTTTCTTGAGCACATCATGAATAATTCAGTAAACAATATTAGTAAGTATAATCTCACTCATACAAAAGATTTGTGACGAATAGGCTACTATTACTACTTAATTTTGTGATATTTCAAAATGTTGCTAATACTGTATACCCTTTCTTGATGACATACTAATGTAAGTGTAATAATACTGAAATCGGCAACTTCCGTCATTTTCAAAATTTCTAGTTAATATTTAGTTCCATCTTACATTTTGGAATAACAGTTACTATAGTCTAATTGTTCCTATTATCATTACACAAATTTCTCCCTCAAGGTTACAAGTTAACCATGAATTTGTTAGTGAAATTGAAAAGGAAGTTTTCCAAATTACATTTGTAAATACCTCTTTCTCTCAGTTTTGTAGTGTGATTATTATTCAAGGTGCTTAAATATCAAATTCAAGCTTTCTTACGCATTGCGTTCAAAATGCATTTTCACCGTGCTCAATCTTTGCTATGCTTCGTTATCAAGCTTTATAATACTTCACGTAGAGATTCGTCATGTCCTTCTCCTCCTCTTCAAGCTTCAACACGAAGGGACGTCTCACGTCTATCTTTCTCTTCTCCATTACGGACCCGGAATCAAAGCTGCATAATGGGTCCTTAAAAGAAGGCAAGACTGAATCTTTTCTTTTTCTTTCAATATAACGGCAACTACTTTCTTTGTAGGGGTGTTAAGAATATTCTCATTTTTTATAGTTCTGGAGAAAAAAAATCCTAGCATAAGACGTCATTTGAAAACTTTCTTTGGCCGTTTGAATTTGTATCGGTCACAATAACTACAGTAAACTCTCATAATAATAATAATAATAATAATAATAATAATAATAATAATAATAATAATAATAATAATAATAATAATAATAATAATAATAATAATGCGCTATTGTTGTTATTCAGATCCTTGTGACTGTGCGACACCACTTAGGGTACAAGCAAGAGAGCTACAGAAGTACCTCCTTTTGCTCTCACTTTCACTTTGGTTTTATGTACAGCCCTCCACAGGATAATTCCCTCTCTAGCGGAACCTTGTGCGATTTCAAAATCAGGTGCTCCTTATATTTTATAATTGTGTTTCAGTGTTTTCTCGCCAGTATCGTAGCTCCTGCAGGATAGGAGAGTCTTTAGTTTATTTTAAATTTGCTTCCTTCTTATTAAATTGCATAGAAGATTATTAGTCAAAGCCATAGTCCGTATTATTTTTCACCTTTGATACATATTCTTTATATACTGTGCACTTATTGTCATCATATGTTGTATGTTTAGTATCACTATGGCCTTTATTTACACAATTTTTACACTTGAAGATGTTGCTAGCACATTCATTTGATTTGTGATTTTCACAAGTTTGGTCATTTCTACAATTTGTTGTACTATGACCAAATTCCTGACATTTATAGCACTGATAGGGCATGTAACAGTCATAAACTTTGCAGCGGCTGTACAGTGTAAACAATATATCACCTCTATCATGGATAGCCTTTAGTATTTGTGGTGTGCATTTGATGATATAGTGTTTGTATTTGTCATCTATGGCTGTCATTTTCTTTACAATTTTTAGGTCGTCATTTTCAGAGATGAGGTTATTTATCCATGGATTTTGCTTTACAATGTTAGCAACAATGTCATCTTTGTCCTTCGGGACATAGACTACTTTTAGTTTTGGTTTAAGTTTACCTTTCTCATTTAATGATATATTGCTGATTTCCTGAATCTCCATTTTTGCCATTTCTAAGTTTTTCCTGTCTGGAAATCTTACAAATAAGTGTCCATCTCTTGTTGTTTTAACCTTTTCAACTGGGGCCGTTATTTGATTCATAATTTCTCTCTTTTCATTTGCTGCTGTGCTCTCTTCGTTTGTAGATTTGATGAGAAGGACTTTTTTTGTCTTTAATGATTCAGCATACGTTTTATCCATGTTTGCCATGGTCTTTACATCTTTATCAACATTGTTAATTTTGTTTTGGATTTCATCAATGTTGATCATTACGTTACTAGTTTTCTGAACCGAATCCTGAATCAACTTTGTTAGTCTCTGTGTTTCTTTTATTTCTTCAAGTTCATCTTCGACGAGTTTTTTGTGCGTTCTTTGATCAGGCCTCTTGCAATTATTACAGATGTACAATATGTTCTCACTACCAAGTATGGGTGTGTATCTGGGGTCTATACCAGAGCATCCATAATGAAACCACGTGTCACAAGTATCACAGCAAGTTCCTTCATCAACTTCAGAGCAAAGAACGCGGCGTTGACTCAGCTTTCTCCAGTATTTTCTTTAGAGTTGCATCGTTACGTGCTGCATTGATAATTATGAGAAAATGTTCGTATGAGACCGATATTCTCTTTACTTGATTTAATTTCTGTAGTACTTATTTTCTCCTTTTCCTTCTTCGTTTTCACTTTGAACATCGCGCAAGTCAGACACTTTTACGCAGAGCACTTCAAAGACACGTCCGACCCGCACGAAAACTAGTTACAGAGTCAATTTTCCCACTTGGTTCTTGTGATCCTTGTATCAATTGATGACGTTCAAAGTATTTATTACTTGACGAGCAAAATATTTCGTGAGCCCTTCAATTGTGTTTTCCAATGAATCATCTGTTAGATTCAAAGCCTTCTGCTGCTTTTTATCAATTTTCGCTAGTGCTTCTAGATAAACCTCGAAGCTGCCTATCCAATGATTTAGGATCCATTTCGATACTTAAGCAGTCTAGACCTTTGATATCTGTCGACATGTTTACTTTTCGGTGCTTAGAAGTTTGGGTTAGGCTAGGAACTTGGCAGAATTTGGACTTAGGTTACCAATTGGAAGTTTTGACCTAGGCTAGCCTATATTAGATTCTGTTAAACCTAGTTTATGAATTCCCACTAAAATTCTATGTAGGATAAACCACCTTATTTTGTTGCTGTATTTTGTATATTCTTCTATGGCCCTTCTTAAATATAGCTGAGCAATAAAAACAAGCTAGAAGATATCGCTTTATTATTGCCCTTCATCCTCGGATCTTTTTGAATAAGCATGCGATTGTTGAATATACATTAAAAATACCATCTTCCTACCACACAGATAACAAGAAACAATTGTAGCTACGGCCTTAAACCCAAAACAGAGACGTCATAACAATATACTAAGTAAAATGTCAGGCTCATATAATTCTTACATGTGTATACATCACATTTCTCCTTAAACAAATTACCACCTATTCCTTTCATTCCTTAGTACCTTTCCCCTCATAACAGACATTCCTTAGAAACAATGGTGAGCCCTTCAATTATTCTGTATCCACTATACCGTAAAACCTTGCATGTATCCCAAAGAAACCCTG
>NC_089760.1:15580000-15587500 GCF_040412425.1 Macrobrachium rosenbergii | reverse complement strand
CTTTTCCTCATAAAATACAGCTAGACTCAGGTTACAATCACAAACTTTTTCCCTGTTACACACAATCTCAAATGCACATTTCTTATTGATGTTTTATTACTGTAATATGGCATCACACGTCCTCTATATTAAACTATGTTCACACATCGAGCCCCTAAATTTGAAATTCCAATACCTGTCGTTACTATACGTGAGGGACTTGGCTGCCATAAATTCATGAAATCTTCAAGAATCTTTCACCTACACCAGCAATCACACAAAATTAACCAGTTCACCTATGTTTGATACATTCCACTATCAAGAAATTCCAGTGTTTTCCTATCACAGAGTAATGGATTTACTTCAAATAGAGTAAATAATATGAATAATAACTTGGGTTCACAAATTAGCACCAAAAAAATTTCCGTTAAATCCTTCACCTCAAGCAAGGAAGGACTTCTCCATGACCCATAGCTGTTTTTATGCACGGTTTGTCACTAGATCAAGTTTGCTTTTTTTTTCTTCCCGAAACTGAATACGGTCCAAAATTTCATCTAGGTAATTCCCATACCTACCAACAAGTCAGTTTAGGATGAACCTTCAACATAACTTGCCCATGGGGCACTATTCAGATAATTATGTACACCACCCATAGTGTCGAGGTCATAAATCTGTGGAGATCAGACTCCATTCTGTGGTTGAGCTCAGAAACAAAACTTTCCCTTAATTGGAGAAATCTCATGCTCAATTTTTCTTGGCTAACAGGCTTGCCATCCTACCTCACATAATCAATTCTACTTATTATTCAATATACATTTGGTTCCAGCTTAATGAAAGGTTCCAGGAAACTCAAGAGCTGAAGTTCACAACAGACATGGGAGGAAGGAATTGGAATGGATGAAGAATATGTATACTGTAAATTGTGCATGCAGTTAGGGACTAAAGGGAAAATGGCTAATTAGATTCATTTGGTCGTTTGATTATTATTTTATATTCATTTAAGTTCAGACTGGATGAAATTTCTACAGGATAATTGTTTTTAGCATGACAGAGAAATATGGTACAGATTAGTACAATTTTTTCTTGATTGCCCTTATGTTTGCTGTCAACTTACAAATTCTAGAACAAGTGAACAAATACCAATAAGGCTGACCTACATATACTTTTAATTTACCAAAAATGCATCTGGCTTATTGTGAGTTATAAGTTTGCCAATAAACTACATGATAATGCTATAACGGTGGCATACCTTGGCAAATAAACCACTTCACTATTTGAGTACAAAAGGTACCAGAGTACTGTACATGAGACAGCTTGCTGTTCAACCTCTACTTCCCATTCGAGGTTTTATAAAATCATATCAAAGTCAAAGCCATTTAATTTCATGATCAGCAGTGACAATGGACAAACAGTTTGACTCAAACTGGAGGAAATTTTCCAGCAATTCATGAGGCCTCTTGCTATGATAGATAGAAGACTTCCTAGAAATGAGTTACACGTAATAACAATTCAAAGATACTTCATCTTGGACTGGGAAAGAAATAATAAAAATTCAAAAGTCCTCTAACTATGCCAAATTCTCAAAAGTTTGGTTTGAAATGAAACAAGTCTGAATAGACAAAATTTTAGAAGAATGTATAATACAATAGACAAAAACATAAATAATATCACAGTACTTGTCACAAAATATGCATGTAAAGAGTATAAAAACACTTATAACACGAATAAGACCTGAGAGTGAGTCAGCACAACAGAACTAGAGGATTCTCTATGAACACTAAACAAAAAATGGAAAATATATGTGCTTTTAATAGTAAGGCGTGTAACAGATTATTTCCAACTAACTGACAGCTTCATAATAACTGACTATCAATAATAAAGATCATTACACTACATATTTAGTCAATGTTTCTGATGGAGCCCATTATTTTAAGTACCTGCCCAAGCCAGTCAATTTGTTATTTTACTTGATCACAGTTGCCCCTGTCTTTCTACCTGAATGAGGACTAAAATGAAAACTTGAAAATATATGTAAATCATAAAATACTAAAGTGGTAAGTTATAAAAAAAGTTTAACCAGATTACTGAGCTAAAAATCTAAGTTCTTTGGGACTGGTTATCCTAAGCAACTTGAATAACAAGTATGCTTCTAGTTGCATATACTGTACAGTATGATTATGAAAACTTGTGCATATGGTTTCAAATTTTGTATTAAAAATATTGTTTTCCCTGCTGGTTGAAAAACCATCAGTTCAAGAAGTTAAACTTTGTGCTTACAAATATGAAACATGTTTTCTGCAGTGTATGTGATTTTAATGGCATTATAAAGCACACTAAACATACATAACCAGGAGGCTGTTTTAAAGCCTTAAACAATACTGTAGAGCAATTATGAGAAAACCTAAAGTAACTAACCATTAGGTTATGTCAACAGCTTGAATCATCAAGTCAAACACTGTAGACAAGAATTAACAGTAATAATTACGTAATATATTCACACACTAACAATAAAGTACTTTCTAAAGTCTACAAAACAGAATCTTTATTTATTGGGAGACTATATTTTTTTTTTTCAAATCAGGTACAGAATGGAATTTTGGGCCATCAAATATTACATTTGTGTACTTTCCAAGTAACAAAGATGGAAAGCTATAGAAACTTCTTAGTCATAAAAAGAGAGAGATGATATAAGTAAGGCAAGATGTGAAAGACTAAAATATGTCTGCTCTTAGTTTAACGGACTTAAAACTGATTTCAGTTCATTGCATTCAAAACTCGTTCATTCTCTTTTTCTTTTATTATGAAAAAGATGGCTTACAATCAATAGCCTGCCCAACATGCCTACTTTAAGTTTTCCTTGTCACTCTTGCCACTAGAAAATATCCACATATAAGATTAAAATGTTTAAAACTTTAAAATACACAAGATTCACAAGAAAAGTCTGAGTAAAACATTTCAGGAAATAATAAATCTGAAATGCACTTCAAAAATTCATAAGCAGTACAATAAACTCCACCAAAGTTTTACAGACCAGCTCAAAAAACTATAAGTGCCAGCATGTATTACGTCCTCCAAATATCTTCAAACCTTATAAACGAGAACCCCAAGCCAGGGGTAAAGATAGTTGTCAAATAACAGAGTAATAGGAATACTGTAATAACTAACCTTTATAATCAAATATTTGATCATGAATTGTAAAAATGCCATTGCAGATTAAATAATATGAATTTTAGTTTTTGCTCTGAATGATAGAAAAAGGAGAAAACCATAATAAATTACCTTTACAAGCAAATCTTTGGTCATAAATTGTACAAATACCATTGCAGATTACAAAACAGGAATTCTAGTTATTATTCTGTTCATGGTAGCAGTTGCCTTACACTCCATACCGTTATTTGTATTAATTTTTATGCTGTTGTTTTCATTTCTTACACTAAGTGAATTAACATTTTTTTCTTACAGTTGTACTTCCCCACCTCTGGTGCTAACTTTAAGGAGCAACATTATCTCAATCATGCCTCAGCATTCTCCTTTAGCAGGATGGTAAGACCTGGAATCTTTCAGGTCTCCCTTGGTGGTGTCACTGTACAGAATAAATCAGTTTTCCTCTTGCACAGGGCTTCAGTAGTGTGTCATCCTTGTCTGTGTCTTTTGGGCTTCATACATGGAGGCTTCCATGTACTGATGCTGCCTACCTCACTTCAAAGGGCTCATCCTCTCACTCAGATGTCACCCTTTCCTTTTCATCTTCCAAAGTTTGCTCCCACACTATCATTTGGGCATGGTTTAGGAAGGTTGTTTACCTGACTCCCCTTGGGATGCTGGTACTTTCCAGTTTCCTCTGGGTTGTTCTCTCCATGCAGTTTCGTTTTATGTCAGGGTCAACTCCTCAAGTAGCAAACGTGAAGTCATTTTCATTCCAATCCTTTCTATGCTACTGATATTGGAATACTACGTGAAGGTTGTCTGCTCCTGTCCTTGCTGTCCATGGTTTTGATTTCTTCCTTGGAAGTCCTCTGAAACAGATTCTTCTATTGGCTTTACAAACTTTCACAGGCTGTGCATCTTCCAGTGGCGATCATCAAGTGTAGCCTTCAGGATGGTGGCACTCCAGAGGCTGTGTCAGCAGCTATTGCATGGATCGCAGCTCCTCTCCTTCTGCCTTTTACATACTGTACTCATTTGACATGATTCATGGTTGGCAGAATGTATAGGGTTCTCCTCAAACCTTGATCAAAGGGTCCCATGATAAATGAATTCTTCCCTGAGAAACATTATTTTGCACTCGCTCTTCTCTTTTAATGAATCTTTGCCCCATCCTCTCTTCAGCTGTTTTCAGAAGGAACATGCTCCTAACAATGACTGAACTTTCTGAGCTTTTCGGAACTTTGGCTCCTGCTGTTTTAGGATTCCACAAGCCACCAAATCACTTCTAACTTGTGGTCTTCACAGTCTCTTACTGCTTTTTTACTATGTGAAAATTGCCATGCTGACAAAAAGGAGCCACTACTCTGTGCAATATTGTCAAAAAGATTGGGATCCTAAGAGGCTACTGACATCCAGACATATGTAGGCAGTCCCCGGTTATCGGTGATCCGGTTTTATGGCGCTTGTCTAGCGCGACAATAACCGAATTTTCGACACCGATTCCCGACTATCGGCGCGATCTCCGGTTATCGGTGTTGATCCATGGTTATCGGCGGCGGCTGGTTCCTGGTTATTGGCACTGATAACCGAATAACGGCGCCGATTACTGAGGATCGGCGCTATTATCGCCAATTTTCGGGAGTCGGCGATTTTCGGTTATCATCACGCTGTTTGGAACGGAACCCTGCTGATAACCATGGACTGCCTGTAACAGTACTGTTATTCTAATAATGACAGAACTGGAGTTCTGAAGCATGTCACATTGATACCTTTATCATGGCTGATTAAGGAAGATTTACAAATAATAACACGTTTTCTGGTAGCATTAGCTAAAATATTCAGATTCATTAAGTGTTGTATATCCATGCCAAACCAGTCATGGAGTATAAGTGTGGTACAAGAATGACTTGGTATAAGTAAAGTTTACTTTTGCTGTTTAACCTCACAGCTCACTTTTACTGATCCATTCCAGATCTCATGGATGCCACAGTACCTCTAATTCTCATCTAAGAAGAACAAATAAATGCAATAATATATCTGTGTGTATTAATTCTCTTTCTTCTAGACCAACAATAATAAAATGCCCAGAACATTACCGTCAAACGTAAAGCAAGACTTGATCAGTCTCCTTGTGTTAAGTCATACGTAACGATGTTGAACTTGAAACCGGGTTTTTTCTTTATTCTGTACAATACTGCTATGGACTTTTTGCACAGAGAATGGGGAAACTTGTATTTCTTGGTGTATATGCTTTGGTGCTATGCACTAGTATAGCATATGGGAACATCGCCCTACACAGTAGAGTCTGCCAATGCATCTCCCAGCCAGTGTTAGAAGAAAATCCTTTACTGTACCAAGATTTGTTTCCTTGAGTCAAGTGTTCTCATAAAATTAAGTGTTTTTCAATTTATTTCTAGAATCACCTTCATCCAGTACCACCTTATCTATCATTCATGCAAATATCTTAAAAGTGATTTATGTTAGCTCACTGTGATCAGAGCCAAACCATTATTTTATGTCCGCTCAATGTCCTCAAGTTAGATATGTTACATTGATATATAGGTAAACCTTCACTAATCTGACACCACTGGGACGAGTAGTCCTGGATTAGCAAAAATTCTGAACACAGAAGGATGACTTTTAAACAGTAGCTAACCACCTCTTCATCCCTTTAAACTATCATGTACCAAATCCAATCATGTAACATTCAACTTCCTGTACTGTTTGCCTGGCATTTTTCCCCCAAAACATTTCATCATGTATCCAACATACATTGTGAGTACTGATCGTCTATACAGTCCACAGTTAGACTAGGCCGTTATTTACATCACAAGATTTAGTTACACTTCACAAATAAGAGAAAAGCCAGTGGGATGGGCAATCTAATTTCTTTGTTTTAGCAAAGTTCCAAAGAAAACAAGCAAGGAAAATCATGAAAAAGATACACTTAATATAAAAAAAGAATTGAAGAGAATTCCAGTTTTGCTGTAGAAATACTTTGCAACCCAAGTCTTACTTTTTTTCCACCAGACTAAATGTGGAAGAGGTGAACTGACAGGTGTTGCAAGGCTACTTTAGTGGTGGAATTTTTCCTTTGAAATCAGCAGGTCAGTGATCAAAGAAAGCATATTGTTTGAAAACTTGCTATTTTTCCATTAATAATTTAAGCACAGGAAAACTCTGTTTGGTGCAGACAAGAGTCATAGGTACCCAGCTTTTTTAGTGATAAGACACTGAGTACAATTTCACAGTCATGATATAGCTTAAGCTGATATTATACTATTATGATTCTGTAAAAATGAGATGTCTAACTCACCATTTGCAATGTATATACACAAAATTAATCAAATGCTAAATAAAGGCACAAATACCTTGAAATGTAGGGTATACTGAAATAGGATCACTTTCCTCAATAGCCTATTCAATCCCTCTCAAAGCACCAGCAGAGAAAATACCTTCAAGACAAGAAAAATTACTATCAGTAAACCCACCTCAAGTTTAAAACTTCAAAATACTAAAAAGCCCTACAAAATTCTTAACTCATATTTTTAACCTTCATAGGACTTATGTAGCAAAATAAATACTGCAGTATAGCTTGGTGGTGCAATAAAACGATGTTCTCATAGCATTAAAAAAAAAAAAACTAGTCCCTACAACCTCGATGAAATTCCTTCTGCTATGATTAATAATACAGGCCCAATTAACCATCCCTCATGCTTAAAAGAGGCGATTTCTATAAATTTATTTGCTCTTACTGAATCTTCAAGTTAATACAACGATATGTGTACCAATCATTATAACTTACATTTTGGGAGGTTTTATAAGAATACTATGTAGTGAATATTAAAAAAATGTTCAATACCAAGCTTTCCTTCACACTAGAAACTGTACCAAAGAGCTGAAAACCAATGCAACTTCCTGGTAAGTGAATATCAAGGATGCAAAAACTAAAAGAAAAATAAACTCTCCCTTCTACCAATGGCACTAGTTACTGGCTTTAAACACCAATTTCAGGTTACAACCATAACCTAATTCATCAACTTAACTACCAAACCTTAAATAAATACTCTTTCGACACAAGGAACACTGCCAGTACACAACATAATGCTATGCTAGGAGAGTAACAACAAAAGTACACATTATTTGTACAATAGAAGATAACACAATATGTCCGAACAATCCATAATAATATTCTGTTCTTCCAAGGTCATTTATCCACATAATTTGCATAACTATTCATGATCAAATGAAATTCAAATGTAAGTGCACTGAGCTCAAAATACACTATAAATCTAACAAGAAATCTACATCATTAATGATAAAAAAGATTACCTAGTACTATACCAAGGTCTTTTGAGTTCTAATTACAACCAA
>NC_089760.1:15457500-15575000 GCF_040412425.1 Macrobrachium rosenbergii | reverse complement strand
GCTGCTTACACATAATAGACAAAAAGTTAAGAGTAACTGATCATTCAAAATTGATAGTAAAATACTGAAATCGATTTGGTCATGTTACAGTAATCCTCTAGATCCTGGTAATTTAATGCTGTCTTCTTTCAAACAAAAATAAAATACAAAGTAAAAAAGTATTACCGTATCATGATCCGGCCGTAGAGGCAGTTCATTTCTTAATGCAGCTCCCATATCATAACGACGATCCCGTCGATCAAAAGAGGCAGCTGTTAAAAGGGAAGACACAGCAGGACACCAACCACCAACAGCAAGTTGCTCATTAATATCAAGACGATTCAGTTGCTGTAAACGTTCCCCTTCAGCTTCAGCCCTTTCCACCAAAAGATCATGAACTAGAGACACAACCTGTAAAATAAAATACTAACACTGTACTACAGCTATTGTATATACTACTTTCTTTCCATATTAAATCAAAGGCACAACCAAACATTCTTGCACCCAACCCTGTAACTAAGAATTTCTCAATGAGATGCAAACATATATGAGGCCTCAAGGAGAATGTGTAAATGCCACAAATTAAAAGATGCAGAAAACACATTTAAATTTTTTTTTACTGTAGAAACTATAAATTTTTAAATTGGAGAAAACTTTTATTTATACCAAATTGAAGCTTGTGGTACCCTCTTTACGACTGTTATAAAAAATTAATAAACTGCATAAGTTTATTAACAACTAGTGAATATTTTAAATTAACTAGCTTTATGATGTATACTGGTTTTTCTTTTCATTAAACAATTTCTATAAAACTCAATCTATAAAATTGTAATCGCTTACAAATTACTTATTAATATGAAAAAAAAAATCAAAGTGCCTGTACATTAAAATATTCCTCCAAATATGCATCTAATAACAATTAAAAAGTGTAATTAAAAATTAACTTTTGAATAATTTTTAAATTGCAATTAGATGAATACTTGGTGAAAATTTTTAATGAACAGACACTTTAAAGTTTTATATTAATAATAATAAGTAAATTCTAATTGTTAACAATATAGAATGAGTCCAAGTAAGTATAATAATAATTATAGAAACTGAAATTACCAAATAATTTTAATGTTCATTATTCACTAATAGGTATAAAAAATTAAGAAGTATTACTTTATTATGAGAGCTGCAAAGAGGGTAATTCTAGCTTCAATTTTGTTAAACAAATTTTTCTATAAACAGAAAAATATAGTCTACAGTTGAAAAAAAAACTAAACATTTTCTGGCATATGTAAATTTCTTCCTGTTTTCTTTATTACTGATTGCTTCTTTTTTATTTAAATTACTATTTATAATGTTTGGTATGATTGTTAAGGGTTTTAATCTATTATAATAAAAATAAGAGGAAGAATA
The DNA here is from genome assembly GCF_040412425.1 of Macrobrachium rosenbergii. Taxonomy (NCBI): domain Eukaryota; kingdom Metazoa; phylum Arthropoda; class Malacostraca; order Decapoda; family Palaemonidae; genus Macrobrachium; species Macrobrachium rosenbergii. Next base: position 15,573,617 of record NC_089760.1, on the reverse strand, counting down.
TTATTCATAAATTCAAAAAAATATAAACACTCGCTAATCGCTAACAATTTTATGAAATCTTATACCTTATTCCAGTCGTAAAGAGGGTGTATGCAGTTTCAATTTGGTATAAAAAAATTTCTATCTAAATTGAAAATTAAAGTTGCTACAATTGTAAAAAAAAAAAAAAAAAAAAAAAAAAAATCAGATGCATTTTCTGACCTGTGTTGATTATTGGTTTTATTTAATGTAAATTTCAATAAAAAATATAAATTGTTATTGTAAACTACTTTAAATGCCAATTCATGAAGGCTTTTCGGTAGTCTGGCCACTGCACACCAGGTTTTTACCAAGACTCTGGTGCTAGTAGCTGTATAGACGCATAGGAAAGGCATAAGTCTAAGCAAGAATCTGGACAACTGGTTGGTAATGATGTTGCCAGAAGTGGAGCTACACAGACATCTTTATCTTATCCAACTGTCATCATCTTGGCCTGCACATCAACTGGAAGCTGGGCCTGAGTTATTTTCATAGATTCAGAAGTTTCTCCTGTGACCAAATCATCCTACCCTACCAAGATATGTTATGCTCTGATAGCACATCTCACATCCTTATTGAAGATAGTGCCTTATAGTCAGTTAAGAATGTGGTTTCTGCAGTTGCAACAAATCAAATCCTGGTAAACAACTAAACTATCAGACAAAATGTTGGATTACCCTTGGTCTTTCCATCTACAAAACATCACAGACACACTGAGCCAGGGAAGGGGAGGAGGTATCTGCACAATAGTCTCACCCAGAAAATCATCATCAAATCAACTTTCTGGATTTGATGATTATCTTTATAGGCCTCTGGCCTTTCCTCAGCAAGTAACTGGCAGAAAAGTATGTGTGATATGACATAACTTGACTGCAGTTGCACATCTAGGAAGTCAGTAAAGTACAAGAACAAACAATTTGCCACTTAGAAAAGGATATTCTTCTTTGGCAAGAAGCCCAAGTGGTGGAGACTGACCCAAGATTTGTTCCATGACTGCACAATGTGGTAGCAAACTACCTCACCCGGTAAAAGCAAGTCCATCCAACAATAAGGTCACTGCATCTGGATGTTTGCAGAGCCCTTTGGCAATTATGGGGAACACCATTAGTGAATCTCTGCCACAATCCACCACTAGGGCAACATGGAGGAATACATATTTCTGCTATTTGGACTTATCATGACAGTTTTACACAAAATTTATGCCTTCAAAAACCTAATGATTACCTTAGTAGCTTCTCTTTAGCCAAAACAGGAATGGTTCATTGATCTCATAACTACTGTAGACAGACCAAAGTGAACCCCCAGATGACAGAAGCTTCTTTGTCAGTCCCAATTCCACCCACTTCACCAGAAACAGGAGATGCTACATTTTTAAATTTGGAGACTACTCGCAGGAGACTGCTTCTAGCAAAACCTCTAAAGCAATCCCAATATGATAACTCAAACAAATAACCTCAACCAGAAGTGGAACCAGTTTGATAATTATTGCAAGGAAAGGGGTGTTAATTAACTGATACCTTAATACTCGTTCCATCACCTTTCCTTATGCTCCTAAGGCATGTGATGAAATTGTCAATCTTAGTTTTTAAATTATATAATCTGTCTTTCTTAGTTTCCAACTTTACAGACTACACATGGTAGCTTCAGTGGAGCTTGAGACTGGCAGCACTTCAAGACAGAGGTGCCTCAAAAGATGACAGCCTGCCATCTGGGATCTTTCACTGGTACTGAAGAACCCCCGAAAAGTGCCTTTTGAGCCTGTGGACAAGGAATCACTATACAATCTCATACTGAAAACTGTCTTTCCCCTGTCATTTTCTCCTTTGAAAAGTGTTGCATGTTTCACTAATGCAGGCAGTCCCCGGTCAACAGCAGGGGCTCCGTTCCTGGTCGGGCACCGCTAACTGAAAATCGCTGATAACCAAAAATCACCGATAAACCACTTAACAGCGTCGTTAACTGGTTATCAATGCTGATAAACCGCTTTAATGACGCCAATAAAATGCTTACCAACACCGATAAACCGCTTACTGAGGCTGGTAAACCACTTATTGGTACCAAAAATCGCTTACGACCCCGAAAATCTGGTTAACGACGTCACTAGCCAAATGCCATTAACCAATGCTGTCAGTAACCAGGGACTGCCTGTACTAGAGCCTGAAACTCTATAGGAATGCTATTTGTGGCTAACCTTGGGGCACAGACTCAAACTTCAGGTAGCCAGGGCCAATCCATTACACCATCTGCCATTCCATCTCTTGACTACCAAACTGATGATGATAGGAATATCTTTGTCAAGTCATAGCAATGAGTCTTTATCTCTGAAGAAACAAAAACTCCAGGGAAAGTATATCCAGTGTTTCTCTCCACAGAATGTTCCAGGAAACTAATACTGTACAGTATTTATAAATACATTCTTATACGAGTCACCTTAGTTTAGTATGATGAAACCCATAGTTTTTAAAAACCAGATTATATGGTTGCCTATTTCAAGTAGAATCTCATTTACTTGCTATTCAACACTAATTTACTTAAGAACTTTCTTCATCCACACACATCAACCTGCAATTTTCCTTTTGCTTTTTTAGAACATCTACAGAATTAATGTCATTAAAACAATGCTCATTCTTCTATAATGTGGCAACCTACACGGGAAAACACTAAGACGTGAAGTTTCCTTCAGTCTATCACCTAGTTGTTCAACTTTGATCTTGTGGTCTAATTACACTATATACACAACAGCAAAAGTTTTAATGCCATGATCCTGACCAGACACAGTGATCCAAACATTAAATGATTGATAATGCTTATCAGGTATCTATTTTCTTTCTGTTCTATTAAATCACACTAACATTTTGTGTATGTGCCAATGGTATTCTCACATTTAAAAAAAAATTATCTCTTTAACAATCAGAACATAATGATTTGGAAAGAACAACAGCCCAAAAATGAGGATGAAAGGTGATGAAGTGATGTTTCATAATTGTCTCAAAGAGAAAGGTTACCTTACAGAGGAGTCACCTTGTAGCAGATAATTTCCAAACACTGGCCCATTCAACAAAATATTAAAATTCTTCATAAAAATACAAAAAGTGGATAAACGAATGACTAAAAAAATATATACAGTAAACAGCCCGTATTCGCGGGGGATGCGTACCACACTCTCCTTCGAATAGCTAAAACCCGCGAATACTTAAAACCCCCTCTAAAAAACCTAAAGTGCCTATTTTGATAGTTCAAACACAAAAAAAATCTCTAAAAATGCTTATACCTGAGTATTTTACTAGTTTTATCACAAAAAGTGCATTTAGTCATGAAAATGATATGAAAATACAGTAATTAGTGAATATTTTTCAGTGAAAAATACAGCGAATAATGTGTATATATGTTACACAGAGAATTACGCGAATAGGTGAGTCCGTGAATCTTGAGACCGCGAAAACGGGGGTTTACTGTACATGATTTAAACTTCACAAACCTTGAGTTGAAGAGGCAAGCTCTGCCAGTCTTTCCGGTCAAAAACTTTTCTCAAAACTTCTAATCCACCATGCTGCACAAGAACTTGTTGGCCATAAGGAAAGCCTCGTACAAGACATGAAAGTGCATAAATTGCTTTGCGAGAGACACCATCCTGTATGTTACATAAAACTGTGTTAAAAATAGCAGATAAGAGTATAAATTTGAATATTAACAAATTAACTATTTAATCTCAATTTCTATCACAAGTGTTCATAAATGCACACTGATGATAATTCAAGAGTATGTGTCTAAAATAAAAGTGCAGATTTATCTTTTATAAAACTGCTGTATTCAATTATTCAATTCTGCCATACAAGAATAAAAAAAAAGGCAATCAGCTCTTCAAGTTACTGTACACTGTATATATTAAAAACGTCACATGAGGTTATTACTGAGAAACAGGCTTAAAAAGCACAGGCTAGTCTCTCTACAAATAAAAATACAAACCTTAGGATCCTGGGTCACTGCTCTAATAAGTGACTGCAACAGACCAGCCTCTAAAGCTGCAATCTGGACTTTTGGATTGCCTTGTACAGCTGAACCTAGTAAGTGGAGAGCCCCTTGCTTGATAATAGTACTAGTTGAGTTAAGAGCTGGTTTTACAATAATCTCAATTCCTCCTGTAATCAATATAAAATCAACTGCTTTTTCATCTACATTAAATATTTGATAGAGAAGAACATAAAGAGATAGAGAGAAAGCAATACAGAAGTGAATATAAAAAATTAAGAGTTTTGAATGTAGCCTTACCTATCTAAGGACTGTCAGTCTATCAAAAAGCAAGAAATAAAGATCACACATGACACTTGAAATAAATACTTTGGGGAATGTTGAAGAGGAGTCAGAATATAAATTGTACCGAGCTATATTGACTAAAATAAGTGATGTTCTTTGGCTGAGAGGAGTATCACATGGAAGTCATCATCAAGCAGAAAAGATAACTGGATGCAGAAGTTAAAGATTATATTTTTATAGAATATTTTCTCAAGGTTATTTGAAAATAGTAAAAAAAAATAGCCCAAACCCCAATAATAGAATCGAATTTCAGAAAAATATAATGAAGTCAAATAGCACCCAAGAAACTTACCCAAATCAACAAAAGTGATACCATTATCAAACTGGTGAACAAGATATTCTAAGTCTTCAAGCAGAGTGACTTTTTGATCATCTGAATCAGACTTCTGATACTGATTGATCACTCTTGTTAAAATCTCATTATCTGTTTCCATGGAAATGTTAATTTCATCAAAGTCTTTTTTCAAATCTTCATAGGAACGAAACTTTTTTCTAGACTCAGCTGCCTCCACGCTTAACTCCTGTAAAAACAAAATTCATTTTAAACAAGAGCTTAGTTATTCTTATACTGTCCAAAAATCAATCAAAATTCTAAAAACAAATTTGCTTTATGGATATAAACTATTGCCATACATATAATTTTCTTCTAAATGGTCTTAAATGGAAAGAATAAATTTTCAGATTTAACTGGCAGGGATTAATTAGTCAGCAAACTATTCCAAGGGTGCAGCCTTTTTTACTGCACCCTCATTTTTCATTGTATCTTGCAAAACAAGCTTTCTGAACAATCTACTGGGGAGAACTTCAAAAAGCACCATCTATATCCACAAACAAAAAAACTCTCCTGAAAATATTAGTTGATTTCATTTAGTGAAATTCAGCTATACAGCTAAGCACTTGGGCACTTTCAACCATTCAGTGCTTACGAGGGTAAAAGAAAGTTGTAATGGCTGGACAGCAAGATGTAAGAAAGGAAACAGGAATGAGAGTAAAATAAAGGGCAAAAAATTTGGTGCAGCTAGGGGGCAAAGGAATACTGAAAACAACCTTTAATAATGCCCACAGAGCAGCACATGAGATGCACTCCCAGTACTACCCCTCTAGTAATGGGAAAATATCTGTTGCTTTTACATGGATTTACATCTGAGAATACTAAGACTTATTGAGCTGACTTAAACCTCTTTTCCCACTACAGAAGTCAAGTTCAGGATTTTAATAAATCTGTGAAGCAATTTTGCCTTACAATCATTCTCAGCTCTGAACAAGGGCATAAAAGAAAGAATGGCATCGACACTGCAGAAACCAACATTTCGCCAAAAGACCTGGGGTTCACTCATCCTCTTCGCAATAGCCAGAGCTACTAAAAAGAGAACTTCCATCATCAAGTGCTTTACAGAAGTCTTATCTAAGGGTTCAAAATGCTCTGTAGATATAAATTTCAAGACCACGTCTAGGTTCCAAGAAAGAGATTATACAATCTCTCAGGGATTTCAATCTTATTTTGAGATCCATATCATTAGCATTATCTAGCTGGGCATATCATAATACAGAAGAGAGCATTGACCTATAACTCTTTAAAGCCTGGGCAGACAGATTTTTGGGCATAGCTATGGAAGCAAAAAATTTTGTCTACATTAGTACAGTACAGGAAATCCTTTGAGACAAATACAATGACTGGTAGATAAGCTGCTGACTTATGGTAACTTAATGAATGACTCTCTTTTCGACTTAGTCTATCGAGATACTCTCAAAAAGCCTCAAGTTTGTAAAAGACCTTCCTGAAAATTGCAAACTCGAGATATAAAATTAGCATATGTAAGTAATACTCACATATTGGCATCATATTATATAATACAAACATAACAAATATGCATCTTTTCCATGGCTATTTTAAAATGTTATGCTTTACTTCACTGTATCCAATAATATTGTATGTATCTCATATTACTCTTGTATTATAAAATACAAAATAGCGATCAATGTTTTGGTTTGAAATCAGCTGAGGGTGACTGTGTAAAAATATCAACTGATTCCTTTTGCTATTTTCACTTCATTTCATCATAATAATGAGCTTTACATATTTATCTTTTATCTGTGTGAAAACAAGAGTAAACTGTGTTCTTTCACGCACTGTAATTCTGATTTCATCCATGTTATCGATGCACGATAATTTATAGTCATTAGCACCTTGAACATTGTTTTTTCAGCTTCAGCTATAGCTTGCAGCTTAAATTTACTAGATGAGTATATTTACTTGCCAATCTTTTCTCCATAAAAATAAGTATATACTGTAAAAATATATCAGTCCTATTCTATTTAATCTTTTCTCCATAAAAAATAAGTATATAATGTAAAAATATATCAGTCCTATTCTATTTAATGTCACTTTGTAACATAACTTCGGTAATTGTTTACTATTATCCAATGGTTGAAATGCAGGCAAAACAGCTGTTGTTATCCAATTTGTTTGTTCTAAGCAAAACAGCTGTTTCTCCTTCAGTTGTCTATGGTTGTACGCGTTTACACAAGGAGTATAACGCTACTAACAATACTGTTATCATTCTCTTATATCATTTTAACTTATTTAACTAGAAGATGGGATAAAGAGGTGGAGGAAAAGAGGTTAGTAAACGAGATACATGATAAAATCACGAGCACAATATATATAGTAATTTTTATTTGTTATTTTACTCAAATATTTTCCATGTTCATTGTAAAGCTAGATAAAATTTCTTATTGTTACTGTTTCTTTATTAATTCACATTGCTTTCAATTCTAAAAACTATGCTCAAGCCTTTACTGTCCTGCAGTTTGTATTAACAACAAGGCTTTTATCTTACTTTACAGGTACTGTTTGTTTATATAAATAGCATACACTTTATCGCAAAAAAGAAAACGAAACGGTACTATGAGAGAGAACGACTATGCGTACGTATAAAGGGGTAGGCTAACTTAATTAGTTGCTAATATATGATGACTTGGGTGTTTTTGGATGGTTTGGGGTGTTTTTGTTTGAAATGATTTTAAATTGTTTTAGTATGATAATTTATGGTATATTTTTGTTTGAACTATCAAATTAGGCAGTGAACTGTTAAAATAGGCAGTTATAAGCATTTTACAGTAGTTTAAGGGGTACATAGTATAAATATACCTGTACTTTATAGCAAAAACATGCCTTCATGTATATATACATTGAAATATCGAAGTTTCTTTTATAGCAGGGTAGGCTCGGACGCTTTAATCCGTTATTTCGGTAAGCTACTGTAATGAGGCAATTGTTTAAAAATTGGAACAGCTTTCTACAAAAAAAAGTGGAGAGGTGGCATTAGTAGTGCAAGGACATGCAATTTCACAGAAACAGAATAAATTTTGCAGTGGCCAAAATATTGAAACTTACCTCAGGAGTTTTGCCATCATCACTTTTAATATTCTTGAGAGCTTCTAATATGTTTTTTCTCAGCATCTCTTCTCTTTCATCACTCTCTGGACTTCCACTACTCATGCTTTCTTGTTCTTCACTCGATGAAGGTATGACTGCTTGCTCAATTCCAGTGTGTCCAGTATTTTTTAACTTCTCCAGAGCCTTGAAATAATTTGTGCCATCATCCCCATCCATAAGCTTGGCCTCTTTGAGGCCTGTCTGAAGATTCATGCGGATATGAAGGCCAGGAAGCACTGTTTGATCTAAAATTAAGAAGCATAAATGTTAAAATATTGTATCTCAAAGCTTTACAGATTCATTTATACTTGTAAATATAGTTATTTTAAAAACAAAGCTAACCTTTCCATTAGTAGCCAAGAATTTACATTGGCTTAAAATTCACGGTCTTCACAAATACAAGGCACATCATTCCCAAATCAAAACAAGATTGCCTCCTGGCTTTGACTGCCACAACTTCCCATTGGGCCCCATAAGTTTTCTGTTCCAGGAAGGTAAGCACTTCACTTCTTGTCTGGAAGCAAGACATTTAAGTACAGGCAGTCCCCAGTTTACGACGGAGGTACCAAAAATAGCTGTAAACCAAAAAATCGTCAAAAATCCAAAGAAAACCTTACCTTTAATGCTTCTGGTGCATTGAAAACGATGTAAACTGCATTTTATTGAGTTTTTCATAAAAAAACTCCAAATTTTGATTATTCTGCCATTTTGGAGTCATATTTCTTCCGTCGGATCGGCATCATAAGCGTTATAACCCAGGAACATGCGCTGTAAACCGGGAAATAATTTCTGATGAATATATTTGAAAAGCACTGTAACCTCAGAACGTCGTGAGCCGGCAGCCACACGAGACAACGGGCACTTGGTAAGAGTCACACAACTAAGAGCAGTATGTCCAATAGACAACGGAAGCTCTGGTGCCACTGGGCACTTTGGCACCAAAGACTTCTTCCCAGGAGCCAAAGAAGATCCAGCTAGCGCTGATTGCTCAGGAGCTACAGGTACAGGAGTTGGGCACATGGGCGCTAGTGAGCACTCTGACACCACTACATGCCCACGTGAACTCTCTGATACTAAGGATGGGTGCTTAGCAGAAGACGAGGTCCTAGAAGCGGAAGAGCGCTTACGCACAGTAGCACGCTTAGTAGACAAAAAAATGTTCCACTAACTCCGGATGATCCTGGGAGAAATGTTCCAGACTGCCCCCAAAAACTACAGGACGGAAGTCGCCCTGGAGAAGTTTCTGTAACCTTCTTAACAGGGACTGAAGGAGGCTGACACACTCCCAGGCGCACACCTATTCAGAGGGCGAGACTCTCCTTGAAAATGCCATTGGTGCAAAGGACTTGAACCACTACTGGAAGCACTAGATGAAGGATGATCCACTTCCATGGAGACGCCTTTCCTGCAGCGCTCCGTCGTAACCTGGGACGCAGCAACTGGACTGATTGAGGGGGTGACTGCCAGTGGGCAGACCCCACCAACCTCCTTTAGGCTACCAGTTTAGGGGAGTTTGCCAAGAACCTTTGCCTACGAGAATCAGCGGGACAGACAGCCACCTCCTCCTCTAACACTTCACCAGCACTTTTCAAGCTCACTTTGTCCATCAGGTCTTTCACTGAAGCACCAAATTCCTCCATTGTATTAACCAACAACCTAAACTTAAGGTTAATTCTAGACTCAAGGCTGGTACAGGCAGTCCCCAGTTATCGGTGGGGGTTCCGTTCTGAGGATGTGATGATAACCAAAAATAGCTGCTAACCGAAAATGGGCGACTTTTGGCGCTTTTTCGGCGATTTTCCAGGCTTATTGGCACTGAAAAGCACCGATTTTCGATTATCGGCACCTCTGTTAGGTATGTGTCGGCGCCTATACCCAATTATCAGTACCTCTGTTAGGTATGTATCGGCGCCAATAAGCGGAAACCAGCGATTTTTGGCGCCGAAAATTGCCGATTTTCATTGCTAGACAATCCCTGCAAAACCAGATCGCCATTAACCAAGGACTGCCTGTAACAGGGTCGGGATTGGAAGTAAGGGAGCCAGGGTGGGGAGTGGTTGGCACAGACTGAGAAGAGGGATCGGGTGGAACAACAGACAGAGAATCAGAATTACTATCATTAAAAGATTTAGCAGACACCTGACTAGCTAAAGTCTTCTTACTACCAGCTCTTGCTGCTGCCTCCCTCTTTTTGTCCCTGTCTAATTTGGTCAAATGACTATTCAAAGTCTTCCACATTTTACTATCCCATGAAACACATTCTTCACAAGTCAATTCAGGAGATCATATTTGACCCCTAAAAGTTGTGCAAAGTGTATGTGGGTCATAGCAGGCTTTAGTCAGTCGAGTATTGCAGCCTTTACTGCAATAGCTAAAGCTCTGAGAACTGAATCAGACATTGCTGACTAGTCACAAGTCAAAGAGCCTAAAGTTAGTCAATGTTCAGAAAGAAAAAGTAAAAACTGGTAAAGCTGTCTGGTGAAAACACCTGACACTATCTAACTGTGCTGAAAAGGCTACCTTGAAGATCAAAAGAGAAGAGAAAATTCCAAAAAACTACTGCTGCCAATCACTATATCCACAGCCATCAACCGGCACAAACATACTGATCTCGTATGCTGAGCTGGCTCCTCCCTTACCCCCAAAGTGGGCGGGGTCACTCACCTAGCCAAAACAATAGTAGCGCTACCGCAAATTTCAAAATTCTAGCTGCAGGTTAATACAGTAGAAACTAATAGCCATGTAATTACTTGGTAAGTAGCTTATATAAAAATGTTTTTTAAATATATTTTAATGATAAAATAAAGTTTGTTCATACTTACCTGGCAGATATATATATAGCTGTATTCTCAAGTCCGACAGAATTCCAAAACTTCGGCACACGCAGTGGGGCCAGGTGGTTAATACCCATTCCCGCCGCTGGGAGGCGGGTATCAGGAACCATTCCCATTTTCTATTCAGATTTTCTAGTGCCACTGTCTCCTGAGGGGAGGAGGGTGGGCACTATGATTATATATATCTGCCAGGTAAGTATGAACAAAACTTTATTTTATCATTAAAATATCATTTTGTTCATGCAACTTACCTGTCAGATATATATATAGCTGAATCCCACCATTGGAGGTGGGAAGAGACAGAATAGGATTTAGGAAACAAAGATATGTAGGCGATTGACGCCTTGGTTCCTTACTTGTTAGCATAGCTGACTTCGTGATTACAGTCACCAAGCCTGCTTCTGCTTTACTACAGTCTCCAGCAAGGTAGTGACCTATATAGCTGGTGAGTTCTAGATGATCTGTCCACGGGGCATGACCACAATGGGACTAGATCATAAGACCATACTGTGAGAGCAAAAGGAGCAACGACCAACCACCTGACCGAGAGCATCAACAGGTCCTGCCAAGGGACGCCAGATCGGTGGGAAGTCCCCAGTAACCAACTTACAGCTTTCGACATGCCCTCTCCCTGGTCCTGGGAGTCCGACAGAGGTCCAGGCCTAAAAAAATGTTAGCATAGCTGACTTCGTGATTACTGTCACCCAAGCCTGCTTCTGCTTTACTAGAGTCTCCAGCAAGGTAGTGACCTATATAGCTGGTGAGTTCTAGATGATCTGTCCACGGGGCGTGACCACAATGGGACTAGATCATAAGGCCATACTGTGAGGGCAAAAGGAGCAACGACCAACCACCTGACCTAGAGCGTCAACAGGTCCTGCCGAAGGGACGCCAGATCGGGAAGCCCCGTAACCCTCTTTGGCGGCTTTCGACATGCCCTCTCCTGGTCCTGGGAGTCCGACAGAGGTCCAGGCCTAGAAGCGTTATGGGACCGATCTGAAAAAAAAAACAAAATCAAGATTAAAATATACTTCCTAACCTCTAAAGGATAGGATGAGTATCGCTCCCTGCCCCGCAACACTGTGTCTGCAGAAGCGACCACAGGTCCTGCCGAAGGGACGCCAGATCGGTGGGAAGCCCAAGAACCCTCCTGTGGCTTTCGACTTGCCCTCTCCCTGGTCCTGGGAGTCCGACAGAGGTCCAGGCCTAGAAGTGTTATGGGGCCGATCTGGAGTGCGGAAAGGTATGGTCCTAGTGAATAGCAGTCTTCGATGTCGTCTTCACGTCCCCGCAAGTAATGTGAAGCAGTTAACAAATAATTTTCTAGCCAGAAGGTGGTACCCAGAAGATCGCAAAGGGACATGTTCTTCTGGAAAGCCACCGAGGTTGCAATGGCTCTAACTTCGTGAGCCTTAACTTCAAAAACTCAAGTCACTGTCTTGAACGTCGGAAAGTGCGCCTAAAATCGTGCTTCTAAAAAAGAACGCCAGTGCATTCTTAGAAAGAGGCAAATCCGCCTCTTGACAGAGCACCACAGACTGTCCGAAGGACCTCGACTTTCCTGAGTCTTCTGCAAATAAAATTTGAGAGCCCTGACAGGACACATGACTCTTTCTGGTTCATGTCCTAGAATTTCCGTCATACCCTTAATCTCGAAGGTCCTGGGCCAAGGGGTAGACGGGTTCTCGTTTTAGCAAGAACATACGGCTTAGAGAACATACTGCATTATGGCCTCTAAAACCTACATGATTATTGATAGCCTGAAGTTCACTAACTCTCTTCGCAGTAGCCAGAGCAGTTAGGAAAAAAACCTTCCTTGTCACATTCTTGAGACGCCAAGAAAGAGGCTCAAGGTATTTGACATAAAAATTTAGGACGACATCCAGGTTCCAGGGAGGCGTCCTGGAATGAGGTACCTTGACAGTCTCAAAGGATCTCAAGAGATCGTGAAGATCCTTGTTGTCGGCTGATAGTCTGAATGCAGTTAGACTCAGAGCGGGGAAGTTTTGAGGTACCTTTCGAAATGGGGCTGCCTGAGCAGATCTACCAAGGGACGTCCCCATAACCTCCACAGCTCCTGACATACTTCCTCGAGAAGGGTCCACTCGGTCGGTAGAAGCTGCCGCTGTCGACCGAGAAGATCCGCGCGGATATTCTCCACTCCTGCAACGAACCTCGTAAGGATCGTGATCCCCCGCGCATGGGCCCAAAGCAGGATCTCCTTCGCCAGGGCGAACAGGGACCGGGAACGAGTTCCTCCCTGTTTCTTGAGGTATGCCAGGGCTGTGGAGTTGTCTGAATTTACTTGTACGACTCGGCCTGACACTTGGCTCTCGAAGGATTGAAGGGCCAGCAGGATCGCCCCTAATTCCTTGAGATTGATGTGCCAGGACACCTGTTCCCCTCTCCAGGTGCCTGACACTTTCTCCCCTCATAGTGTTGCTCCCCATCCCTCCCTGGGAGCATAGGAAAACAACACCAGGTCGGGGCTCTAAAGGCATAGAGAAACCCCTTCTGCCAACCTCGAGGGGTCGAGCCACTACCTCAGGTGAATCTTGAAAACGGGAGAGATCTTCAGGTCTCCTCTAGATTCTCCTTGTCTATTCAGTTTTCCGCCAGGAAAAACTGGAGCGGCCTGAGATGAAGTCTTCCCAGGGAAACAAACTTCTCCAGAGAGGAAATGGTACCCAGCAAACTCATCCATTCCTCACCGAGCATATTTCCTTCCCTAGGAAGGATGAGACTTTTTCTAAGCATTGCTACTGACGTTCCTGGGATGGAAAAGCTTGAAAAGCCACTGAATCCATCTGAATCCCCAGATAGACGATGGACTGCGCCGGGATCAGATGGGACTTTTCTTCGCTCACTAGAAGTCCTAGGGACTTTGTCAACTCTAAATTCGCATTCAGGTCCTCCAGACACCTTGACTGTGAAGAGGCTCGGATGAGCCAATCGCCAGGTAAAGCGAGATACGAATACCTGCCAAGTGAAGCCATCTCGCCACATTTCTCATGATAATCGTGAAGATCATGGAGCTGTGCTTAGCCCGAAGCAAAGAGCTCTGCATTGAAACACTCGTCCCCCTAGTACAAACCTCAAATACTTCCTCGACTGGGGATGTATGGGAACGTGAAAGTAAGCGTCCTGTAAGTCCAGAGCGACCATCGAATCTCCTGGTCTTAATGCTCCTAAAACAGACTGGGACGTCTCCATCGTGAACTTCTCCTTCACCATGAAGCGGTTCAGTCTACAGACATCAAGGACTGGTCTCAATCCTCCCGACTGCTTCGGAACTAGGAACAGTCGGTTGTAGAATCCTGGGGAGTCCAGCTCCAGGACTTGCTCCACAGCTCTTTCTCGAGCATTTGCTCTAATAGCTCGAAAAGGATCTGTTGCTTCTCTTGATGGAATGAGGAAGACAGATCCCTGGGCGACATGCACAGAAGTGGTGAGTCGAGAAAGGGGATCTTGTATCCTCTCTCGATAACTTCAAGGGACCAGGTGTCTGCCCCTCTTGCTCTCCAGGCTCGCAAACGAAAGAAGCCTGGCTCCTACAGGTGTCTGGAGGCGCTGCAAATCACTTCCTGCCCCAAAGGTTTAGGCGGGCTCCGCCTCTGAAAAGACCTCTACCTCGGGAGAAGATCTCGAGGAAGAAGCTCCTCCACGAAAGGGCTTCTACTTCCTGGAGGTCTGACCTGACAACGACATCAAAGGGACTGCCGGGCGTCTTGACGAAAGTGGGCCAAGAGGTCTTGAGTGGCCTCCTTCAAGCTGGAGGAGAGATCCTTGAACAAGGACTGGGGGAAGAGATGGCTCGAAAACGGGAGAACAGCAAAGCCCTCTGCGACGGAGAAACTGACTTTGCAAAAGTATGACGCCAAAGGCATCTGGTGTTCCCAGGCGGTCACCCATCCAAGTACTGACCAGACCCAACGTTGCTTAACTTCGCTGATCGCACGAGAAGCGGTGCTTTCAACGTGGTATGGCCGTTGGCTGGTAGGGCCATAGGCTGTAAAGTTACAGTACAAGGCCCTCTTCTTCAAGAGGCCCGCATAAAAAGAGGGAAGCCAGTTCCTCCGAGCCATCCCTGACTGCCTTGTCCATGCAGTTCAACACGCTGGACAGCTCCCCCAGGCAGATCGAGTCGGGACTCCTAAACCTGACGTCTAGAGCCCCCAAACACCAGTCCAGGAAATTGAAGACCTCCATGGTTCGAAACAGTCCTTTCAAATGGTGATCCGTCTCCGACATAGTCCAGGACACTTTGGCAGCCGACAGGAGGGACCTTCTAGGCGTGTCGACCAAGCTAGCGAAGTCTCCCTGGGACAACGAAGGAACTCTTGAGCCGACGTCCTCCCCGGTCTCTTACCCCATACCTGCCTTGCCGCTCAGCTTGGACGGAGGCAGGGCAAAAGAAGTCTTGCCTTGGGTCTTCCTTCCTCCATCCAGGTGTTAACCTTCTTGAAGGCCTTCTTCGTCGCCAGAGACGAAGTCATCTTGACAAACCCCGCGCTCTCCTCGTCAGGACGAAGCAAACTGCGAAGGAGGAGAGAGAGAGTGCCGAGGGTTTGAAACTTGTCGCCAAACAAGTCCTTAAGAAAGGCCGGCTAACACCTGGTAGTCCGTAGACGAGGAAGGGGAGGCTGCTCAAGGACTGCAGGCTCCGACTCACAAGAGACTTCTCCCTCTTCAATGTGAAACGAAGGCCTTGCGGTCCAACACGCAGATGGGATCTACGCTTCCCGCAGACTTTGATTGCTCTGAAGCGTCACCGAGCAACCAAAGAGGCGTCCTCCCGAGTCCATCCGGCGTCCTGCACGGCAGCGAGAGGAGCGCCCTGACGAGCAGCTACAGAAGCGCCCAGGATAGCTGCTTGCGGAGCGGCCACGATGGCGGTCCAGCCGAGCGCCCTGCACGGCAGCGAGAGAAGCGCCCTGACGAGCAGCTACAGAAGAGTCCAGGATAGCTGCTTGCGGAGCGTCACGCTGGTGGTCCAGCCGGCGTCCTGCACGGCAGCGAGAGGAGCGCCCTAACGAGCAGCTACAGAAGCTTCCAGGATAGCTGCTTGCGGAGTGTCACGATGGCGGTCCAGCCGGCGCCCTGCACGGCAGCGAGAGGAGCGCCCTGACGAGCAGCTACAGAAGCGCCCAAGATAGCTGCTTGCGGAGCGCCACGCTGCAGCAGAGCGTCACGATGGCGATCCAGCGAGCAGTGAGCACGACTGGGAGACGAAGCATGCTTGACAGAAAGGCCCCCCAGTCAAAATATTGTGAAATAGGCTACCTACTTGGGAAGTCTCAACTCCCGCTTAGCCTACGAGTACTAGAAATTTGGCTCGCCTACGTTAGGCCGGTAGATTTAAATCATTTCGGCGAGATAAAACCTATTCTCGTCGTTTTAACTAAAATTATGGTAGGTTATCTCCTCACCCTGACTAAAACTAATGTTTGATACCGACCTGAGTAAATTATGGCATCTTTAACGTTTACCGTGCTACTTTGAACTCGGAAAAGCGCTTGTTTACTTTTTTACTAGGAGGCAGCCATTGCCTACGTGACGCCACTCTAGTCCCGCTGCTCTCTAGGGGAGACTATCTCCAAAAACAAACCTTACATTTCCTTTAATAACTCCATAAGTGTTTGATTTTGTTGTAACAACATAGTTACGAAAACTTTATTGGACATATCCTCTTCAGCGTCCGCCTTACGAGTCCGTTTTCACGACGTGCACTTTGACTGACCCAGCGTTACTATTGTTTCTTCTTTATTATCGCTTGACTCGCTCAAACTATGCACCTTCGCAATAGATAATATTTTGTTAGCCATCTTCCAGATGCAAAAAGGAGCACTATTAGTGCGAGAATGAAATCCTGAACTAATAAATTAGCAGGGTGGGAGGCAAAGTAAGCGATCATTTATCAAGCAAACCTGCCCCCTACACCTCATGCATAGAAAGTGAGGATCTACCGAAACTTTCGGTAGCCTCACCTTAAACTCATTCACACAACATACTCTGAAGCTAGCATAACTAGATCCAGACATCATCCAAAGAGCAATCAAAAGCAAATTCCACAAAAGCGTATGCCAATCCACAATCCAAAGACAAAACCAAAAGTCAAATAGAATACTTAAGTGGAAAATAACGAAGTTTTTAAATCCAAAGACGGAGGTACTGAAAACAGTTGTTGACAGTACCGGCGACAGAGAAAATCTGAATAGAAAATGGGAATGGTTCCTGATACCCGCCTCCCAGCGGCGGAATGGGTATTAACCACCTGGCCCCACTGCGTGTGCAAGTTTTGGAATTCTGTCGGACTTCGGAGAATACAGCTATATATATATCTGACAGGTAAGTTGCATGAACAAAATGTAAATTAGCAATTAAGATTCCTAAAAAATACCTTAATTTATTTTCATTGCCCTACACAATATAAGTAAAGAGTAGGACTACTACAAAACAAATTTATACATGCTTATATGGACAAAAGGTTTTACTGAAAAATGACATTATACACACCTGGCTTTACTATTTGCCATTCATTTGTAGGAATGAACACTTTACTTATATCAAAAGGCTTTTCCTCCATGGAAAACTCTTCCTCAACTTCTACTTCATCATCTGCTTCATCACTTTCTACCAGGACTAACTGGTGGTTTTCTGGATTTTGAGCTTCCATCAATAAAATTAGTGATGCTAGCATCACAAATAAAATACAATTTGCCAATGACCTCATTTTTGGATGATCTCTGAAAATAAAACGTAACACTGAGTTATAATTTACATTCTCTTCATAATAATGTCTCCCAAATCCAAGAATTTTATCAATCAAAGCATTCTTCTGAATCACATGGGTTGGATAATTACTTAACACAAAATTAGCTTCCACATACAAAACTTTATTTTCTTAATACTGTATCTACAATATACTAATAAAGGCAGATACTGTTTACATACTGTAATCCTAAATTAAAATACAGTTGAAGCAAATTTCTGTGATTTATAAACACAAACCTCTGCTTCTTTACTGTTGCAAAGTAATAAAATCAGTTGCCAGATGACAGGTGTGAACTCCTCACTCCAAATCTATAAAAACATTTAAGCCTGTGTTTGTTTTCATATAAATTACGTAGCATCTTACTTTTAACAATAGCAAACACCTACACCACACTTTGAGGGAAGGAAACAAAATCCAGGACTTTTCAACTGCAACTACCATCTCATAACTGAGGAATGACGTCTGAAAGTTGTTGCTTCTATGATTATTTTTAATAATAAAAAATGGATCTTCTCATATTAAGTGTATGACTACATGTACAACTGGTGACTGAATGTTCTTCTTGTACACTGTGGACATCAAAAATCTCTCACCCTATATATTCTGCAATCCTGATCATCTCCTGTGACACCTTCTGTTACACTCAGTACACAAAGCTGATTTTACCCTACATCTTTCCCACAGTATCCACAAAGCCAGTTTCTTGACCACTCTATTTCCATTACCATCTCATAAATTTAGTTTGCTTTATCACAAGTCCAAACAGTTTATGAGTCTATCTGTGCGACAGCATTCTAAGAGACACGCCAAGTAAAGAGAAAGAAGAAAACTTTCCATCATTAGCCACATATCTAAGAACCCCAGCACCACCAAAATTGCCATTTATTTCCTCGTGTCTCTTTAAACTGAACACCCTGTTGTTGCTACTCCTAGTTTCAGTATATTACGTATTTTCTTATTAATGCTAACTTTTTTTCTCCTCCATTCTTCACTCTGTATGCCAATTTTTTCTCTGCCACTTTGGGGCTTTTCTCCTTGGAGAAGATTGATGATAATTAGTTTTTCTTTTACTGGTTTGTCAGTTTATTATTTACCTTAGCCAGGTAGTTCATCATCATTTACTTTACCCATTTCAGTTGGGTAGTCTTATTATTTTTATTACAAGTTAACTTTTACCTTTTCTTGTGGCATATCAGGCATTTTTGTTATACTGTGCTTAATTATGTTCCAATAATTTATCAGGAGCTAGATTATTATTTTTCTAACAATAACCAATGTCAGTGTTGAACTAGCAAGGTGTGCAGTATATTTTTGTTGACCACTGTTGTTATTGTTGTGCTATAATTTTATAATTTGTGGTAACGTTAGCTCGAAGGAGATGTGCTTGTGCTCCTGGTGTAGTGTAAATGTTTTATGTGTACATTGACTACTGATGGTCTCATCTCCTCATGATTTTAGCAAGCACCTAAAAGTTCTCAGTCTCATATGTTACAGTCTGTGATGCTACTTAGGTATGATCATCAACAGAAATTAGGTTTGGAGCCATCAAAGGGAACAATGAATCTAGGAATGGATCTGGATACCGTATTCCCTAAAGTCTTACCCTCTATAAACATAACAGAAATTCATGGTACTGTTGAATAAGTTCCTGAGTTTGCAAGCACCTCCAGCAAAGTTAAGGACAAGTAACCAACCTTAGGTCACTTGCCATCTCTAAAAAATCTGGTTACTGCAAAACCTGTAGCCAATACTTCAGCACGGATAACACAATGTACACTGGACCCCAAAAGGTTCTGAACCTGAAATGCTAAGCTATTTCCTCAGTAGGCATGTCCTCAGTGGGTACTACTACTGTGCACAATAGGCTAGTCTTAATAGGAATTTAAATTTACATTCTGAATTGGGAAATACTATAATATATTAACTCCTCATCAACTTGGAATTCAATATAAAAAAAATAGTTGAATGATGATCATTCTGGCCTTTTTTCATAGGGAACATGAAGTGCAAGTGAATAATAAAGTATGTATCTATCCATAAAAATATGAAGAGTTTGTCATATTCTAACCTCATTATTGTTGTTCTGAAAGTGTTTTGCTACTTCTTCAACACTGTTTGGGAAGTGTTATTTCCTCTTCAAGCATGCACAAAATATGAGAGCTTGTGCAATCCTTTTTTTTCTGTTACAAAGGTTAGACAACTTTTTATCCAATGCAAACTTCAAAACTTCTAGTAAGGTTCCCAAATGGTTTCAGACTGGCCCTAGTTTCCACCACTCAATACACTGTATATGCAGTTTAATAAAGGCTGCAAGTGTAGGGTTTGCTGATGGCCAATGTAAGAGCCAAACTCAAGACATAACACTTCATCCATCTGAAAGAGTCCCTTCCTGATAAATGCCTCCCTCCAATAATGAAGTCAGTCACAAGGAATAGAACTAGTAGAACAAATATATGCCCTCTAGCTCTTCCTCCCAACCTTATGGTACGGAACAAACAGTATGCAACTAAAGGGGAAACAGACCTGCCAGGGAGTAGCCACCTTCCCAGTTAGGACCAATTGCACAATGTCTGGTTAAGATTAACTCCTGGATTTCAATTTTATGATATATGGTGCTCTAGGTCAGGTGTTCAAGATAGGGAGGTCCAGGAAGCAAAATCCCCCTAGTCAGGTAGGGCCCAGCACCCTTGGTTGGTTAGTTTGGTTATCATTTACTCAAAAATTACTCTAAGCTAGGTGAGGTTAAGTTGTGGTAGGGGGAGGGGGAGTTGTCCAGTCAGGTAGAACCCAGAGCAACGGGTTAGGTTAAATTGGCAAAGGATTATGTATGATACATCCACAGGCTAATTGGGCTTGTGACATCTATGTTCTTTGTACTAATTTGTGTAATTCTAAGGAAGAGCGCTTCATGGAGATACTGTTTAGAAATGAAATTTTTTGACTGAACAATACAGAAAAGGATGTATATAATCCAGTAGTACAAGTGAGATAACTTGAAAATTAACTGAAATGAGAAATTTACTGTCTTTTGTTTATACTCTTCCTTTTATTCCCAAGGGGATGAATGTAAAAACATACACAAAAGACAAATTGATTATTATCTCTTTATATGTCTCTGATTATCTCAACTGTACTACAGTACAAACACACTTTTCTATATTGTTCAGTCAAAGAATTTCATTAAAACCTCACAGGACAGGCTAAATATATATTAAGCACACCCCAAGATTGGGCAAACTTTAAGGTTGGCCAATCTAAGAAAAAAACACACCAATGGAAAGAGGAAGATATGGAGATGCACATGGTGTAAGAAAAAAAAAATTCTAAAAAATTTTCTGTACCTTCCACGGGAAATTGAAAGTGAATATTTACAACCCTGTGCAGGGTCTCTTTTACAAGACACTCGTGATAATATGCTAATTTTACCAAGTTGTACATCTTTTTTTCTAATAATTAATTTTATTTTTTGTAGAATCATAATTACAGCTCACTAAATATCATAATAGATAAGAACTAAAATAAGTAACAAATTCTGAGTACATTTACAGTAAAATACTTACGAGATTTACCGAGATGAGGAGATGCAGTACCTTTTTTGTGGGGTATACATGTTTTTCTTAATATTTCTTTGCACTTTACTTTGAACATTACAATTACAGCTGAACTACTATCATAAAAGATAAGAACTAAAACCAACAGCAATCCCTGGGTATATTTATAAGCAAATAAATAAAAAGATGTCTAGGGGCTAGGGAGAGGCAGTACATCACTCCACAAAATCTCACAGCACACTGAGCAACCTCTCCCATAATGAGCAACTACAGTTGCCGTAAGTCACTTATGGCCCAATGAAGTGATTTGAACATTTTTCCTGCTAAATTCATCCAAACTGTTTGGTGCGCAACATTAATACTCATAGGAGTTGGCCCCATGTTTGCTCAAAACCTGTTATAGTTCCTCATATGTTTATCCCCGTCCAGTAAGGGTTAATAGACATCTGTGTGTGGAATTCTCCTTAGAATTACTGTAATTTGTTGTAGGCCTATGATGGCCAAACCTACTACTTATCTTGTGGATTATACATTTTAGGCAATTCCAGGAAGTGAAACCCACTCAAGTTCAATTTTTCTCCACCACAAAAACATTACTTCCCATTACAGTACTCGCTTACTTCTTAAATAGGCTATAGACTACAGTTGAGGGTTAAGGTAACGCAAAAGTATAGGGTTTGCACCAACATTACTCATCTAAAATGTGATTTTCCCAAGTTATTTGGGACAAAGTTTGCTGACAATGCATTTCAATAATTAATATTGCAGTTCACAACTGTGGGATTAACCATAGCCAATCAAAAAACGAAGAGAAAACTGTGGACGAAAATCAAGGTGGGCTAACCTATGCAGGGTTGGTTTTAAGCTAACCCTATTAGACCAATTTCATCAAGTTGGATCCCGCGCCTTAAGGGGGCCCCGTGCCAGAGTTGCCGTTTGAAGCCTTTTCTTTACTCTGAGAGGAATAAACAGCTACCGAAAATATGAAATGAAGAATGACGATGTAGGCCTATTATTCCTCACATTGTTATGCACACTATATTAACAGAAAATTTCACGAGAGATTAAACAAGTTGGCGATGTTATCCATAGAAAATGGCAATGCTAAAACCATTGACTTTGAAATTATTCTGAAAGACTTTGCAAATAAAAACGCAAGAAAAGTATGTTCTAACAGACCTATATATAAACGGTACGTTTGTAATTGCCTTGGGCTACTACATAGTTCTACCCCACATTGTATTGAAAAATGACAACTTTCACAGTCTTTCAATATTTAGTATATCAAGCATTTAATGTTTGTTTTTTAGTTGTCGGGTATGTTTACTCTACATCAATTTTCTAATTGGGCCACGCGATTCCTAGACCGGCTCTGAACCTACTAGGCTAAAGACTGAGCTACTACCCTAGAGCAGCAAAATTTGGCTAAATTATCAAAAGACGGAAAAAAAAAATGTCACGTAATGACACTTACAATGAGGAGTCAGCCTATAGCCTATCTCACGGTTTACCGTCGTCAACGTTAGACCTAAGAGAACTGCGAAGCTGGGGAAAATTAGACCAGACTAGCTAAATAAAACAAGTAACAGTTGTCAAAAGGGTTTACAAAACATGTACCACTGCAATTACATACCCGTGTCACAGATTTTCTTCAAAGGTACAGAAATACCACCACACACACATCTAAGACATCAACACTATTAACGGTCCGGTCTTTCCTCCATCTCCATAAATACAAAACAAAGCTGATGCAACGAATTTCAATGTCGTGTACCAACCATCAAACCCCACGTCATGTCAAACGTACATTCATCGACCCCTAACTTCCTCTGGTTTACTCTTCAAATGGAAAATTATATTAGGGTATAGTAAAATACTTTGTCCGTTTGTCCACCAACACATATATATATATATATATATATATATATATATATATATATATATATATATATATATATATATATATATATATATATATATATATATATATATATATAAATATAAACTTTTGTCTCAGTAGATGCTGGTTCCAGAGGAAGATAGACTGATCAAAGCCGTATTCACACTTAAACTGCATATATATATATATATATATATATATATATATATATATATATATATATATATATATATATATATATACATATACATGTGTGTGTGTATACATGGCGTTCTCTCCCTACCAATCACTGACAGGCATATTCTAACTGCTCTTCTTTCTTATGAAGACTTTGAAGAAGTAAAATGCATCTGGATTCAGTGTTGACATAATGGATTGGAGGATGAAAATATTAGCATATTTTCTATGACGGTATTTCACCAAAGGGTTTTTATAATGCAATGATGCATCAGAAAGAAGACTAATTCGTAGCACAGTTCACTTCCCAAGCTTCACTAGTCTTCGTGATACTGATACAAATGTTAACCGTAGGATAGGAGGCCTAACGGCAAATACAGTTATCCTATCACTTTTGTTTTAAATAACAAGTCGTTTCTCTCATCAACGCGACGGCCAGGCCACATTCATACTTTAACGGCTGAATCGGGGATAAACCACGTAAGAAAAACTTCCTCAAAGTTCGCAGCTTCCTACACCTACTCAAAAAAGAGATCATCAACAGAACGTTAACCACCTACACATGGTGCGCCATTCACCTCTGTCTTGCATGAATCATCGCTCCATTGGATAATCACTTTCATGATTTAGCTAACCCATTTCAATTCTTCCCTTTTTTTTCTCAGGTCCACAATTTCTGAATTATATACCTTTCACCAACTTACTGTTTTTCATTCTTTCCCCATGACCAACCTATATCAACAATCCTGCAACCTACGTTGACCACATATACTACGTAGGCAAACACTTCATCACACTTAAAAACAGAAAAATTGACTCAATGGGGATCTTTATCCACATGCTCTTAGAATAGTGTCAACAAATAAAATGGTTACTCTAATAATAAAATTATAAGCAAATTAATAAGTCAGAAATCTAGAATAAGTTATTAAAAAGAGTGAAAAAATGATGAAGACAAAAACTCGCTAATATGCAGAATAGTGAAACAAACAATGAAATCTAATTCAATAAATTACGAACATGAGCTATTATGCACTTAAAATCAAAACCCCAAAATTCTTTATATGAGAAAAGGAAGAAAACACAAAAGTTCAATTTTCATTGTGAAATGCAATAATAATAATAATAATAATAATAATAATAATAATAATAATAATAATAATGATGATGATGATAATAATAATAATAATGATAATAATGATAATAATAATAATAATTGTAAACACCATTTGTATTACTTTATATATATTACTGTGGATTTATTTTACTTGTTTTACAATAACGATAAAATGATAAGTCATCAGTAACACTAATGATAATAATCGGGCATACAATGGGCAATGCTTCAATGTAATGTCGTTCGTACCATCACATATTATTGAATGTCGTTCACTGAGAGGAAATCTTTCCCAAAGGATTCATATAAGAATTGAATAATCTGCTTTCTCGACATGTATTTTTAAGAAATATTTTTACATGTAAATATTAGTTGGACAGGTAAGTAGTCTTAGACTAAATCAAAGAGAAATTATAAAAATTATCTGACACAGGATAAGGAAATATTTACACTGCCTAAAGACAACTAAACCAGATGCAGAATCACTTGTGTGTCATATCAGTACTGGCAGATGGGGCGACATAAGGTGGCTAAAAGCTGGATTAAGTGTACATCAGAAACATATCATCTTATAATTTATTAGACAGTGAGGTGGTGGTCCAACGCTTTATGCTAGTCGGCATTCTTATTTCCTATGGGGAGAAGGATAAGAGACACGGGAACATGAACTACGGAACCAGGACAAGAAATGTATCTGCTGAGGCAGGCTGTAGTTTACAGGGGGTGGTTGATCCATAATTTTTTTGTTCAATTAATTAATCTTGATCTCCAGGAGCATTTTACTTACAATGAACATGCATTTTCAACAAAAGAATATGTATGCCATAAATGAAAGCAAAAGTATTGGAAAACCAAACAGAACAAGAAATCTAGCTAACCATTTCTCCTAGCTATAGAACAAAGACAACGTTTACGGGATTTTCAGTTTTAATGTTTTCGTTTGAAAACAATTCTCTCTCCAAACAAAACGTATCGAAGTAAATTAATGTCTTATATAAAGTAACAGAAACCAAAATTCTTTCTGACAACTAGTCGTTATTCCTCTAAACATAAGAATGGAATTATTTGAGAGGCTTTACTTTGACGGACAGCACGAACTATACCGCGATTTCATTTCGAGACCGCGCAATGTAGACTGTAGAGCGGCAACGGAGCACCGAACGTATTGTCTATCATTCTAAATCTTCAACCCATACGGCAGGCATTGTTTTTGCTACTACGAGCGTAAATATTATTACATGCCATGTTGACGTATAACATTAATAGGCGATGATAATTTAGAAATTTAAAATTTTTATTTATTCAATACCATTCTACATGTTCTAAAAACTAGATACATTGAAATTGTTGTTTACTTTCGAAAGCTATTGTTCAGCTTGTATCCATGAGTAGATTGATTACATTAAGTGACATTTTTCTTTACATATTTATTATAACTAAATTTGTGTTCTGTTACAGCTTCTTGCCATTATTTCTGAGACTAGATACAAGTAACAGCACATCGGTTGTCACAAATATCTACAGCACACAATTATGCAAGAGACCTTCATAAGTAATGTTCCTTAAAATAAAAGGGAAATATTGGACACTTGAGTAAACAAACTCATTGTTGCCGTGAACCCACGTCCCATTTTCACAAGTTTCTGATAATTATTTTAGAAAAACTCTTTTGTTTTTCAAAATATTCAAAGTAATGTTATTATGTTGTGGCTTCTCAATAACCCTCCTCAGTGTGCATTTTATGGCATGTTCTTTACATGGAAAGAGAGAGAGAGAGAGAGAGAGAGAGAGAGAGAGAGAGAGAGTGGGGTTGGCTAGGAGTAATCATACATATGAAACTTAGGCATATGTTTTGTAGAATTCTTCTCTGAGCCTCTTGACTATATAGCACAAGCATCTCGATTTGTCCATGTTAAACAAGTCATTATGAAAGTCAAACTCGAAGGACTGATCATTTGATTATTGCTTGCCATTCACATCTAGAATGGGAATTCTATGCCTTCGTCTGTTCGCTGAATAACTAACTACCTTGTCTGCTGAAGAGGAAGTTTTGTCCTCACTTGGAAAGAAAAAACATTTAACCCCCATTTTTCCTGGAACCCCAAGCTTATTTAGGGCAGAAATAATAATTTCGAACTCTTTAACGGAAAATTTCTTTTGACATCTAACACAATGATTCAATGAAGGTGATAATTACTGTATTATTCTCGAGAAATTTTTCAATACGACAGTCTCCCCGCATAAACTCTTTATTTAGGTCAAGTTTCCATTAATTTCGTTGGTTTTCTCTTTTCCCCAACCTGTGGTGTCAAAATAATATTTGTTTTCTTGTTGTTCGTTCATTTTGAAAGATCAGGCAGTTTCATAAGGAATCGAAGCTCATGCTTATTTCTAAAAAAAAAAAAAAAAAAAAAAACCCAGTTAGAGTTAGTAAAAAGAAACAGGAGTGTTAAGAATTTAATGAAAAATCTGAACAAATACATTGATAGTGAGGACAATAAAGGACATGAGGAAGGTCATGAGGAAAAGGAAATTGAAATGCAAATGGAGAGATGCTGCATGAGGAGAAACCGTCGATGGGGTGATTATTTAAAGATTTGTTGAATGAAAGAGAACTGAAAAGGTGCAGATCTGAATGGAGCGAGACGGGAGGAGTTGAATGTCCATTAGGAATGCCTGGAGAGGTAATTGATGAGGATATAAGGAGGACAGTTGAAAAACAGAAAGCACCAGGGGTTGATAAATCACAAGTGGGGTGCTGTAGTATGGTAGTGGAAGTGTCATTGAATGGTTTGTTAGAATGTGTAGGGAATGTCTAGATGAGGGAAAAGCTTGAAAGGAATGAGTGAGGGAAATTATAGTTCCTCTGTAAAATAATAAAAGTGATAAAATGACTGTCAAAATTATAGTGGCATATCATTTCTTAATATACCCATGGAAGTGCATAGCTGGATTTTGATAAGGAAAGTAAGACAGGTGGCAGAAAGATTGGGAGGCAAAGAGCAGAGTTGATTTAGACAGGAATTAAGGTGTATAGATCAAGTGTTGTATTAATAAACAGCTGCGTGAGAACTTTGAAAGTAACAGGGGGAAAGCTGTACTAGTCACACATGGACACTGAAAATCCTAATGATGTAACGGTTAAATATCTAATGAGAAATGTGCTGAAGTGTGGTGCAGTAATTAATTGAGAATAATTAAAAGTTTCCATGACAAATGAAATGTGTTAGAATGTAGAAGGGAGTGTGACTAATATGGTGTAAAAGTGTCTCTGAGAGAAGTACTGTTCAATATCTTTATGGACAATGAGACATGTTAGGGCAAAGGCGAAAGATGCAAATGTATAGTTGAAAGACAAGGAAATGGGTCGGGAATCGAGCATGAAATAGGTATGTGCAGATAATCCAGTGTTTTGTTAAAAATTTTGGTTTCAAATTTAGTGCACTTCTGACATGTGCACCCAATAACTTTCTGTGAACTATAACTGGATACAAGAACTGAAAGATGACATTTAGGAACTGTTTCCATTACGTCTATGAAGATATAAATGGCCATATTCATAAATAAGAATGCTATCGATTTGAAGGATTTCAACTGGAAAAAATAAAAATGGTTGTCTGAAAAGGTACAAAATGATAAATTAAATTAATAGGAATGTCTGCAGAAAACAGTGAAAGATACAGACAGTATTTGTGAAGTGAAAGTGGAAATGAAATGAAAGGAAAGGTAACATTATGAGTGTAAACAGACTCAAAGAAGGTGCAGCAATGAATGTTAACATGAATAATGGAAATATAAAAATGGTTATGTACAGGTATTTATGTGTGCATATAATAAACACAAAAAATGGTTGGTGGAGAAGAGGTGAGTCAAAGAAAAGCTGAGGCAAGATAGGCAGCTGGGTAAATACAAGAAAGGACAAGAGTAATGTTTGTAAATCCCAAAGTTTTGAATATATGAAATGATTGGTGAACCAACTCGCCCATATGGAAGTGGAATGTAGATGCTGAAGTGGATGACGAAAATGTGCCGTTTTTGAGCAGCTAGAGGAAGAGGGGAAGATAATCTAATTGCATCTTGTCCGATGATTGCATTTTAATGTTTGGCAGAGAATTCCAAGGGATTTCCATGAAATCTGGATGTGTTAAAATGATTAGTAGAAGGGAGAGAGCAACAGAAGATTAGGGAACAAGATTAAAAAATAAGAGAGACAGTTAGCCTACACAGAAAACTGTTAAAATCAGACGACAGTAAAATTTTCACAGGTGAGTGTTAAGATATGTCATGTCATCCAAAATAATCAGTAAGCAGAAGGGAAAGGTGGGGGATATGTGTAAATGTGTCACAGGCTTTACAAATGAGATGCTGTGATACAGTAGTGATAGTATGACTGAGTTGCTGGCCACTATTTGTAAGGTATTACTGAATGAGGGAAAGTTCCAATGGATGAGGGGAATGTTTATTCAAGTGTATAAAGGTGAAGGTAATGAAGAAGAATATAAGAATATTAGGGACAAAATCTCATTTAGTATACCAAAGAAGGTGAAGGGTTGGATTTTGACCGAGAAAGTAAAACAAATGACAGCAGGATTGATTGGGGAGAATAGTATGGGTTTAGACAAGGAAGAGGGTATTTGGATCAAACGTTTATTACGAAATAGTTATGAGAGAAACCTGAAAAAGCTTACGATATAATCAACAGGGAGACAATGTGGACGATGTTGCTCTTGTATGTAACAGACGGTAAGTTTTTGAGAGCAATTAAATATTTTCACGAGTACGGTGACATGGCTAGATCAGATCATCCTAGGACAACCACTGAAATCACAAATCGGGTTTGTGCTTTTTTATGAATTTCATATTATACTGCAATATGAAAGTACCTACAGGATATAATGCAACATTCCGTTTTAACAAGTTTCTTGTACATGATGATACATAAACTGACAGGCAACGCCAAAGAGATATGCCCTTGGATGCAGAGGGCCCGTATTGCAATGGTAATTGCCAATAAAAAAAGAAGGCATTTTCATAGAAATGAACTGGACCTTATTTCCTCAGTGAAGGAGACAAAAATGAGTAGAAGGAATAAAAGGAAGAGAAGATAGAAAGAAAGGGTAAGGAGAAAGGAAAACTGAAAGGGAAGTCAAATTAACAAAAAAGAAGAGAGGTTAAGTAAAGAGTTAGAAAAAGGGGAAGCAGCATGAAAAGAAAGGAAATAAAGAGAACGATGAGAATGAAGAGACATATGGAGGAATGAGAACACAGAAGAAAGGAATAGAAGAGATGGGTGAGAAGCCTGAAAGGGCAAGAGAAGAAAGAAAGGGAAATAGAAAAATCGAAGGGAAAACAAAGATGAGTGGGTATAAAACTGAGATGGAAGATGACAGAGAAGGAGAAAGAAAGAAAGAAAAAAGAAAGAGGACGAAGCGGAGTAAGAAAGAAAAGTGAAAGTAAGATGAATAAGAAGGAAATTACAAAGAAGGAACAGATGGGATGGATGAGATAAGAATGATAATAGGAAGACAGAAAAGAACAACAACGAGAAGAGTGAAAATGGTTCGAGACGGAGAAGCAGAAGGACGAGTGATCCTTGGGTAGTAAAATAGGGATGAAGGAAATGATATAAGAATAAAGAATAAAAGGGGAGGAAGAAGACATGAACAAAAAGAGGATGATGGGGAGGGGAAGGGGGAGGGAGAGAGTGAAAACTAGGAGGAAGTTAAGCAGAAGGGAAGGAAAGAAAGGAAGACGAGATAATAGAGAAAGAAATAGGAGTGATGTGAGAGAGAAAGAAGAGAAGAAAGAAGGAAATGTGAATGGCAGAGTGAAATGGGACAAAAGGAGAGGATATACAGAAAGATTAGTGGCAACGAAAATATGGGAAAAAGGGGGAAAAATAACATGAAGGAAGAGAGAAGGCGAATGAGGATGAAGGAAAAGATGAGAGGTGGGAAAAAGAAATGAAAAGGAAAGGCAAAACAGGAGGAAAGATATGTTGGTGAAAGAGTTTATGGTGCTAAAGTGTCAGTATGGACGGGGAGAGGGAGTCATAAAAATTGCTGGATAGAGGAAATGAGAGGTACTTGAAAGGAAGGGCCTTACTGTCCAGAAAACACCACAGTGTGCGTAAGAATGGTCTAGCGCGTGCAGGGAGCTCGATGCACTGCAGATAAAAAGCTGTTCTAGAAGTTTTGTGCTCGCTTGCGGGCTTATGAGCAGCTAATCTATTAGCATAAATTTTCTTTAAAAGGTAAATGCTTGGTTTTGACTGAGACAAAAATATAATTTTTTCTTGTAATGATAAAGTCCTACGAAGTTCGAACCCATTTCCTCAATCAAAATATTATTCACTAACAACAGGTTTCTTCTAAACTTTTGCATAAGTGATGATGGAATCAGATAATCCGAAAACATTCTTCCAGTGTTTTTTTTATGTTTCACTTGCAAAGAACTTGCCATATTTCTATTATTTAATAAATAGTCAAGATATATTTGCTATTTTAACTAGAAGTTGTCTGGATTCATCATAGGTCATGTGAGTCAAAAGGAAAATGCAGAATTTAAGCGTAGCTTTCAGTAGCTTAAAAAAAACTTTCGGCCAATCACGCACGGCGACGTCATGGTCTTCGGGTAACAAGCCTAAAGAGTGTTATTAGCCTCTTGAATATCCCAAAGTCAAGAATATTCAATGTTTTTACATAAAACCAAACAGATGGTTCATGAAAACAATGTCATCAATTTCTTTCACACATTGCTTACAGTATTTTCTCCTCAAAAAGACTCTTTACATATTCCTCACGAGGGTCTCTGTCTCTCTCTAACGCTGAGCTGTAGAAAACTTGTGTTGTTGAGAGACACCACCGTAAACACTATCAACGACCTCCCGGCGGCATACAAATTTTGACAGATTGCCTCTTGGCTCGGTATGCCCGACGTCCTCAAAATGTTGCAATTAGATTTTTTAGACGACTTGAGGCGAATGAATGTCCGCCAGGTAAGCTGCGAGTGGTTCCAACTTCATTACAAGTATCTCAAGCTTGTTCTTTAGATGTCTGAGGGGCAATATGATTTTAGGCTAGAATGTGTGGTGTTACTGGGGCTTAGGCCAGTCTACCGTGGCTCAGCTGGAATCCAGTTGGAAATGGGTCTAGACTACCCTAGGTTAGATAACCACTTTTGTCATCTACATGGCTATTTGAATAGTACCTTCATGTAGCTTAAAGAAATGCTTTTTAAGTCTTTGCGAGGCCATAGGGAATGAGCCTTTTTAAATCTTTGCGAGGCCGTAGGGAATGAGCCGTTCATGGGCCTGAACTATAC
The DNA here is from genome assembly GCF_040412425.1 of Macrobrachium rosenbergii. Lineage (NCBI taxonomy): Eukaryota > Metazoa > Arthropoda > Malacostraca > Decapoda > Palaemonidae > Macrobrachium > Macrobrachium rosenbergii. The sequence continues at coordinate 15,542,169 of NC_089760.1, read as the reverse complement.
ATTCACAGCCTAATCTTAGCATTGCCTGTGTCATAATAGTGTTACACCTGGATATCCTGTCAAGACGGTGTTAGGCTAGTGTAAAAATCTGAGTATATCCTGCAGAGGATAGGGTAGTCATAGAAAAGTTATAAGTGATGATATTGACCATTAATGTTTTCAAGCTGGCTCTCCATTCTGTGGACACAATTTCACTGTACCTTCTGTTCCACAACCTTGTCTAGTCTTGTCTTGTCTGGCCTTCATCCAAAATCCAATGTGACCCAGTCGTCTTTGATGATCAGTGTTCTTGATTTCTTGGGCCTTTCTGCAGGTTTTTGTCTTGCTTCTTTCTTATCTATTGCATTTTTAACTGTTCCTCATCACATCATCATCAGGTTTTATTTTTTAAGGTTCTCCTTGAGGACCTTGTTTGTCCCATCTGGAAGGCTGCATTCATTTGTCTCTCATTTTGTAGAATTCCTGAATTATGTTCTTTCAAGTCATGCCTAACTTTTAGTCTACACTATAGTCAGTTTTCAGTTAAAAAAAAAATTTAAGTTTTCATTTTTTTTATTAATGGGACATTATCTTGAAGTTCTGCAAAATACCTATTCAAATGTTATTTTTCCAGTTTCTTCCTACAGAAATACAAACCACTGTATTTTATGTAGCAGTATTCCTCAGCCTGAACTGGAAATGACATTGAAACTCTATAACAAGGTAGTAAACTGATGGAGGAGGGGTGAGTTGTCTCCTGTTGTCTCCAAGCAGTTTTTCTTTTTCCTCCATTATGAGGATGTCTTTCTGCACTCCTGCCATTCAACTAACATAAAACTGTTCCTTGTGTGTTTGTTGTATGTTTTTTGTTCATGATGGAGTGCAAGTGGGTTTGTGGCCATTGCGTGCCCCTTAATCTTGTTGATCCAGACTGTTACTGCTCCTTCTTTACAGGTAGCTCTATAGTAATGATTTTCCCTGTTACAGCAGGACAGGTTTAGGAGTAAGAGGAAGAGGAGGAGTAGGAAGCATTCAGCAACATCATCAGGAAGGAACATCCACCCAGTGACAATACCAAACTCCTTTAGTTCCTCCTTCTTCCCTGCCCCACCTGCACCTCTCCTGCTCCTTCCTCATTTACTGCTCTCTCTTTGTTCAGAGGGTGTATGCTTGAGGAGAGTGACCTTCATGTGCTCTCTTCTAGTGACATACTGGTTCCTTGTACTGATCTTTCCCTATGTAATACCTGACCAGTTCATGTGCCTTATCTCTGTCTACTCCTAACACTTTGTGCTTCATGTGTCTCTTTGTGAATTGACCATCTTTGTATGATGGCGCCTTCTCTCTCTATTCCTGGTGCCCAGTGTTCTTGGTTTCCCTTGCCCATTTGTTCTTGGTCATGTCAGAAGATGCACCGTATGCTGTTCCTGTTGAGGAGCTCAGTGCCTGTGATACTCCTGTAGTGATCACACCTTTTATCCTCCTGTAGTGATCATCCCTTTTATCCTTCTGTAGTGATCATCCCTTTTGAGAGAGATGTCCCAGTGGCATCAACTACAACTGCAACCTTGTCGTAAATGATTATCCTCACTTGGGCAGTTCTGCACCTTAGAAAATTAGAAGCAAGCAAGGAACAAGACAGAGAAGCACATTTTCTTGCTTTTCCTCAGTTTCTTCTGTCATCTTTCTCTCACAAGAAGTAATTGTAGTAGTCCAGTAGACTTTGAGCGAGCACCTCCCCTTCTACGAGGGGCGATGGTGCTCGTTCACCTCTGGTTGTTGCTTTCACGTTCCCTTGGACTTTGCTCTTGCATACAGGGTTCACATGCAACAGGTATGCTGTATGGTACCCACAAGTACTGGGACTATCTGTATTTGTGTTATGTGATTGTACAGCATCCCGATATTCTCATTGTTCATCACAGCCCCTGGAGGTACGCAAACACAATAGCATTCATGCCCACTCTCCTGTGGTCTCTACTAGTTCATCTTTCCCCAAACATGGGGAACTTGATGGGATGGATACTGTGGCTTGTAACCCCATGTTCTGGACAGGTTCACCTCAAGCTGCTTTGCAGTGATTGTTACTGACAAAACTGATCATTTGCTTTGCACCCACAAATGTGCACTAGAGAAGGCTTATATATATTGTCCTCATTCTCGGGAAAGGATCCTGCTCAAGCTTTAGGGGGTCTGATGGGACTGGTTGGTCTCATGCTGCAGCATTTTCCCTTACTGGAGAATGAAAGCTTAGCCTAGACAGTCAGAACCATCCACTATTTTACAAGGGTCAGTGTACAGTCATAAAGTTATCGCAGATTTTTCTTGAATGGTCTTCCCAGACAGCTTATTGAAGAGACTAATCTTGCCTTCTTGAGTGTTTTTTTTATTTTGGAACCTTGTTTCCAAGGAAACAGTGTTTTGTAGAAAATTAAATTCAAAGATTTGTTGTTGCGGGAACAAATTATAAAAAAGTTAGAAATGTTGAGAGTGGAATAAAGTTAAAAATCTATATTTCATACTTTTATATACGTAACTTACCCAGTAATTACTTAGCTAAGAGTTTCTACTCGATGGCAACTTAAATTTTGAAATTCGCGGCAGTGACACTCCTTTGTTAATGTAGGTGACCAGCCCCGCCAACTTCCAAGGAAGGAGAGGGACAACTCAGCCAAGAGCCTAAATTGTTTCTGCCGGATTAAGACCACACATGGTGTTAAGAATCGCAGCTGAATTTGAATTCTGTTTGAGATCTTCCATTTTTGTGAAGTATTTTTGACTTGGTAGCCTTTGGCATTGCTTATTTAGATAGGTTTTCAGTGAAACCATTATTGTGACTTAATTCTCTTACTTGTGCTGCTAGTTGACGAAAGCTAGCTATGACTTGCATGCCTTGGGCACTGCATGTAGAGGGCAGTATTGATTTGACATCCGAGGAGTGTAGAGAGTGGGATGAGAAAAAATGGAAGACTAGCTTCTCACCTTTCTAAGTTACAGACCTTAAAAGGAAAGTGATTTCTAGAGCCGAAATAAAATCCATAGCTAGACAGGGTATGGATCTTAATTCTAGTAGTATTGACGTTCGTGTTGTCTCTTCTCTTGCTAAATTAATCTCTCCCATTTCCTGCCCTCCTCCAATTCCACCTACTCCTTCTCCTGGCTCACGAACTTCTGATCTAGATCTTTGCCCCAGCCTTGAGTTAAAGTTTGACCAGAAGTTTGGTCTACTCACTAACACAATGGCCCAAATGGGGGAATCTATGGATTTCCTCATGGAAAATTTTAGTGAGAAAAGTGCAAGTGAAGTGACAGTGGAGGAGGTGGCTGCCTGTCCCACCGACTCTCCTAGGCGAAGTTCACTGCCATACTCCCCGTGGTAGTTGCTGCCTCAGTTGCACCTGTTGCATTCTAGGTTGAGGCAAAAGACAGCCATTGGAAAGTCATCTCAGAGGTTAATCGTCTTTCATCGAGCTCCGGAGACTCGAGTCCTAGTAAGGGGCGCCAGTGGTGTTTCTCGGATGAGTTGCACCCTCTGAAAAGGCGTTCTATGTTCAGGGATCAGTCCCCTCTGCTACCCAGCAAAAGGCATAGAGAGCCTTCGTGCAGTGCTTGGGATAGTCCCGCACTTTTCTCAGTTGGAGTGCTAATCGGTGGCTCCTGGACTATTGTCTGTGGCCTATAAGCACGCTTCTTCCTTGTTTAAGCATGCATCTTCTTGGGAGCACCCACATATTTCTGCAGGATGCTCTTTAGAGAGCAAGCACCCATTTGTCGCCAAGCGCCCAGGAGTATTCGGGTGCCCAGTAGTGTCTGAGTGCCCAGCAGTTGCTGAGCGCCCAGTAGTAGCTGAGTGTCCAGCAGTAGCTGAGTGAGTGCCTAGGTGTAGCCTGGCGCCAGGTAGTGTTTGAGCGCCTGGTGGCTTCTAATCAGTGTTGGGTGCCTGAAAGTCAGGCAGTCATCGAGAGCCCTTTGGTTCCCAAGTGGCCATCCTCAGTTGACCTGTTGTGTTGGCATCTTCTACCAAGCACTTGGAGCCAACTTTGTCTAGCTTGGCCCCTTCTACTGCAAAGGAATTTGACCCTTAGTTGGCTCCTCTCCAGAGACAATTGGACAATGTTTTGGGGCTCCTCCAGAAGACTTCGTCTTTGTTAGTAGTAGCTCCTGCAGATCTTTTGCCAGGAAGAAGTTCCGTCAGCCTACGCTTCTTTGGTTAGATATTTGTTGCAGAATTTTTCAGATTTTTTCACCCCAGCGGCACCTGCTTCTCCAGCATCTTCATTTATGATGAGTGATCAACCTAGTCTGGTCAAAGAGACTCCCTAAGATGGTTCTCTCGTCTTCATCTAAGAAGGCCTTATTTGAAGTGGACAGCTGGCTGTCAGAGAAGAGGTGACAAGGTAAGGCTTCCTTCAGTATTCTGCCTTCTCGCTTATCTTCCAGAAAATATTGGTTATATGCAGCTGGAGAAGCTCCTTCCTTGGGATTGGCTGCCTCCTCCCAGGGGGACTTCTCCATTCTAGTTGACTCGGCCCGTAGGTTTGCCTTCTCATCTGCGAAGATAATGTTTTAATGTTTTCGGCCTCAGAGATAGACCATTTGCTTAAGAACCTTTTTAAGGTGTTTGAGGCTCTAAGTTTCCTGGACTGGTCCATAGGAGCTTTAGTGAAAAAGATTAGTGATTTTCCCGATCTACCCGAAGAGGTTGTGGCGGATTGGCGTAGTGTACTTTCTTGTTCTGACAAAGCTGTCAGGGATGGATTGCTAGTGATAGCCTCCATGTACGCTATGGGGATCCTTAAGAAAAGTGAGCTATGGGTCTCTTTTACTTCGAACGGCATCATATCGTCACACAAGTCAGCCCCTCTTGTTTTGCCCCTTGATGGTCTACATCTGTTTCTGCTAGCAGCTGTTGAGGATATTGCCTCTCAACTGAACAAGAAATCAACACAGAATCTTCTTGTTCAATCTGCTAGATGCCCCAAGGAGTGGGCCACTATCACCCCAAGTCCTCCTCTCCCCCTCATCTGCAGCCATTTTGAGGTGCCTGACAAAGGTCACAATCTAGACTGCGAGCAACAGTCCAGTTTGCTTTGCCTCACAAGCCTACTGCACAGAAGTGAGGACCTAGGCCTTCATGCGCCTGTAGAGGCCAGACTCCACCTTTTTTGGGAAAGGTGGAGAGAGAAAGGGTCAGAGCAGTGGATAGTCCAAGTTTTGAAGGAGTGGTATTCCATCCCCTTCAAGGAGAAGCCTCCCTTGGCCAGCATTCCTGTCGAATTGTTGGCCAGCTCTGTTGGATCAGAGAAGTTTTCTGTCTTCTCAGAGGAAGTCTCTTCCCACCTCAAGAAAGGAGCGATAGAAGTAGTGAAAGATATCGAATCCAACGGGTTTTACAACAGGCTGTTTGTGGTTCCCAAGGCCACAGGAGGATGGAGACCAGTCCTTGACGTAAGTGCCCTGAACTTTTTCATAAAGAAAACAAAGTTCCACATGGAAACGACCCAATCCATCCTCGCATCCATTCATCACTTCCACTTTCCCTACACATCAAGACTCAAGGAAGTACCTCAGATTTGTGTTCAGGAACCAAGTCTTTCAGTCTCAGGCTTTGTGTTTCAGACTGTCAACAGCCCCACAAGTTTCTATTCAAGTGCTCGCCCTGATGGCCAAGTGGCTCCACTTACTAGGAATCAACATCTCTCTCTACCTGGACAATGGATAGTATGGTCTCCCTCAAAAGAGAGGTGCATGAAGGACCTTCAAACAACGCTACTGTTGACACAAGACCTTGGGTTATTACTGAACCTGCAGAAATCCCAGCTGACTCCTTCTCAACAGTGTTTATTGGGAGATGAAGATAGATGCTCAGAGTTTTCTGGCTTTTCCATCCCCAGAAGAGTAGAGGACAGCCTGAAGAAAGTCAATCTCTTCCTTTCGCTCAGAGCTTGTTCAGCCACTCAGTGGATGAGCCTGCTAGGCACTCTGGCTTCCATGGAGCAATTGGTGAAATTGGGAAGGTTGCGTATGAGACCCCTGCAGTTTTTTCTAAGGGCCAGTTGGGAACGGAAAATAGATCAAGACTTGTGTGTATTTCCGATTACGGAGTAGAAACTCTTAGCTATTAGGTAAGTAATTACTGGGTAAGTATATAAAACTTTATTTTATCATAAAAGTGTCATTTTTCGGCATCAAAATGGGACAAAACTGTCATGCTTCATCCACTGTGCTTTCATACACACATTCACTATCTCTTCTGTACCAGATCTAACTTATGCTCATGAAATACGTATACTGTACGTATGTATTTTAACTGAGTACAATAGTATTCAGATGTGTCTTGCCTGCTGTTAGAATGTTTGTCAAAATGACTCACCTTTGGGTCATTGACATAATAACTTGGTTAAGTGGTGCCCTAAACTGGGTGCCTTATGAGAGAAAAAACTTATGAAAACCCCTTAAAACAAAAGATCATGAAAGTGTATGTATATCATAAATACAGTTTATTGTTGACTATCTAAGATTAAAGAAAAATATGAACAACTAATTTTTGAAGCAGTTATCCAAATGGTTTTATTTGTAATCCCCTAGTTGGCGACAACATTTGTAAGTCTATTAAAAAAGAAATACAGGATGAGCCGGCTATTAACAAAAATATCAGTAATTAAATAACACAATGATTTTAAATAAATTTATGCAGTTAAATACTGTACAATTTTTTATTTTACCATTCACAAAAAGTGCGTGTGTTTCTCTACAAAATTGAAATTGAAGCTGCCGTCTAGTTAGAAACTCTTATTAGCTAAGTAATTACTGGGTCAATATATATAAAACTATTTTATTATAAAAATGTCATTTTATCATTTGTCTTTTCTCCTTGCAGCTATTCTATCAGGTCTTGAACTTTGCGATGATTGTGTCATCAGCCCTTATGATCTGGAAAGGCCTAATGGTTGTGACAGGGAGTGAAAGTCCTATAGTGGTTGTGCTAAGGTAAAGTAACTCGTCTTTCTTGTCTCTTTTGTGTAAGTTTGATGCTTACAAAATTATGATTTTGTATGTACAGTATGGTTATATCTTATGATGGAGGGTTTTGGTGCTATTGTTGATTGCATTTTATGATTTGGTTTATTTTAAAGCTGAACCCATAAAAAATTAAGTTATTAAAGTATTAGCTGTTTTATCTCTGGTGAGGCTGTCAGATATTTATATATTTGGACCCACATATCTAATCTTTCTTGCATTATTTCATGGTGAATAGGACACGGAGAAATTGTAAAATCATATTCAACAGCTGTTTTGATAGACTACAAACAATTGCTATACAGAAACCCTTATTTATCGCTGTTGCCGATGTTGACTATGTTTAAAATTCCAGGCTGTTATTCTTTCACTAGTCATTTAGAAGACGCCATTGTTTATTTATTACTCCTCTATTCTTAGTGTCATGGTAGTGCTGGATATATCCAATAATGTTCATTGTTTATAAAGGCAGTGAATACATTCACCAGTGACATTACTCTCAATTCTCTTTCTTGACTGGTATGAATCTTTACAGATGTATCCTTTAGCCACCAATAAGGAAGAATGTGGAATTTTTTGACATTAATTCAACCATCATGAGAGATATAGGTTGATTTTAACTACTACAAATGTTCTTGTTGAATCCAGGTCTTGTATTTCTTTAGTGCAATCTGCTTTATTCTGTTCATCCTCTCGCTTCCTCAGAAATGTTTTTCATTGGCACTTCACCATGAAATTATCCTCACCCCATTATATTAGGATTTACGAGTACATATCATTGCACCAGTAGTATCTTAGTGACAGTGTTTCATTTGATTTTATTGAATCTGGTTCACATGATTTTGTTCTGTAGTAGTGTTAAGGATCAGTACCATGGTAGTTCCTTAGTCAACAAGAGTCGGGGGCCGCTAGTGTCCTAGCATCTCAGTTGACGGTGTGGGTGCACGGATTTGCAGTAGCACACTCAGTGCAGTGGCTCGCTCAGCAAAGTGGTCAGCCAGACACATTCCATTGGTGATGCAGGTGCAAGGGTTTGCAGTAGCACACTCGGACCTTTGAATAAAGTAAGACATCTTTGGTACCCATTTATATCTGGAAGCTTACGCCTTTTGTCATTCTACATGTTTTGAAAGTGATCAGTGAGATGGATCATTCTACTTCTATGGTCCTGTGTTGCCAATAACAGTATTACATCTATGGTGCCTCCGTAAAGACTAGACTTTCAACCCAATGCCAGTGACCCATTCATTACCTTCGAGTTGGCCGAGAAATGCTATTCAAATTGTCATTTCTCTTACTAGTGAGATGATCAAATGAGCACACCTCTCAACTTCTTGGTGGACATCAGTGCATGTCAGACCAGATCTTTTGAGGCCAGGGACATCGGTCTGTCCATTGCATTCAGGAAGAACCTGTCGGTTGAGAACTAGGCTGTAATGTAATTGTGCAGATCACGTTCATCTCCTTTTACCTTGGGACGTTGCCCATAGACCCTTGGACTCCTTTTCCTTGGATCCTGTGGTGGATACTCAAGTCATGTAGTTCTCCCAGCTTTTGAGGGACAAGTTGCATCTCGCCTAAGGTGTGTGGCTGCAAGGATATGGTGTGTGTGTGACTGGCCTTCTCCCTTTCTCATGTCTTCCTTCCTCTTTCATTGGCCAGAGGAACAGTGAACAAGCCATCATATGTTGGACTGGCGTGCCTGCAGGTGATCTAGATGACTGAGTATCCTATCTATAACCTAGCTCCATTTGGATTAGTAGATCCAAATCCTTCTTTCTCTCTGGCTGTGTGTTTGTGACTGGCTGTTTGTGTGTGACTGGCCTCCTCCCTTTCTCATGTCTTCCTTCCTCTTCCAGTGGGCAGAGGAACAGTGAACGAGCCATCACATGCTGGACTGGTGTGCCTGCAGGTGATCTAGATGACTGAGTATCCTATCTATAATCTAGCTCTATTTGGATTAGTAGACACAAACCCTTCTTTCTCTTTGGCAAGGGGAGAGAGGGACTGACTATGAGCAAACCAGCTAGTTATTCTTAGCTTTATAGTCTCCGACACTGCTGGTTCTTCCAAACTTTTTCAAATCAGGGATATTACATTCACTTAATTCAAAATGCCCAGAAGTCTAATGATTGAACATCTCTCTTGTTCAGTAGATCAGAGGTATGGTCTCCTTCCTTTGCTCTTTCATGACCAGGAAGAGAGTACCCAGGTGAGCCGAACTACCAGTCAGTTTAGAGATTTACTCGGAATCCTCCCTCCAAAAGTAAGTCTCCCATATGTAAAGACCGAGGGCTTGTATTCATGTAGGAACAAATGACAAATTTTTAAGTAATTTGTATTTTTCCTAACATACAAACCTTAGGTCTTTACATTAAGGGCCCATCACCACCCCTCATTCTCTTACCTGGGCCAAAAGGTAAACTGCTTCGAACTGAATGTACACCGACTTGGTGGGTGGTGTTTCTGCCCCTACCATTGGTAACTGTTACCATAACCATCTTGCAAAAGTTTAACATCCGGATTTCCAGTTTGCTGAAAGTTAGTCCCATATGTAAAGACCTCAGGTTTGTATGTTAGGAAAAATACAAATTACTTTTAAAGTGACATATTTAAAGACTGTAAGTGACACAGATGACAGGAAGGAAAAGAAGTAAATCCTTGAAGAGGGGTTTTATCACCGAGTCTTGTAATTTTCGGTTAGGATTAACATAAATTTACTTATGGTTTATTGTAATTAAAAAAGGCTATAGATATTAGCTGTAGTATACAGTACTCTTAAATTGGTGCTATTAGTTATTAGGTATCATTATTATTTCAGAGGTTTCTTATGTGATAAATTTCATTTACTGTATACTTTTTCTACACAGGAGCCTGGTAATTCCAGTCATAAGCACTGTAGAAAGTGGAAACCAGTGATGTGTGGTATATTCTGACAAAAACATTGCTGACCACTGTTTTCGGTATTTAACAAAAACTTTGCTGAAGTGCACATTTCAGATAAACTTGTACAATAAGGTAATTTGTTTTGGTTGACTCAGTGACTTGCTTCTTTAGCCAGTAAGTTTATAAATAAAAGGAGAAAATTTAATGAAAATCATATGTATGTTAGGTTCTGTTCAGGATACTCATGTGTTCATCTCTTATTTCCCAATGTTTCTTTCTTTTTTATAAAGATTAATGTCAGTGCAGTATATGATATCATAGTTTTCAATGGCTTCAAGTTTTTATTTGTTGCTAATGAAATACAAACTGTCACCTTTATGTAGGAGTATCTTTCATTGCAAGCTGGAGACATTTGTTGAACTTGGTAAAAAGATAGTTAACTGGTGGTTGTGGTGGGAGGTGGAGTATGGGGATTCCCTCACTCATCTGCCATCACCACCCACCTGTTCTTCAGCCATCACTAGTGCAGTCATTGTACTTCACTCTCCAATAGGCTGTGGAGTTTGAGTAATTCTTTGAATAACTTTTGGTCTTTGTCTTTTTTTTTTTTATTTGGAGAAAAAACAAGTATGAAGGCAACGTAACAATTTGAGCATTTATGCTTGTACTGACCCCCCCCCCCACACACACACACTCATTATAGTACAGTAATTCTTTTAAGGGCTAGTTTGGTGTTTGGAACCTGAAGGCTCAATTTCTTTATCCCAGTATGGTTTTCATAAGAATCTATTTACTCTACAGTAGATCCACTGCTTAAATTATCCAGACAAATTTGGTTAAGTTCCTTTAAATACTGCCAAATCATTGATGTTTCCTTTGATCCTGGGGAGGCCTATGGTACCTTATGTGACAGGGCATAATCCTACAATATATTAATGGGTATTCTTGGTGACATTATTCCATTCATAGGTTCTTTTTTGTCAGGCAGATTCACATGAGTAAAAGTTGTAAATCCTCTTTAAGCCTTTTATTCATGAGGAAATTCCACAAGTGAGTATCCTTAGTGCTACTTGTTTTGCAGTAGGTAATAACAGTGTTGTGGAGGCAGTTGCCCCCTTATGTAAAGAGCTTCTGCTTTGCAGAAATTTGCAAAAGTCTATCAGGGTTATCAATAAATGGGCTGATGAGCATTGTCTTAAATTTTCCACATATAAGACTGTTGTATGATTTACTAGATGTAGATTTGCTAAGTAGTACCCACTTTTAACTTTGAAAGGCACTACTTTACCTTATGAAAAGGAAGTGAAATCTTTGGTCTAGTCACATTGATGACCTGAAGTTAAAGATTAAGAAATCTTCAAGTATTTTTAAAGTTATCTGATCTTCATTTGAGTTTTTAAAGTTGTCTTATCTTTACTGGGGAGCTTTTAAAGTTGTCTGATCTTCTTAAGGGAACAGATAAGAGGTCATTATTGAGGTTAAACAGTTCACTGTGTTGGTCTCAGTATGAGTATGGTTGTAAAATATATTCTTCTTCATATAAAACCAAATTAAAAGAACTTGATGTGTAAATGGGCCATAGAATGTATTGTGTTACATTTAGAACCATGCCTGTTGAGAGCATTTTTGTGGATACCAATGAACCACGTGATTTGCATAAGGAAGAGGGGGCCATTATTTGTATGGTTTTAAATCAGGCCCGAGTGAACTTTCCTTGTCCGTTTTGCAAGAACCTGGTGACTCAGAGGTTCAGTGGACCATGATCATCTAAACCTTTTCAAATTAGATTAAGTGAGCAAGCTAATGACATCTCTGAAGAGAGGAAACAGTCTAGGAAATCAGCCATCATCATATCCTACCTTGGATAATAAATGAAATTTCCCTGTGCCCAAAATTCATCTCAAAGAACACTCTGAAGAGGTTAACTCTAAATTCTTGGAACATAGTGCTATTGAGAAAGCTAATGTGAAGTTATTTATGGATGGTTTATGGCTAGAGAATAGTGATGGATGTGCCATAATTAACTGACTGAACTTCTGTATTTACTGCAGAATTTACAGCATTAGCTGAGGCTTTGGGTCTTGTTTTAAGTAGTAAAGGAAAATGCTTTTTTACATGCTGGGTCACTAACTGGGCGGGAAAGAAGTCACTAATTAATTATCGTTTTAAAAAAGTGTCCCCAACTTTAATATAAAAAGACTACTGTATTTTTAACCCCATTGAGGATTGTTCATACCTTCCTCACACAGTTTTATATAGATTGTAGCAGCACACCATTGTATGCTCATTGTGAGAGGGTAGTACTTTTAGATGTGCACATTCTGGCCATGGTGAAATATCTTGCCGAGATTTTAGAAAGAGTTTTTACTTGAGCCTCTTATTGTCTTGAAAGACATTGGGACTTTTAGATATGAAATTGGTATTTTAAATATGATGAATATTCATAATTTTTATGCATTAGCATTAGATTAACTGTAAATTCTTAAAAATGGTAGTTTTTTAATTAAAGTACATTCATATCTACATTACCATGAGAGGCCTGACTTTGCCTCGAGTTTTACGCAGAGATTCCTTTGTGGAGCTGGTTTTTCAATCTTTACAGTCTTTGAAGATACCTGGTAGAGTCCTACCATCAAAGAGAATGAGATTTGATGAAGACTTAGGAAATATCCTGGGTTGCTTCTACGACAGAACAAAATCATAACGTGATGATAACCCCTCTAGAAGACAGTATAAGTGAAATGGATGCTCCACTTTTGCAAGGCAACTTCCCCCTGCTGCCAGTGGTACTTTTTCCAGAGAAAGTGGACTGTGTTAAGTTTTTTCAGAGACGTGCTGGTTATAGCTAGCTGATAGGGATGGGTCCGTGGTACCAGTGGAATCAAACAGCAAGACTCCTGATGACCTATTAAAGCTAGATTGGATATGTCATTAGGAAGAGCTATGGTATTGAACATTTAAACTGTAGTGAATGCCTTTGCCTACCTAGTCTTTGAGAGATGCAATCTTTGGAAGCTTCCTCAACTGACTGACAGTGTCAGATTTGGAAAGCATAAAGACTGCAAACTTCGTGGATTAGCATTTCTTTCCATTGGAGTTAAGGTGATTGAGAGGTGTTTAGGCAGCTCAACAGTCAAGGTTCAGCCATTTTACAACCAACCCTCTCCAGAGGGACTTTTGACTACTCTATCATGTTCTCAGTCTCACCAACCATTTATAGGTCACCTAGGTCCCCTAACAGAAGGTCCTGCCAGTCTTTCTGTATGATTAAATCTTTCAGGATAGTCCAGTGAGAGAGTAGCATTGTGAAAAATGGCTAAACAAATATGTAATAATTTAAGCATCTAACATTTATGAGTTTATAATTTGTATAATTTGTACCATGCATAGAAAATACTCTTGGACCAGCCTCAGAGCATTTTAGTTCATTGTTCTAATTGAACTACAGTATTTTGAAATAATTATTTTATTTATTGCTTATCTTTGGCTATCAATGTTCTATGCACTAGATTTTTCACCCTAAATTTAAATGTGGCAGTCACTCATACTGAGGAAGCAAACGAGTGATATAATCTTGAATAATTTGAAGTATGCCTGATGTGTGGCTAACCCCAAGAAATTAAGTTTTATAACATTTTCATTTTAGTGGGAGTATGGAGCCAGCTTTTCATCGTGGAGATTTACTGTTTTTGACGAATTACGATCATGAACCCATTCGTGCTGGTGAAATTGTCGTCTTCAAAGTTGAAGGGCGTGACATTCCCATTGTCCACCGTGTCATCAAAGTTCATGAAAAGTAAGTTTTTTAAATTGCAAACCATTTAGAATATGCTGTGTGGAAGATAGATTACATATGGCTTGCATTGGTGTGTGAACTTCCTGTGCTTGCTATTTAGGTTATTTGTGTAAAGCATAATGATTCAGAAAAAGTAACCCTTATGCTCCGGAGGTAGTGATTTTTTGCTGTAGCCAGAAGACGGAGGTAAAATAGCATATACTGAAGAAGAAAAATATTTTTTTGCTCTTATGTTGAGGAATTATTCTTCATAATAAAACTAATTTTATTTCAAAATAAATCTAAATACCTGTGACAGAAGTATTGAAGCTCAAGAATTCTCCAAAAAGAAGACCATGATTATTAACCAAAAACAGTTAAAAAAAAAAAAAAAAAAAAAAGAATGTGGGCTTGCTTTCACTGCCCCCCAGAATTATCTGAAATTATTTTGTTTGACAAAAATGCCCTTATTCAAGTGTGTGTACTATTATTGGAATAGACTTTCAGCTTGCAATGGTATTTTACGAGTATCAAAAGCAAAATCTTCAAATCCTCTGTTGGACATAACCAAAAAAAAAAAAAAATCCTCGCTCAGAAATGAGTGAATAAAGCTATTTATGTACGCCTTTTACAATATACTTACATTGAAATTTTTTTTTTTATTACATCATCATACATTTTGTATAACACTATGGAAAAATAAATTTTCAAAGTTTGTACTCTTTCCTTGATGAACGTAAACAAAAATAAGCTAAGCTGGAACTGAAGACAAAAAAAAAAATTTTTACTTTGAAAGAAAGGAAATAATGCAATAAATCCACTCACTGTTTGTCGTATATTCATTACACATCATATTAAATACATATTCAAACCACTTTATTAATAAAATACCATAAAAATAACGCACAAACTCTCATCACACTTCTGCAGATTTACGTGAAAAAAAGGCTACTACTTCTCATCAAGAACATTAATAAAACATGATTGCTGGCTGGTTGCCATAGAAACTTGTTAGCCAATGACAGCCCTCTACTTCTGTTCTAAAAATACATCACTGCCAGATGTAAACATTAGGTGAAAGGCCAGAAGATGTGGGATTGCCATGGTTGTGGCAGTTCGACTTCTGCCAGCAAAGTCTCGATTGTGGCACTTCGGGGCATAAGGGTTAAGGAGCAGTACTGTTGTCATCTGGAAATTTTCAGTTTCTCTTAAAGTTAAGAAAAAAGTACTGTAGAGGGACATGAATTACAACTTTTATCAGAAGTTGTAACAGCATGGTATAGAAGAAATTTTGCTTGAGAATGATCGTGGCTAATGGTTTTCAATACTTGTGAGCATGCATGAACTAGGTAATGGTTAGTTCATGATACTGAAATATTAATGGAGTCTTGTGCCCCCTATTTGCACTAAATGAATGAATGAAAGATATTTTGTAAAATGATAAAAAGTGGCTGAGTTCATTGCTGAGTGATGTTTGGGGAAAAATTAAAGTATAACAGATTTATGTACAGAAAACACAGAGTAACTACTCGAAATTTATGTGGAAGGTGTTTTATGCATAAATGAATAGAATTAAGAATACTGTACTGGTAGTTTTAGTCATTTTTACCCTACTCCCAGTTTGGTTAGAACCAAGTAAAGTTAGGTAAAACACTGAAACAGTGACTATACTGTAGTTGTAATTTACAATGAGTAACAAACCAAGGCAGTTAGAGGTATCAGCTGTAGTACAATCTTATGCTTTAATGTTAACAGTTAAACTGTACATGAGGCAGTAGCCATAAAAGGGGATAGCTTGCACCAAAATAAAAATTTTCAGGAAATGTAGACAAAGTTACAACTACCTTAACTGTGGTAATTTCAAAGCTAGGACATTCAATTTGGTATAAAATTTAAAGTAGATTCATTTGAGCTAACAAAACTGATAACGTTTTTGCGATTTCAGTGTACCACAATCGTACAACAGTGAATAATAATGATAACAATAACAGTAGAGTTAATAGTAGTAAAGAACATTCCTAGACTAATAAGGGCAGTTGAAAGCAATCCTTACCACACGAGTACAGTATGCAAGTAAACGCTAGAAGGGACAATATGGTGTTGGAATCTGGCACTCCCAGCGTGTTGGAAGAGACTTGATTAGCATACCTTCTTATGCACTGAGAATCATACAGAGGGGAGAGCAATGACAGGAGTATTGGTTGAGAGTTGAAAGTTTGTTAAAGGACACTTAACCTTATTTGCAGTGTCCGAAGATACAGTCTTTAGTGTTTTCTAGCAAAAACCGCTTATCTTTTTATAAAATAGTGTTTTCCAGCAAAAACAGCATATCTGTACAGGAGGAACAACCTTAGTTTTATATATCAAATGCAGTAATAAATAAATTTTAATATATCCTACATTATAGTAACTAGTGTTTTGGAAAAGTCATACAGTTTGGTAAGCATTTGCTTTGTCGTTTGTTTATTATTTTTTTCATTTTGTGAATTATTAAATGTGCAGCTTGTAAATATTATAAATATTAACAAGTAACCAACAAGTCTGCTTTTTGTATGTTTAGCTGTCTGTTTTTTGGTTTATATTTATTTCTAAAGTACAGAATTTATCTTTATTCTCACAGGGAAGATGGTACAGTTAAATTTTTGACTAAGGGTGATAACAACAGTGTAGACGACCGTGGTCTTTATGCCAACGGACAGGCATGGTTGCGCCGCAAAGATGTTGTAGGACGGGCACGAGGCTTTGTGCCTTTCATAGGGATGGTCACAATCATAATGAACGATTATCCAAAGTTTAAGGTATGTAACATTTTTTCAGTCTAAAGAACTTGCCTTTGTAATAAGAACATTTCTTAAAAAAAAGTTTGGTATATTTCATCATAGATTCATTGAAAATTGATATAGCTATTTGGATTCATTTCATGTATTCATAAGCCTACGGTGATAATTTTTTTATTATGTACACAGAGCCCATTTATTGTAAACCTTTATGTAGGATATTTTCTGTGTGCCAGGAGATATTACCCTAGCCAAATTGTCTGAACAAACTCCATGATTTCATCTATTCATAAACTTTATATTGGAAGTGAATTTCCAAAGGAATGCATAGCAGACAAGGAACAAGGAACATTTCCCTCGGATTCCATGAGAATGACTCTTTTCTTCAGTTCTAGTTAACAATTAGTGATATATATATAAGCATCTACCAAGTATACATTTACTGTATGCAGTCACGGCTAGAATATGTGACAAAGGGTGCAGTGAGAGAATGAGAAATGTGAATGGTTGAGGGATTACTGTATTTGTTATTGATAACTGAAATAATCTAAATTTTTCCAGAGTCCGGTATACTGGCACTTAACACTGGTACCACTAGCTGCTAGTAATCTAGCCTGTTAGCTGGTCAAATTTTCCATTCTTTTGGACCAAAAATTGTTCATTGATTTACAAAGTCGTGGGGCTGATACCCTTAATCTCCATAAATTTTTAGGGACTGCTTTACCTGTATATGAATTATGAATTAACCATTGTAGGTCATCAGAGACGATTCCAAAGTATTTAATTTGAGATGCAGTAAACCCCTGTATTCTCGTTCTCATGATTCGTGGACTCAGTGATTCACGGATTTCTCTATAGAACATATGGACACATTATTTGCGGAAAATTTGCTTATTCGCAGTATTTTTCGCTGAGAAATATTCACTAATCACTGTATTTTCATATAATTTTCATGACTAAATGCACTTTTTGTGATAAAACTATTAAAGTACTCAGGTATAAGCATTTTTGAGGGTTTTTTTGTGTTTGAACTATCAAAATAGGCAGTTCTAAGTGTTTTTAGAGGCGTTTTAAGTACAGGTATTATCCTACTTACGATGGGGTTAGGTTCCAAAAAAAACCCATCATTTGTTGGAAAAAACGTATCTCGAATATAGCCTAGCCTACACTAGGGTATTCAGTACCATCTATACATATATGGTAGCCTAGCCTACACTATAAAGTATACTCTATACATATACAGTGCAATAATTATTAATATCAGCTAATTCTGGAGGTTCATGCAGAGTAACTTATGAAAATTCAATACAAAGAGAAATTGAATAACAAACAATAATTAGTGTAGCTACACTACGGTATATCGCATACATGTACGGTAGCCTAGCCTACATTATAGTGTATTCTGTATTCACATATATTATACAAACATCACCATAACGAATATGCATCTTTTCCATGGATCTTTTAAAAAGTTATGCTTTACTTCACTGTATCCAATAATATTGTACGTATACTCATATTGCTTTTGTATTATAAATTGCGATCATAGCAATCAGTGCTTTGGTTTAGAAGTCGATTATGTGGTAAGTTTATTTCGCCATATTTAACTCAGTTCAGAGTGCTCTTCTTGCTTCTAGTTAGTGTAAATGAATCTCTAGATACTTTATTTATATGGGACAAGGTTATTTTTCATTATACAAAGTGTTTTTAAGTCGAAATATGACTTAAATACGTCTCGTCGTGAAATTAATTTAGCTATTTTTTTCATTAATAGATGATGTTGGCCGTTGGGGGCATGTTTGTTTTGTGTAAAAAATAGATTACATTCACTATTTTCACTTGATTTCATCATAATATGAGCTTTACTTATTGATCTTTTGTCGGCGTGAAAAGAGCAATATGTGTTCTTTTGTGCCTATTAGTATTGATTAAAATACTTTTCTCTCCAATTTTATTTACGGTTGAGTTTCATCCATGTTGCCGATGCACGATAATTTATAGTCATTAGCAGCTTGAACATTGTTTTCTCAGCTTCAGCTACAACTTGCAGCTTAAATTTAGCAGTATATTTCCTTGCCAATCTTTTCTCCATAGTGAAAAGGGTATAATGTGAAAATATATCGGTCCTATTCTACTTAACGTTATTTGTAACATAACTACAGTAACTGTTTACTACTGTACGGTGGTTGCAATACAAGCAAAACAGCCGATGTTATTAGATTCAGTTATTAGTAAAACAGCAATTTCTCGTTCGGTTGTTTATGGCTGTATGTATTTATGCAAGAGTACAGTATAACCAATACTTTCATCACTCTGTTAATTTTTTAACTATAAGATGAGATAAAGAGATGGCGGAAAAGAAGTTGGTCTGTTGTAATTTGGTCTCTCGCTGCCTGATTTGTAATCTGCTGCCTGCGTCTGTGCGAAATTTAAAATATTTTCTAAATATTGTCATATCGGTATTGATTGCTAACCCCATCGCAAAATCGAATTATCTTAACCCTTAAACGCCTACTGGACGTATCAGACGTCGACTAAAATTGTCTGTTGGGTGCCGAGTGGACGTACCGTATGTCGACTACAAAAAATTTCAACCTTCGGTCAACTTTGACTCAACCAAAATGGTCGAAAAACGCATTTGTAAGCTAAAACTCTTAAATTCTAGTAATATTCAATCATGTACCTTCATTTTGCAACAAATTGGAAGTCTCTAGCACAATATTTCGATGTATGGTGAATTTTTGAAAAAACTTTTTTCTTACGCATGGGCGGTAACTCGGCCGAAAATTTCATAAATTCTTTCGTCATTTTGTCGTAATTTTTGCATTGTTCTATATTAGCCGTTACATAAAGTTTTATATATGAAAATGTGTGCAATTTCATGTACAATACAGCAAAATACAACCCATGGTTGTAGCTTTTATCAGTTTGGAAATATTTTCATATAAACCACAATAACTGCCAAAATTTCAACCTTCGGTCAACTTTGACTCGACCGAAATGGTAAAAAAACGCAATTGTAAGCTAAAACTCTTACATTCTAGTAATATTTAATCATTTACCTTCATTTTGCAACCAATTGGAAGTCTATAGCACAATATTTCGATTTATGGTGAATTTTTGAAAAAAACTTTTTCCTTACGTCGGCGCCAGAAATTCTTTCGTAACATTGTCGTAATGTTTGCACTGTTTTATATTAGTCGTTACATAAAGTTTTATATATGGAAATGTGCACAATTTCATCTAGAATACAACAGAAAATAGCTCATGGTTGTAGCTTTTATCAGTTTTGAAATATTTTCATATAAATCACGATAACTGCCAAAATTTCAACCTTGGTCAACTTTAACTTTCGACCGAAATGGTAAAAAACACAATTATAAGCTAAAACTCTTACATTCTAGTAATATTCAATCATGTACCTTCATTTTGCAACAAACTGGAAGTCTCTAGCACAATATTTCGATTTATGGTGAATTTCTGAAAAAAAATTTTTTCCTTACGTCTGCGCTACGTAACTTCGGCTGAACATCTCAGAAATTCTTTCGTCATGTTGTCGTAATGTTTGCATCGTTTTACATTAGTCGTTACATAAACTTTTATATATGAAAATGTGCGCAATTTCATGTAGAATACAACAGAAAATAGCTCATGGTTGTAGCTTTTATCAGTTTTGAAATATTTTCACATTAATCACGATAACTGCCAAAATTTCAACCTTCGGTCAACTTGAACTCGACCGAAATGGTCAAAAAACGCAATTGTAAGCTAAAACTCTTACATTCTAGTAATATTCAATCGTTTACCTTCATTTTGCAATAAATTGGAAGTCTCTAGCACAATATTTCGATTTATGGTGAATTTAAAAAAAAAAACATTTTCCTTACGTCTGCGCGGTAACTCTGCCGAACATCTCAGAAATTCTTTCGTCTCGTTGTCGTAATATTTGCACCGTTTTATATTAGTTGTTACATAAAGTTTTATATATGAATATGTTCACAATTTCATGTACAATACAACAAAAAATAACTCATGGTTGTAGCTTTTATCAGTTTTGAAATATTTTCATATAAATCACGTTAAATAGAAAAAATTCGACTTTCGGTCAACTTTAACTCGATCGAAATGGTCGAAAACTGCAATTGTAAGCTAAAACACTTACAGTCTAGTAATATTCAATCAATTAGCTTCATTTTTCAACAGATGGGAAGTCTCTAGCACAATATTTCGATTTATGGTGAATTTTTGAAAAAAACATTTTTTTATGTCCGCGTGTTACGAATTCATGCATCATTTTGTGATAATATTTTCTTTGTGTTGCTTTGATCATTTTAAAATTTGTTATATACCAAAATCATCGCAATTTAGTGTACAATACAACTAAAAAAAATTAACTCATTAGCTTTAACCGTTTTGCTTACAGCGCGATTTGTATACAATTATATACAAGTTTTTTTTTTTTTTTGCTGTCATATATTCCAATATTTATATATGATAATGGTATTTTTTTTCATTTCTGATGGTTGCATACTAAACTTCAGGCAATGACAAAAAAAATGAGCCAAAAATGAACTCTTCATCTTAAAAACTAAGCGTGCTGTGATTTTTTGAAAAAAACTTTTTTTCCGCTTCGGCGCTAACTCACCGAACGCCGCCGGCATACGGGAGACATTTTTGTAAATAGGGCATCGGCGTTAAAGGGTTAAGATGAATTATTGTAACTCAAGTGCTGCGTATATTCGCAGATTTTAGCTATTCATAGGGGGGTGTGGCACACATCCCCCTCAAATACGGGGGTTTACTGTATTATCATAATGGCATACATTTACGTCTGGATTAAAGTAGTGTTCAAAACTTTAATATCTTACCAAAGTACAGTCATCCCTTGCCATATCGCGGTTCACTCATCACGGTCTCACTGCATTGCGGATTTCTGAATTTATACATCTAAATTTGTACCGAGGATTTTTCGCTATATCGCAGGATTTTGTGGTATTTATTATTTTTATTTTTGTGGTAAAATAATGATTTTCTAGCCTAAAATTTTTATTTTCATGACTAAATACATTTCTTATGATAATTTTTTTATCATAAAAATGTATTTCCAAATATTAATATTATTGTAAACAGCAAAAAATATATAGAATGCTAAAATTAAAATCCCACAAAATGACAAAGCTGCTTATCAGTGTACATAAACACCCCAGTTCAATCTCTCTCTCTCTCTCTCTCTCTCTCACAGTATACAATCTTTTAATAGAAAAACAGCAAAATTTCAATAAAACTTTATTTCACTTACAGAATAAACTATATTGATCTATTATTATTGTAATATATGTATAAAAAACCATTGTCCCAACATCTGTAACTGTTTTTACTGTAGGTGCGTGTTGCCATTTTTTTTTCTCTGATTTACTGAACCATGCTTCAATAAAGTTGACTCTATGATTATAACATATAACAGTACACAAGAGAATATTTTATCACTGTTGATGTTTCGTCTCTAATCACCGTAAAAATATTTAAAATCCGAATTTCATACGCAAGCACCTCAAGGTTACTGTATACTCGCTCATCCTCAGCTTGTCAAGTCAAGGCTTAGTCAAGTCCCAAGCTACTGTGTTAATACACAGTAAACACCAGTTCTCTCTCTCTCTCTCTCTCTCTCTCTCTCTCTCTCTCTCTCTCTCTCTCTCTCTCTCTCTCTCTCTCTCTCTCTCTCTCTCTCTCTTTAATGAAGTGTGCATTACTGTACCATAAATGTTTATGTACAAAATTAAAAATAATTCCATTAATGAATTTTATGTTTTTAAGCAACTAAAAAATTATTTTCCTAATTCTTTTGGTAGGAGTGAGCAGCTGCAGTCAGCTGATTCTCAGAACGTAAACATTACAAATGTGGGACGATCGTTTTTTTTTTTTTTATGCATATTATGATGATAACAGATCAAAATAATAATACAGTATACTAAATGGATTCTGTAAGTGAAATAACATATTAATGTGTTTACATTAATATTAATATATGAAAATTAGTAAATCACTGTAGCATGTAATACATTCACAAGAGAATTTTTATCACTGTTGATGCCCTGTTCCGTGAACTATTACGTAGGTTCGAGAGCATGGAAAGTGTTTATGTGCTTAGGGAGTGCTTATAACAGTGTGGGAAAGGTTAATAACAGTGTGGGAAAGTTTAATAACAGTGTGGGAAAGTTTAATAACAGTGTGGGAAAGGTTTATAAGAGTGTGGGGAGGCTTTATAAAGCCTAAAAATATATATGTTTGCAGTAAATAGTAAAAATATATATGTTTGCAGTAAATAGTAAAATAGATATAAGGTTGCTACTTCGCGGATTTTCGCTGGTCGTGGGGGTTCTAGAACTAACCCCCGGGATAGACGAGCGACGACTGTATACATGTTCAAATTTTACTCCATTAAATTCCACTATTTTCTTGGTGCCAATAGATAAACTACGTCATCCAGTTCATTATGAAACTTCTCAGTTTTCTTAAAAGTCTTGTTTGGTTGAGATGTGATAATCATCAGTGAATAGAGACTAATAAGTTTTGCAGTATACCGTCAATATTGCTGTGTTGAAAGATACAACTGGACAGATTGTTTCTTGTGGAATACCCAGTATGACTGGGATTGGTTTGGGTTGTACTCCTTTAGCTGGTATATGAAACATTTGATTTGAGATGAATTGTGAGGCTGTGCATCTCTGTCCACCTTAATGTTTTTTTAGTTTATTGAATAATAGGAGGTGATCAAATTCCAGTATCTGAAGGCTTTTACCAAACTCAGGAAAAGTTTTTGCAAGGAAGATGAAGGGAATTGCTATCAGTTTGATTTATTTGAAATGAATTTTACATACTATTAGAGATAACTATATCTATATATCTGCAGCTGCTGTCATCATTCAAAATGAAGGTCTCTTTTGTGACTCTGGGGACTGTCTAGTTCACCCGTTCTCTTCCAGGTGTTTCTTGGATGTTTTGGTTCTCGTCAGAATTCTTGCTATCATTCTGTGCGGTAGTCGGTGCATTTACTAGTTTGACTGTTGGCTGTTTTTTAATGATATTGTGACTTGTTTTGCACAGTCAGGATATCTGACTGGCAGTAGGAACAAAAACATAAGGTTTTGCATCCTTGTAGGGGAGTAGTTACGTCATTGCACGTGTTGCGGTGCACTGTAGGCAATACTTAAGGTTCTTTGCAGTGTTCGTTTGGCCCCTGGCTTCAACCCCTTTCATTCCTAATACTGTACCTCCATTCATAATATCCCTTTCTTTCTTCGTACTTTCCTCCTCTCCTAACAATTGATTCACAGGGCGACTGTGAGGTTTTCCTCCTGTTACATCTTTCAAACCTTTTTACTGTCAGTATCAATTTCAGTGTTAAATGACCTCATAGGTCCCAGCACTCGGTCTTTGGCCTAAATTCTATACTCTATTCGATTCCAGGTTTTGCATGAATGATTTCTTCATTAACACATTGTATTCTGTAGAATTAGATAGGCACTGTATTTGTAGTGTTAGATAGGCACACAGTTTGTGCCTACTGTAGGGGTTAGGGGTGTGATATCAAGTTATGACGTGAAGCATGTAGGGAGTGGTCAGATGAATTTATTAATAAATTTGTGTATATATAGTATAGGAAGAGGAGAGAGTCAACTAATTGAGGAAGCAGTTAAATAGAAAGGGTTGTGGACCTTTTACTTCCCTTCCTGCTTCATCATCACCTACTTCGTCTCCTCCATTCTTACACTCTTATTACCACCTCCCCTGCTTAGCCTTGAACCTACAACCTCAGCTCTGCCTTCTGCTCCCCCTTCAGATTAGGAAAACCGTGTAGAAGGTTTGACTGAATTTGGGTAACCAATCTGCATCCTGCCATGTAGTGTGCACTTTATTGTGGTCCCCTTTGAGAGGCAGAAATGATCGAGTCTTTAGAAGTGGCCTCTTTAAAACATTAAGTATGAAAACTCTCTGGTAATCCTGACATCTTTGAAAAACAAGCAAATTCCTTACATTTTTGGAGAATGTTGGCTTTTGCAAAGGAGACATTAGTCTGTTGTTCCTGCGTTTGTTTAGATTTGAAACAACTTTAAGGTAATTCCCCTCCCCTGGTTGTTAAGATGCTGTTTAATGGTAGGTATGTTAAAGCCTATTAGAAGTGATATTACAGTAATTATTTTCTGAGCTAGGGGCTTGAACCCCAGTGTCTAAAATTCAGTGTTCATTTTTGTTAACTATTTGGTTAAATTAGCACATGAAAAGCTTAATCCTGATGCGTTACCTCTGCTGAAGATAAATATTCATAAGAGCTAGTGCTACTTCATTAAATTTTGAGAAATTTTTCTCTGGAGCACACATGTAATGTGGCACATTGGGGATATTCCCGTTTTTGCTGTTTTTCCGTAAAAACATGGAGATATTCATTTTGCAGTCTTTGGTCAGCTAGTTGTAGCGGATACAGTCTTTTCTTGAATCGAATGAAAGAGCAGCCTTGTAGTCACTCTTACTTAATTTTAAAGAATGGTTTTTAGTGTTGTGAGTATGAAGGTATAATATTTGTATAGGAGCATACCTTTGTATCAGTAAAGATATTCTTTTAGTTTTAATTGTCGTTTGTTAGGCTGTCGAACCCAGGCATAGGGGTGTCATTAACACTACTGCGGCAGTTTTTCCATAATGCTGCTCTTACCATGTCATACTAGAAAGCCTTACTTCCTGAGAGGGATCAATCTTCTGGTGGCAGTACTACCCAAGAAGGATCCCAGATCAGGTAAGAATGTTTTAGGTTTCTTGCAAGAAACCTTCAGTTTGCTTGGCTGAGTGGATTCTTGTCTGCCTACATCCTTCTCTCAACGTGGGAATTGGCTGTCTTTAACAGTCAAGATTCATCCAAAATAATGTAAGTTTTCTTAATTAAATTCATTAATTGATACTTACCTACTGTTATAGCAGAACCTACCAAGCTTCCTCACAACTTAAGTTGTGAAGAGGGAGTCTAATGAGAACTAAAACATTTGTGATACACCTGGTGGATGAAAGGTGAACTAGATAGTCATCAGGGTCAGCCAAGCAATCTTCTTTTATTTCAAACTGTGACTGCACCTGCTAGCACAAAGATATTGCTATCAATAATAGTAGGTAAGAATCCACATGATTTTATTACGAGAATTTACATACTGGCCCACAAAAATTTGTTCAGGAGATCGAATACTGTTTCCACTAAATATATGAAGCTGGTATGAATAATGAGGCAGCCAAAATAACTGCATCAAATTTAAAAATTTCAACAAACAATTGTGACATTGCTGAAGTGCATCGTACAGAATAAATGGCAGTACTTGTAGAATTATGAAACCTACAGTGATTACAAATTGAAGTACAGTAGCCACTCACAGTAGAATTGCAGCAGTTATCATTATTAAAAGAAAGACATAAAGAAGCAGTATCTTGTCTGATATTTGGACACACCTGTTCAACACTACTTTGTAACATAGAGAATCAGTATATACAACTTTAGCAGTAAAACGTATCATAAAATGCTTTAAAATTGATGATGAGTGAAAGTACTGGGACACATGTCTGGCAAAGGAATTTTGTCAAAATATTCAACATTTTTAGGTGCCAGTTAACATTTTTTTACAAAGCTGTAATTTAAAAAAATAGATGATAGGTGAGGTGTAATTAGATTTCAAGAAGAAATGCTTCATTCTAGCCCTGTGAAGGGGCTATTAATCTTTTTCGTAACTACCTGATTGTAATGCACCTCTCCTCCTCTCACAGTCTCCACCTTTACTCATATTCCCAACTCATAAACAGCACGGTTTTGATGTTGTTGTTACTTGTTATAAAAGAAAGACCACAGAGAAAAAATGCTTTTAATAAAATGCTGAATCAGAATATCTGGTAAGATTCGTTGAGGGTTTAGCTGTAAATGCTGTGATCCAAGAGTGTGTGGTCTAGATTAGATGACGCCTCTCTTAGTTGAGAGAAGAGTGGAAACCTCCAAAGCTACCAGAATATGAGGAAAGGCTTCCTTTGATGTAGTTACTCATATTCCATTGTTGTATACCTCTATGTGATTTATGGAATCTGTACATAATTTTCTTCACAAGATTGAAGAATGGTGGACAATAAAATACTTCTGTCACACTGCTGGAATTACTAAAAAGAAATTTCCATGAAGATGGAAATTTAGAGATGGCAGGTTTAAATAATGATTGGGAATATATAATGAAGACATGGTTGTAGTATCATCGATGATATTTACATTATAATTATAATGTATAAGATACAAGCAACATAAGTACAGTAATTATATCCTTTTTGCAGTTGCTAATTATAATTTTTATATATGTAACTTACCAAGTAATTACATAGTCTATGTTTGTAACTCGTGCAGCATCTAAAAATTTGAAATTCGCGGTAGCGTTCGATTGTTTTAGTGTAGGTCCCGCCCACTATCAGGGGAGGAAAGGTACAACACCGCTGAATAGCGTCAGTCCATTTCTTCCGGTTAATGACTGTAGTTCAGTTGTCACAGCTGCTATTGTTTCGAGATTGGTCACCGGATGGTTGCTCTTTGTCTCCGTTTGGTGTTGTATTCTGAGCTTTTGGTAGCATTTGAGCTATTTTCAAATAGCCTAGGATTCATTAGACACAGTAACAGTGATGCCGGACAACACCTCAGCCTTGGCCTACATAAAGAACCAAGGAGGCAGCCTACTCATTCTCCCTTTATGAGGCCACCAAAGACCTTGTTTTATGGGCAAAGAAGAACTGCACCGTTCTGGTGACAAGATTGATTCAAGGGAAAGCTAAACGTAATAGCAGACTGACTGAGTCGGCGCAGACAGGTCCTTCCCATGGAATGAGCACTAGATCTACAGGTGTGCACCGACCTGTAGAAGTTGTGGGGACAGCCGTTGATAGACCTGTTCGCGACGTCGAAGAACCATCACCTCCAGTTGTTCTGCTCTCTGGCCCCAGACCCTCTGGCATGGCCGACAGATGCCATGCTCCAGAATTGGTCCTTCCTAGACCTGTACGCCTTCCCGCCATTCAACATTGTGAGGCAGGTGATCAACAAGTTCATATCCCATCAGGACATGAAGATGACTTTGGTAGCCCGTTTTGGCCTCGAAGAGAATGGTTCCTGGATCTCCTTAAGTTGTTAGTTGACTACCCCAGGCTCCTTCCACAAACGTCAAAGCTTCTCAAACAACAGCACTTCCACCAGTTTCATTGCAACCCAGCTGTTCTTGCTCTGACAGGGTTCAGACTGTCAGAAGACTTGTCAGAGCGAAGGGGTTGTCAAAACCAGCTGCGGAAGCAATTGCTGAGTGTAGAAGGCAGTCTTCTTCCAGAGTCTACCAAGCGAAGTGGGCAGTATTCTGCAGCTGGTGCAGAAGAAATAATGTCTCTTCTGAAATCTCTGTAACGAACACCCTTCTTTTCCTGAGGACTAACAGAGGTTTGTCTTCCTCAACGATCAAGGGGTACCGAGCAATGTTAGGTTCTGTGTTTTAGCACAGAGGTCCTTGATCTGGGATCCAGTCAGGACGTCAGCAACTTGATCAAGTCTTTCAATGCGACCAAGGAAAACAAGACTAATGCAGTAGCATGGAATTTGGACGTCGTCCTCAAATGGTTGTCAGGTCCTCCTTTTGAACCTCTTTGCACTATTTCCTTAAGAGACTTGACAAGGAAAACTTTTTCTGGTTGCCTTAGCCACAGTGAAGAGAGTCAGTGAGTTGCAAGCCACTGACAAAAGAGTAGACTTTTCTCAAGGAGACATGGTCTGCTCTTTTATGCTAGACTTCCTGGCCAAGAATGAGACCCCCTTCTAAGCCGTGGCCTCTTTCTTTCTCCATAAAAAATTTGATGGAAATTCTTGGACTGGATGAGGAAGAGAGGACTCTTTGTCCTGTCAGGCACTAAGGCACTACCTTAATAGAACAGCAAAGATCAGAGGTCCCTCAAGTAAGCTCTGGTGCTCCATGAAGGTCCCTTCTAGACCCCTTTCCAAGAATGCAAAATCATTCTTTTTGAGAGACATCATCCTGGAATCGCTTCCAAGAATTCACAAGGACCTTCTACCAGTCTTGAAAGTTAAAGCCCACGAGATTAGAGCCGTTCACCGCCTCATTGGCTTTCAAACATAATGTCAATCAACTTTCTGGAAATGCAAATCTGTGTTTGCAATGCACTACTTGCATGAAATAGAAGCTATTTTTGAAAACTGCAGTACCCTGGGTCTGTTGTCGGTGGCTGGTATGGTGTTGGGGGAGGAAGCTTAGGGTCCGCTCCTATCCTACCTCTTTTTGCCTTGGTTAGGCTGTTGAGTTCTCGGGGAGCCTGGGGATACTATTTACCTGGAGTACCCACCATTCCTTTTTTATGGTTGGGTAATGGTTTTAATGAATATAGTGTGTAGGTACTGTGCCCAGGGCAATGGCACTCTTGTATGGTTATGTTAGCCATCGGACTACTCCATGGGCTGCATAACCTCCTTTGATGCTCTATGGCATTTGGAATACTCCTTTGCTGCAATGCTTCCCACTAATATAGGGTTACTCCACAGCTTCACTGCTGCGCCACTATAGTTAAGATGAGCACCAAACAGAGGCAGTATCAGTCTGCAGCAGCTCTCTTAACAGGTAAGGGTACAACAACTTTTTTAACCAGTGCTTTCTAGAATTTTTGTCTCATATTCATTCTTCTGCTGAAAGTTTTTGAGATTACATATGTCCATGCATCCCACCTTCAGCCAGTAATTATGTTACATATATAAAAATGAGTTTTATATACTGTATACTTAAGTAATTACTGAATCAGAGCCCTCCCTCCTCTCCTCTCACGGACATTAAGGGCACAAATGGACTGACGCTATTCAGCGGTGTTGTACCTTTCCTCCCCTGATAGTGGGCAGGACCTAGTCACCTACAATAAAACAATCGAATGCTACTGCGAGTTTCAAATTTTTATCTGCCACATGTATTAGAAACATAGGCTATGTAATTACTTGGTAAGTATATATAAAACTTTATTTTATTATTAAAATGTCATGTTTTTGAGTCTTATAGTTAGTGTAGGGCAAGATTTTCACCATTTGTGTATTAAATTAATTTGAATGGGATATATTCATTGCTGTTTTTTAATCCTTCATTGATAATAAAGTGCAGGTGGCATCCAAGAGATACTTTATATTTTTTCTTTTTATATTTCCCCAGTATGCTGTGCTAGCGGGATTAGGCGTTTTTGTGCTGATACACCGCGAATGAAGAAGGCTGGAGAGCTCAAAACAAGGTGGTGCATAAAGAAGATGTGTGATAACTTTAGGCTTTTAAAAATTACAAAAATGGAAACTTGAGCATTGGTAAACTAATTAGTAAACAACAATTAGAAGTTTAAATGAGTGAAAATTTGTATGTATGAATTATGTGGGTATATCCTCATTTTGCACTTTTATATCCATGTTTATTTTACATTCACTAAAAGCAAATAGACAATTTGAAACTTTAAAATCTTGCAAGACTGTATTTTTTTTATATATAGATATCACTTTATAATGTCAGACATGAATGCTAAGATAACCAGGGGCACAGGTTATTAGTTTATTTCTGTTCTTTCTTAATACAGTAGTTGCCAGCATGAGATGCTTCAACATATTTATTACAGGCACAACTTCTTTTTTGTTGTAGGTACTGTTGAAACTAAGTTAATTTTTTGTTTGATGTTCATTTTGTAAACTATAATATTAAGATTCTTTCAAGTAGGAAATCAGTTCTTTTATTATTTTTTTGTATTTAAAATCAGTTTTACATTAATGAATTAGAGTGAAGATTGCATTTTGTGTGTATGAATGTTATGGATATTTATCAAATTTATTCATCGCCTGAAATATTTGGAGCTCTCCTTATCCCTATACTGTATGTGCTGTGTAACCATAGGCAAAAGTGACTTGTCATTTTATCCATTCATGTTGACAGCTTTGTCATAAAAAGGATATGTGACTTGAGTGGTATATGCTATTGTCTTTTATAATTAGATAAAGATAGACAATACAGTTTTGATATATTTTGAGAAACTTTTCTTGTTCAATGTCCAATAAATCATGGGAATTTCCTTAGTTGAAGTAACAACAGATTTCATTTGTTTTTGAAGGAGGCCAAAATTGTTCATTCGTTATTTTTTTGGGTTTACATTAACAGGTTATTGTTCTTCCATGAGGAGGAAATCAGTGGGACTCATAAGGTTAATAGACATCTTTGTTTTCAGTTTACCAGTGTTGTTATTGGTGGTGGGGTTCATGGATGTCAGTAGTTTTATTCTAAGGTGTTAGCAGTAAACAGGCAGATGGAAATTATGTGGGCTTATTTTTTTTTCTTTTTTATGAATTATTGTAGTGAAATTAAAAGCACTCTTATTATGAAAGGCACTGCTGTTGATCAGTTCTAAAAAAAGCCAATGCTTCCATACCATGATAGGTTTTGGTTCCCATTGCATTTTGTTGCAGAAGCAGAGCATGAAGGTCACCGCTTCTTGATCAGACTTCCTGCTTATTGGGGTATATTCTTTTGTGTTATGGAAAGCCGTAGCATTGTGATGAGTTTGTAAGTGTTTTAGTGTAGTTATTTCAATGATAATGCTTGAAAATATCAAGGAATAGGGTAGTGATGAAAGGTTAATTCTTACTACCTTGGTGTTCGTTATGGAAAACGTTCACCAATAAATTCAGACTGCCATTTCACATGTACTTGACTAATGTAATCTTGTCAAACCATCAGTGTTAAAGTAAATACTGTACCCAGAAATAAAAATCAGTTTGCCTCCAATTTATTTATGAAACAATCCATTGCCAGGACAGTATGTACAGTAAAAAAGTTACAGATTAACTGACCCAAGATATAAGTTGATCTTTATATTATATTTATTGATGCTGTGTATATTTTCTGGTATATGCACAGTTTCTTGACTTTTGCAGAGGGAACTTGAGTATGATAAGACAGCTCAGTTAATACTTCATCCTTAGATTTGATTTGAAAAGTTTTATTTCCTTTTATTGTTTTTTCACAGATGGTTAAAATCTCACTTGTTTATCATGTTAGTTCCATATGGTGTACTGTACTTTAGAAATAGAAGTGAATCTATAGGTGTTCTGTACACAAGTTTTATATAAAAATCTTTGTAATGAGAATTTAGGTAAATAAGAGTAGACTTAATGCAGAAAGCTGAAGTTTAGATCATTTGCACTTGTACTTATGTAAACACTGATAATGATGAAGTATGTCTAATGTGTATATTGTTTTAAGAATCTATTGCAAAATATATTTTATATCTTGTGATCAGCATTATCAGTAGGGTGTTTTGTTATTTGTATTTATACAGTGGTTAAGCTTTTTCAACAGTATGAGTTGCATACTGTTTCATACATAAAAGGATCTGCATTTTATTATAACTGTTCTTGTAATCCATTCATTGTTCTTGTTCATTGAAGTGTGGTGCTTAAGAGCATTACTGTGTACAGATGATTCAGTACTGTATTATAAAGAACCAACTGTTGAAGAGTTGCTGTTTGTGCAAAGCATTCTGGTGATTCCTTAGTTTATTGCTGGAGTTGTTGACAAATTTTTCAATCTTTTTAGGACTTGTGACGGAGGTTACACTGAAGAGATTTGTAAGATGTATTTTTCTGACAGGTCAAGATTGATTGAAGGAGAAATATGCCTGAAAGGTGGCTGGACACTACAGAACTGTGAATTTTTCATTTACTTACAGACTACAGTTTATGCAAATGATAAATGGTAATGCTCTTGAATTATAATATGATTTTTATACCAGAAACCAGTTTTGTGATACAGTGAGCTTGTGATGAGAGTCATTATATACACTGTATATTGTTTCTTGTTCATCTATAGCTGCTTTCACAAGTGTTTTTACCATGTTGAAATGTTTGTATTTCAGCAATCACATCTTGTAATTGTCCGTTTAAGGCTCTGGTCAAGAAGCCTTATACCTCTTGAGTAATAAAGTGAGGTTTCACTGTTGGGCAGGAAAATCAGAATATTTTAACAGTGAATTTATGATGTAAATAGATCACAATGTTTGTCAACAGGCACTACTTT
The DNA here is from genome assembly GCF_040412425.1 of Macrobrachium rosenbergii. Lineage (NCBI taxonomy): Eukaryota > Metazoa > Arthropoda > Malacostraca > Decapoda > Palaemonidae > Macrobrachium > Macrobrachium rosenbergii. Next base: position 15,509,587 of record NC_089760.1, on the reverse strand, counting down.
ATTAACCAAACTTTGCCATTTTAGATGGATGATATACAGGTAGTATGTTATAGGCTTACATATTTTCATTCTTGTTGCATTGGAGTGAAATAACATGCTGAACAGTTCATATGCTACACTGGCACAAGACTACATTGAAATCAATATAGCATGAGAGTAACCAGGCTGTTAGCCTCAGATAATCCTGCTTTCCCTTCATCTTTTATGTAGGGAGGAGGTCAGGAAGTCTTTTATTCTTGTAATTGCCAATGGGTCTGGTAAATATACTTTCTATTAGCAGGAATCAAAAGAGTTGAGGTAAGATGGTACTGTTTGTCATTACTTAGTAAAAAATGTTTGTATTCAGAGATGAACTTTGTCATCTTACAAGTACAACTGCTTTTTGTTATTTCCTGTTTGTTTGTTCATTGATTTTCTTTTTAAAGCAGTGTGAAGATGTTCATTCCATCATTTGATTAAACTTTTTTGTAAGAACCATTTTCATATCCTTTATAGCATAACCAAAAAGAAAAAAAATAACAGGAAACATTTGATTGAACCATAGTGAGGTATACCACTCCTTATGTCCTGAACTCAGTGATCTTGTTAAATTATATTTTATAACCAAATCACTCCATTTCCTCTGGTGCCCAGTTTGGGTGGTTAATTTCATGTGTAAGAGTTTTTTTTTTTTTACTAACCCTATTTCTTCTGGCGTTCTAGTAGATTAATTTCATGTGTAGGTGTTTACAGTGGAAATGGATATGGGTACTCCTTCCAAAAAAGTTAAACATTACTCAGGCACTTAATGAATGTAGAAATAGATAAAAGAAAGAAAACATTCAAGATAAAAGCAAAAAATAAAACTTAAAACTACAACAAAAAGGACTCCATATTGCCTCACCATAAAAAGTGGAAAACTTAAGAGAAATCTGTTTGTAACAGCAAAAGTGCACTGATAACCTTAACCACCCCTTTCAGGAAAAAAATATGAAGTTGCATCGTTGGCAATCATTATATATACCTAATACAAAATGAAGGGAAGAGAAGAAAACTGATTACTGTATTAACATCAAGAATGCAAAGAAAAAACAAAACTCATACCTCGAATAGACACTGATAATACCCTTAATCATCAGTCTAAGACAGGAAGAAGGTCTTTCAACTGCAACATCAAACCATGAAAAAAATTGTACTTAGAATTTGGTTACATTCCACTGGATACTTTGGATAAGATTTCTCAGGTTTTACTCAGTTACTTTTTAATTTCTTTAATATTTGAATTAATGCATTTGGGTTTATTTTAATATTTTTAACAATGTTGGGAAATATATAATTTACAACTTCAAATAGACTTGTCCAAAGAATTCACCACAGCAATCAGAATGAATGCCATGAATATTTCGTATGAAAAGTAAATGCATTTCCCAACATTAATGAACAATATATAAAGTAAGCAGTATTAACTTGGCTAACAGAAGATCAGCTCAAATGTAAAGTAAACCAGAAACCCCCCAAAAATATATCCTCAACCTGAAATTCAATAATTGATAATTCATTATATATTTCACCTTCATTACGGCGCTGAATAATCCTGATGGGTTCCAGCGCTTGTTTTGCAAGACCTAAATTTCATAATCAATCAATCAATTATATATAAAATATCAAAATAATAAATATTGAATATCGAAAAATAAAACACCCAACATCGCCGTCAAAAGTATTAAAATAGATCCAAATACATTCATTCAAATAACATAAAGTAGATAAGTGAAGCCTGACTACTCCAAGTATCCAGTGGAATGTAACCGAAATTCAAACTGCAGTTATATATAAGAACTTCAGTACATTAAACAATGTGATAAACATAATAAAAACTTTTAATGCACTTGAGCAACTAACGTCCATTCTAAAATCTCATATAGTAAAACTAATTGAGGGTTCCAAATTTCAATACTGTATTCTGTCACTACCTTGAGCGCCCGCGCGCCCACCCACCACACACACACACATATATATATATATATATATATATATATATATATATATATATATATATATATATATATATATATATATATATATATATAGGTGGTTAGACAGCTAGTGCCAGCCACTATTGAAGCCCCCTAATTTCCATGGTCGTTTTCTTTTCAAGGGACGATATGGGTATTTATGAAAATTAACATTTATATATCTATGAACATTAACGTGTTCTTAAATAATTTTAAATAATACGTGTAAATTTCTGATATATTCAAATGCTAGATATTTGACAGGCCTCCACGATATTGCAAAGCAAATATAATTTTATAGATTAATAGAAAACGAAAATGCTGTACTCGAATGCTATGATTCGCTACTGACTTTGACTTCGAAAATATGGATATATATACGTTACGGGTTATCACAAAAATAATGAAATTGGTTACAGTCATTTGGGGGCAAAAAAATTAAGAATAAGGCTAGAAATTGTATTTACCTTTAATTCTTCAGAAGAAAAATTTACCTTAATTATCGAACATCCTCTGTTGTTGTTGAGGTTGTTTTGGACAAGAAGTGATGGTGCTACAAATTTTACGCTCTTTATATATCGTCTTCTAGATGTCGGATTATCGGTAAATTTGGAGTCGTTTGTGTGTTTAAAAACCAGTAGATGCGCAGATATATACTGATATAAGAATTAGTGTCGAGCAGTGAACAGTTTTTCTGGAAAAGCAAGTGATCAGTGATATGTGGTATCTCAGCTCCTTTCACTCCTTGATGGGATGGACTGGAGATAATTTCTCTTTTTCCGAGTTTTGTTTTTAACATATTTTTCAAATAGTGTCTTGGCACTGCGAAGACGGTAAACTTAATATGTACGACTTGGTAAAACCAGCTGGTGGTGCTCAATGTGTACAACCCTTTAGAAATCTGTTTCTCTCCAGTCATTTTGCCTGATGCCTCGATCAAGGCTTTAGGGCTGGTCAGGTCACTCATTAGCCAAAACTCGGATCAAGTTTGAGTTATTTACTGAAGTTCAAGGACATTTCCTTTTTGCATTATTTTGAAAAGATGCGATATTTGTCCCGATGGTGCTGGGAGTAGCCTAAACAAGGTTATTGCTGAAAGCCAACCATTTAAACTTGAGTTATGGTAGGCGGTGCTGTAAGCTTAGTCTACTCATAGGCCTAACCTGACGTGGATAATAGGCCTGTGATGCATTGCTGCTAAAAGCCATGGACATGATTCTCTCATTTAGGAGTTGAATAAACAAGCAAACTCTTGGATGATTCCAGGCTAGTAGGCCTTGGCAGTGAAATAGCATTTTGTGTGGAATAGTAATTAATCTTTGCAACATATGTTGCATGTTGCTATTTATTGCAGTTATGCTGAATTTTCTCCTCCCTTTCGCCTTTCAAACATGCCGTATTTTTTCTTTTCACTTTTTTCATGTACACAGAAATGTGAAGACTGCTGTGTGATTCTTGGCGTGATTGCGTATTCCATGACAAATTTTCAATATACAACCAGCCATTTAAAGTTTGAAGTGCAATGTAATGGCATTTAAGATGTGATATTTTGTAACCCCTCACATGATCTATTGACACTTGGCATGCCAGCTGTACCGTGCATTGTTTGTCAATTTATGCAATGGTCCACAGATTTTTACTTAGTGTTGGTGCAATGCTCACAATAATTTTCAGGCCCATTGGCATATGTCTGCATAATTCTCAGTTTCTAAGAATTTACCGTAATATCAAAGTATATTATCAATAAGGTACTGAAGGTCCAGTATCAAAAATTGATTTTTATCCAATTCTTTCTGCTGGGACTGAATGATATCCATGGAACAAGTTACTGTAGCATGTTTAATTATTAAAGTACTGCAGACAGTAGAGAGAAACTTTTTGAAGGTTATGCTAGTATGCTTGATTATTTATTTGTTTATGCATCTCTTGATTAAAACTTATTGATTTTGAGGTTCCAGGTAAAACAAACTGTTAGGCAAAAGCATTGCAATTTTCCATGCAGTGTGCTCTCTTTCCTCCCAATACCTTTACTTGTCCACCATGAGCACAGTCTTAACGTTATTTTTTTTCAAATATTAATTTGATGATGATTTTGTCATAAATGATTGTCTTATCAGAGTGATATTGTAAGTGATATTTTTTTTATCATTATTTCACCTCTACCCCACAGATAATCAATACTCTGAAGTTTATTGCTTTTAATTTTGGCTCATTATCCCTGGATGTTCATGAAATAAATTACACATAGTGACTCTGCTATTTTTCTTATAAACTGCTCTCACTCAAGGATACCTGTTCCTTCCTTTATGTAAACAAATGTTTTACTGTCTGATCTCACTGACAGTCTTGAACTAATCTTTAATATCCCCTAACTGCCCTGAATTCCAATTGTACATCCATCCCCAAAGACCTGAAGTTGTGTACTTTGTGTGTAAAACGTTTTGTTGTAAACCTGTAAGTTGCTTATTGACAATAAGAGCAAATGGAGAAGTGCCCTGAGAAAGAGTGCAAGTGAATACTGTATCATAAGGTCCTTATTCCTGGAAATAGTAACATTCCCTTTCTCGTAAAATTTTTATTTTATAAAATTTAAAAACCTGTTAAAATTATGAATATTTGGTTGAAATATTTGAGAATGATTCCATGAATAATTTTTGTGAGTGTAGGCATGCATCAGTGTATGGGCATTCTGTTACCAGTTCCAGTTAAACAATATGATATTAAGAAAATATTTTATAAAGAATCACCCCAAAAGGGGATAGTGCTGTTAGTGCACTTCATGTGGTACACTGAAAGCATTATTAAAGGTTGTTTGCAGTGTCCTATTGGCCTGTAGCCTTTTACTTTACTTTCATTCCTGCTTTTTTTCTTGTCTTGCTGTCCAACCACTCCAAAACCCTTTTTTTTGGTGTCATGCTGAAAGAGTCCTGGTGCTTGGCTTTATAGTTTTATTTTCATAAATCTAAATAGTATAAAGATTCCCAATAAGAAATCTGCAAATAATAAAAAAAGGGTTTACAATCTAGGCCCGTATTACTTTTGCAGTAGAAATATGGGTAATGACAAAGGAAATAGTGGAAATTTTTAAAAATATTGCTATATAATGTTGAAATTCATGACGAGAGTGCAGTGGAAAGATTATCATAGAGATAGGTTTCTAGAGGCTGGAAGGTAGACTGAAATCTCAAGATTAAGATGGTTTTCACATGGGATGAGAAGGGATGAGGAGCAGTAAGTCAGAGATGCTTAGATAACCTATGGTAACAACAGAACAAAGGCTTGTAGAGTTAACCAAGAAATCATTAGAAGATATTACTGTACAGTATAGATGAAGACTAGATCTGATGGAAGTTTATTCAGAAAATGCACTGGGCAGATGACAGTGCTGAGAACTCTTTTTCACATCAACCCCATGAAGGAAAAGGCTGATTCATAAGTGTTTTGATGATGATGATGAGTATGTATAAGGCTTGTGAATGCGAGAAAGGATTTCATGTAGGTATATACATAAGAATTTCTTGTGTGGATAGCAAAATTTTTTTGGTGATGCAATAGAACATGCTAGGTTAGCCTTTGCTTGAGGGATATTGATTACTATTAATATATGAGGGTTAAAAAGATATTTATGATAGTTAATTGTATAAAATGTTAATAACACTTTTAGATTAAGTTAACAACATCTGCAGTCTGCAAATGTCGATCCATGAGATCCTGATGACTGCAAATATTATCATTATAATCTGCATTAAGCCATGCGAAATCATCTATAGTGAGCAATAGAATGATAATATTTCCATGCTTATAAGTCCTCAGTGTGTGATTTGCCAGAGTTGGTTTTTGGGGCCAATCCCTTGGAGTGTCAAAGGGTTAAAGAAGTATATTTCACAAACTATAAGAAATTTAGTGTGGTAATCTAAAGTACACTCAAACAGTCTTAGGCTACCATGATTATTTAATTAAACCAATTTCTACTAATGACTTAGTATTTGGAACCTAAAGATGTTGAGAGGTAACAAGTGGATTGAGACAGTTTCTGACATAATTGCCATCTGACTAATTGATGAATCCTTTGTAATAAGCCATATTGCTTGTTTTTATATTTTAGAATACTGTTTTGGCATCACACTGGCAGATGGCATCAATATCCATTGTTGTACCAGGCAAGACAGTTTCATGCAAACTGTCAATAAAATTAAAAGTGTTAGTGTTATTAAAAGATTGTTTGGATGATGTATGAATGGTTTCTTAAGGTACAACAATCCCAAGAATACAAATTACCCCAGGTACATTGTTTTCCCTTCTTGAATGATCACTTTATACTCCCCTCTTGAATGATCACTTTATTCTCCCTTCTTGAATGATAACTTTATATATTTTATAAAGTAAAGTACTTCTTATTACTATTTTTAACCAGTTACGATAATTTCTTTTTGAGTGGTGAACATATTCTAAATGGAATACAGTATACTTCACTTGCTTATTCTGCACTTTCTTTGGCTGATATGCTCATTGTGAGTGATGATAAAAGATAAGTTTAAAGTACCAAAGCGGTTTGTTGAAAGGTCATGGTCTGAAGCTGCATTGTGGGAATGGTATCCCAGGTTTGGTCTGATTTGTACTAGTGTAGATTTTGTTTACCATTTGACATCCAGGTTGCCTGATTGTGTTGTCCTTAAGTGACCATACCCTGTAAAATTGTAACACTGTTCATATCATTTTAAGATTCTGTATAGTAGGTTGCAGTGTTATGAAAAAGTTAATTTAGCCAGTTTAGTCGTGCAATCAACCATCACTAAAATTAATAGACATTCAATACCAGAGTGCAATCACTGAAGTTGGTGACATTTTAATTTCAGATCTTTCAGTTGTTATGGTATAGCTCTGAAGTAAACTTTAACTGTATACACTCTACAATCTTGCATAAGATTATATGATGAGAGGTGTCTTTAGGATTTTTTGTTGTTAGTTCCACTGTGGATCAGCACAAGTTTGAGTTTTTTTTTTATACAATACCAGTGGTTTTCTACTTGGGGATGTAAGTGCATATATTTTTTTTATTGTGATTAGTATATAGTGTGTCTTTTCTGTTACTGTAATATAATATGATTTCTGTATAAGAAAATACTAGCAGAATTTTGATCAAAGAAGTACTGAATATCATAATTTTTTAGTATTGAAAATTCTAGTGTGTATGATAAGTTTGCATGCTGTATATACATCAGTGAGTTAATGCTTTTGAAATTGCAAGTTATAGTGCCCACTTGTCATTCATGAAGGCATACCATAATTTCATTCGATTTTTAATAAGTCATGTTGCATTTGAAACAGTATTGTAGCATAAATTTATAGGCTATACAGGTCATGCCAGTGAAGAATCTTGTCAGGTTGATAATCAATATGTTTGTAATAGCTTCATTACAGCATTATTGAAAGAATTTTCTATTTTCTTATTTCACTGTTGCTTCTGAGGAAAATTTACTACAGTACAGTACAGTATTTAGATGGAGAAATCTTTCTTTGGAATTTTTCATGCTGTATACCTTCACAGTATGTTTATTTTTTCTTAGAGTAATGGTAAACATAGCTGGCGTGTTATACATATTATGATAATAAAAGTTGAAAAGTTATACTTAAGGATAAGGTATTGAATTAGGGGTGTAGGTATTACTTGAAAGCAACACAACTTTTGCTCATTGTCAATTTTTCATTTTATTTTATTTGATCTGTTTTGCTGTAGACAATGCTGTATTCAACATTTATGATGGTATGACAGTATGCCAAGTATTATTTCTTAATTTTTTTGCATTGTCTGTTAGGCTTGCAAAATTGTTTTCTTTCTAACTATTTTAAGATTATGACTATGCAAACATACCATATTAAATAAAAGGCTAATGAGGGAGTTGCTGAGAGATATGTTGTCCAGAGGCTGGAAAATAGGCTGGAGAGCTTCTAGGTTGAAATGGTTTTGGGCTTGCATGAAAAGAAGAGAGGAGCAATCAGAAAGTTAGTGGAAGTGGAAGTACAGTAGTAGCAGGACAAAAACCAGCAGGAACCCCAGAAAAACCTGGAGAAAAGACATGGTTGATGACCTGGATTAAATAGATATAAAGAAGAAAGTTGGAGAGGGTGGAAAGAGCTCATTACAGTACTCATATAACTGTAGAGGAAAACCTAAAAGTAAAAATTTTGATTATAGCATTAGAAGTTTATGAAGTCAGTTTTTTAAAGTTTCTGGACATTATTGGACACTGATAACTCTTTGGTAAAACAATGACTTGTTAAGTTAACACTTGAAGTCTAAATACCATTCCAGCTTGTTCATGTCAATTGTAGTGTTGTTACTAAAAAGCGTTACTAACTAGCAGTCCTTGAAATACGAAACATTTTTGAAAGAGGTGAAATGATAATAAAGTGAAATTAAAGCAGTGAATGACATAATTCCAGTTGGTTATTTCAGATGAGACCCTTTTGTTTTGGGGACACTTGAAGAGTTTATTATATATATATATATATATACGAGTATATATATATGTAACTTACCCAGTAATTACTTAGCTAAGAGTTTCTACTCGAATGGCAGGTTGAATTTTGAATTTCGCGGTAGTGATTCTTTTTGTGTAGTCAGTAGCTCAGTTTGTTCCTGCTGCTTGTAAAGTCCACACACGGTGTTGAAAAGCAGCTTGGTTTTGGAACATTGGTTTTCTTCCTGTTTGGTGAAGTATTTTGATACAGTACCCTTTTGGCATTGTTGTTTAGACATAGTTTTTTTTTTTTTTTTCGATGATTATAACAATTGTTTACTTTATTGCTAGTTAGGTATGTCTGACACCTGATCTTCTAGTTTCTGGGAATGCAGCAAAGGCTGCAGTACCTGGATGACCACATTGACTTATGACTGTCATGCCCTTTGCACCACTTGCGGAGGGCAGGTTTGTTCAATTAAATTAACATGTGACGAGTGCTTGGAATGGGATGAGCAAAAATGGAAGACCTTGGCTTCTCATTTAGCTAAATTAGAGAGGGACCGAAAGAGAAAGGCAGCTGCTAAAGTCTATGGGAAAATAGCTAGTCAGACTTTGATCCCTAAATCCAGTAGTACTGACATACCTGTTGTTTCTTCTCCTGTTAATCCTGCCTCTCCTGCATCAGTTCATTCTCCTAGACCACCTACTTGTTCTCCTGGCTCCTGCAGTTCCGAACCCGATCGCTTCGCCAGCCTAGAGAATAAGTTTGATCAGAGGTTGAATTTGGTGGTATGTACAGTGGCCCAGTTAGAGGCATTGGCATGTGTCCTTATGGACAAATTTGAAAAGAAAAGTGAAAAAAGTGAAGTGTTAGTGGAGGAGGTGCTGCTCGTCCCACTGATTCTCTTAGGTAATGGTCACTCCCATACTCATCTAAACCTGGGAGGAGGCACACTGGTAGGCCAAGGAAGGTCAGTGGGGTTTGCCCACGGGTAGTTGCCCCTCAGTCCAACCTGTTGCATCCCAGGTTGTGACAAGAGACAGCTGCTGGAAAGGTGTCTCAGATATGCATCAGCTCTTTTCTAGTTCAGGAGAATCTCCTAGGAAGAGGTGTCAATGGCGCTTCTCTGACGAGTCTCACCCGCTGAAGAGATGGTCTTCATTCAGGAATAAGTCTCCTCCACTGCCCAACAAAAGACTGAGGGAGCCTTCCTTCATCCCTAAACCTTCTTGCAGTAAGGGGAACAGCCCGATCGCTTCTCTCCTGAACACCAGGAACGAGTGTACAGACACTCCTCTTCGTCTTGGAGGCGCTTTACTTCGAGCTCCAAGTTCCCTGCTTCGCGTGAGTGCCTTCATTCCTTGTACAGGCACCCTAATCTGGCTGAGTGCCCTGTGTTGGCTGAACGCCTGTTATACACTGAATGCCTGGTAGCACCCAAGTGCCCTGAAGCAGCTGTGTGCCCTGAAGCAGCTGTGTGCCCTGAAGCAGCTGAGCACCTTGAAGCGGCCAAATGCACTTTAATGGTTGAGAGTTCTTCAGCATCCCTAAAGCATTCTAGGACATCTAAAGACTGACTTTTGACTGCATACAGCTGCAGGTGTTTCTGTGGCACCAGCCCAGGATTTGACGTCTTCCTCTAAGCTCCGGGTCCCAACTTCGTCCACATTCGGCTGTGAACCTTCCATCCTCTTCTGGTCTGGACCAGTCACTAGCTCCTTTACTGCGCCAATTGGATAGTATTTTACAATTTTACAGAGACCTTCAGTGCCGACAGCACCTTCTTCAGATCCTGCCTTCAGATGACGAAGATCTTGATCAGGACTCGACCACGTCTCCATACGCGTCCCTGCTTAAATTCTTACTACAGAACTTCTCAGAATTCTTCTCTCCTGCGACTCCTACCTCCCTGGCTTCATGGTTCATGATGAGTAATCAACCTTCAAACTCCGTCAAGCTCCCTAAGATGGTTCTCTCTTCCTTGTTGAAGAAAGCCTTATGTGAAGTGGAGAGCTGGCTTTCTGAGTGTCATGGGAGCTCCTTCCCTGGGAGTGGCTGCTTCCTCCCAAGGGGATTTCTCAGAGTTCATTGACGAGGGATGTAGATCCATTCTCTCTTCTGCCAAGGTATTCTTTTTGGCGCTGGAGCTGGATCATATGTTGAAGAGCCTTTTTACAACCTTTAAGGTATTAAGCTTTCTTGATTGGTGCATAGGAGCTTTGGCCAAGAAAGTTCACGATCCCTCTCTCCCAAGAGACTGCGCTGACAAGGCAGTTAGAGATGGTTCTCAGGAATTAGCTGCCCTTTTTGCAATGGGCATCCTCAATAAGAGGGAACTTTTGGCTTCCTTCACATCTAAGAGCGTGACAGCTTCGCCAAAATTGGCCCTTCTGTTTTCCCCATTTGACAAACATCATTTGTTCCCACAACCCATGGTGAGTGAAATTGGTTGAAGCTTGCATAAAAAATCGACACAAGATCTTTTGACACAATCGATGAAGTGCCAGAGAGATTGGCCCACCTTCTCCGCCAAGTCCTCTTCTCTTCTTCAGCCGCGGCCCTTTTGAGGGAGCAAGCAAAGGTCACAGTCCAGGCCTCGGGGTACAGTCAGGTCCACATCTTGAGCATTTAAGAAAGCTGCAACAAAACCATCCACTTTCAAGTGAGAGCCCAGTCCTCCATGCCCCTGTTGGTGCCAGGCTACTTCTCTTCTGGGAGAGATGGAGCATGAAAGGGGCAGATCAGTGGGTAGTAAAAGTGCTAAAGGAGGGATATTCCATCCCCTTCAGGGAGAGGCCACCCTTGACCGACACTCCCGTCATATTGATGGCCTACTCCCTAGTATCAGAGAGATATTTGGCCCTCTTGAAGGAGGTTTCCTCTCACCTCAACAAGGGAACCATAGAAATAGTCAAGAATGTTGAGTTGAAGGGATTCTATAACTGTCTATTCGTATTGCCCAAGTCTTTAGGACGATGGAGACCATTGCTCGATGTGAGTACATGGAATGCCCTCATAGAGAAGACAAAATTCAATATGGAAACAACTCATTCTGTTCTTGCATCCATCCATCAGGGAGATTGGATGATCTCCCTAGACATGCAAGACATGTACTCTCATATTCTCATTCTCATAGATTCAAGAAAGCACCTCAGGTTTGTGTACAAGGATCAAGTTTTTCAGTTCTGAGCACTTTGTTTTGGCCTCCCGGGTGCCCCACAGGTATTCACAATTACTTGGTCCTTTGGTGGGATGGCTCCATCTAGCTGGAGTAGATATCTCACTCTATCTGGATGACTGGCTCCTTCATTCCCCCACGAAGAAGCGTTGCATGCAGGACCTGCATAAGATGCTTCTAATGATACAGGAACTAGGCTTACTGTTGAACTGCAAGAAATTGCAGCTGACTCCTACTCAGAGCATTCTCTATTTGGGGATTCAGATAGACTCTGTGAGTTTTCGGGCTTCTCCGTCCCCCAAGAGGGTAGAGGATTGCCTAAGGAAAGTTTATCTGTTCCTCTCCCTTCGCTCTTGCTCCACCACTCAATGGATGAGTCTCTTGGGCACTATGGCTTCCTTGGAGCAGTTTGTCAGGTTGGGGAGGCTGCATATGAGACCACTGCAGTTTTACCTAAGAGCTTGTTGGGATCGGAAAGTTCATCAAGTCCTGTCACTTCTTTCCGATAACACCAGAGATAAAGGAGGACCTGTGTTGGTGGAGGTCCAAAGAAAAGTTGATGGAAGGAAATCTCTTCTCCCGTTGAGCCCCGACTTAGACTTCTTTTGTGATGTGTCAGATCTGGGGATCTTTCCTCGGGAACCTAGAAGTCTCCGGAAGGTGGTCCCTAAAGGAGAAGGGCTCCACATCAACTTAAAAGAATTAAAAGCAGTCCACTTGGGACTACAGCACTTTGCAACAGAGGTCCGCAACAGGATGGTAACGGTCCATGCGGACAACACCACAGTTTTGGCGTATGTAAAACATCAGGGGGTTAACTCACTCGTTCTCTCTCTCTACGAGATAGCGATACACCTTTTATGCTGGGCGGACCAGAACCGGACCCAATTAGTCACTCAGTTCATTCACAGCAAGTGCAATATTTTGGCGGACGAGCTGAGCCTTCAAAAACAGATCCTCCTGTGGAATGGACACTGGACTGTTGGGTTTGTGCCAGCCTTTAGAGTCTTTGGGGACAACCAACCCTAGACTTAATTGCTACATCCAGAAACCATTGTCTGCCTCTGTTCTGCACCCCATTTCTGGACCCCCTCACATGGGCAACAGGTGCAATGATCCAAGATTGGTCCAATCTGGATCTTTATGCCTTCCCTCCATTCGGGATGATAAGAAAAGTGCTGAAGAAGTTTAGCTCACACCACAACGTAAGGATGACTCCTATGGCCCCTTTTTGGCCATAGAAGGAGTGGTTCCTGGACCTTTTCAATCTCCTTGTAGATTTTCCATGGCTCCTCCCTGCGATTCCAAGCCTTCTCAGACAGTCCCACTTCAGGGAGTTCCATCAAAGTATATTCACTCTGGCCCTGACAGGCTTTCGACTGTTAGCGAAGCTCATCTGAGCAAAAGGATTTTCTAGATCGGTGGCTGAGGCTTTTGCCAAGTGTAGACTTAACTCTTTCAACAGAGTCTACCAGGCAAAGTAGACAGAGTTTAGACTTTGGCGCTGGAGAAACAACATTTCATCTTCTCAAACACCTATTGCTCAAATTAGCAGACTTCCACCTTTATTTGAGATCTTCGAGGGGCCTGTCTTCCACAATAAAGGAATTTAGAGGAATGCTTAGCTCTGTTTCCTGCCATAGAGGTCTTGACATTTCTGCTAATCAAGGTCTGTCTGACCTCATTAAGTCTTATAATATCTCCAAGCCTGGGAAGGGGGAGACCTTCTTGTGGAATCTGGACATAGTCTTTAAGTGGCTTACTAGTCCGCACTTTGAACCAATGCGCTCTTCCTCTCTGAGGGACCTGACGAAGAAGACTATTTTTCTTGTGGCTCTGGCCACTGCGAAGAGGATCAGTGAACTTCACGTGATTGACAAGAGGATCGGTTTTTCTCAGGGAGATGCAGTTTTCTCCCTCTCCTTAGGTTTCTTAGCAAAGAAGGAAAACCTGTCACAACCTTGGTCTCAGTCTTTTACTATTAAAAGTTTATCAGATATTCTAGGTACTGAAGAGGAGGGAAGAGTTCTGTGCACAGTGAGAGCCCTCGAGTACTGTCTTCATTGAACTGAGAAGATTAGAGGACAGTCTAGTAATCTATGGGGCTCCGTTAAAAATCCCTCTAGACCCCTCTTGAGGGATCTCATTATAGAGTCACACTCCCAGATAGCAGAGAATGACTTAACAGTCTTGAAAATTAGAGCATGTGATGTCAGAGCAGTTGCTACCTCAGTAGCTTTAAAGCACAACCTTTCCCTCTCTTCCATTCTGCAAGCAACGTGTTGGAGGTGTAGATCAGTGTTTGTGATGCATTATTTGTGGGACGTTGAGACAATAAGTGAGAATTTTAGTACCTTAGGACCTGTGTCTGTGGCTGGAGCAATGTTGGGTGAGGATGTGTAGGAAGTATTCCTTCTTCTTCTTTCTGTCTCGTAGCCCTGAACATGGCATTGAGCCCTAGGGGAGCCTGGGGCACAATGTACCTGGAGTGCCCACTAGCTTTAGTGTTGGATAGTGGTCATGTTTTTTTTTATATGTTTTTAATTATATGGTGTAGGTGATGACATCCTTGTCTGGTATTTTTTGTATTGTGGTACTGTGCCCTGGGCAGGGGCAGATGTGTATGCTTGTTGGCCTTCGGTAATGACCTTTGCTGCAAAGCTCTTGTTAATACTTTGTCAGCCTTTGGAATACTACTTCACTGCAAAGTTTCCCACTTCAGTAGAGGCGCTCCATGACTGTACCGCCATGCCGCTACAGGTTGAGATGAGTGCCAACCAGAGGCAGTATCTACCTGTAACAGCTCTCTCACCAGGTAAGGAAACAACAAGCATTGTTTCAATACTGGCCTATTTTTCCTTCCATCAAATTTGTTAACTTTATCAATGTTTTGGGGCTTTAGTGTTATCCATGATTCCCCACTGCCTTTCAATGTGGAATCAGCTAAGTAATAACTGGGTAAGTTTCATATAAAAAAATGACATTTTTATGATAAAATAAGGTTTTATATATACTTACCCAGTAATTATGGATGGATGGACATCTAAGCATAAACAAATTGAGCTATTGTTTGTGTTGTTCCTCTCTCTTACCCCGAAAGTGGGCGGGATCTTGCCACCTACACAAACAAAAGAATCGCTACCTCGAAATTCAAAATTCAAGCTGCCTTTCAAGTAGAAACTCTTAGCTAAGTAATTACTGGGTAAGTATATGTAAAACTTTATTTTATCATAAAAATGTCATTTTATTAATGACAATTTTTTTATAGCTTTTATAACATGTATAGCTTTTTTAAGAATTTAATAATCCAGCCTTTACAACTCAAGTTTGAAAAACTTAATTTGGGTGCTTATAGCATGGTTAGGTGGATTTCATTTGTAAAAATTACACAAAAGTTATGAAATACTTTTAAATGATTAGTCATCTTATTCTTGGAGTGCAATTATAATGTCACAGCTTATAGGTATAATGCATTTTTAATGTAAAAAAATAATGAAATGATATGCAGTAGTCAAGTGTTGTACTATCTGTAACTTAAATTATTAATAATATTGGAATGTACTGTAAATATAACTAGACAAAAAAAGGAAAGATAGTTGATAGTGTCTCAGGGTTTTCTTGAAATTTCTATATAGAGCTGCACATTATGTAGTATGGAAATGGAAGATTTGTGCATATTTAATCTTTTGCAAGCAAATCCTTTTGGTATTTTCAAAAGGAAGTTTTGCTACTTGATGTTCTGTCTTGATGCCTAGGTTATGGTACATTTTTAGTGACGTATTCACAGTAGCTATGAGCTTCTCTTCACCAATGAAAATTAAAGAACTTGGTAAAGTGATCTTGAAAAATCAGGGAGCAAAAGATAGTTAACCAGCCTGTGCTGTTGCATTCTAAACTGTGGCCAGAGTTTGAGTGCCATGTAGGTCAGCCTATGGAATTATTCATACCCCGCATTGTAGTGAAGGTCATTGCATTCCTTTATAAAGACAGTACTGTATGGCTGTTCATTAGAATTGTTAGGCTTTGGCTTTTTTTTTTTTATTTTAATTTAGTGTTAGACTGGTTGAAATATAAGGTTAAAGGTATGTGTCATGCACGCTAACAAATGGCATGGAGATATTTACTGTATACAGTATAAGGAAGTTTAATTATCATACTGAAGTTATTACATTATTTTATTAAACTTGAATACCATTCAAGAATCCCACCACATTATAGCTACATATGAATTATTTCACCCCCAAAGAATGTAGCCGTTCTGTTGAACATATTGTAAACTGTTATGATGTGCATTTTCAAGGTGCAAGTTAAATGTTCATTTAAGTACAGTATGCGTCATCACCGTCATCATAAAAAATGCACATTATTGTGGTATTTTCAGTTAGTTGTCAAGTTCTGGTAAAGAAGGCTCTGTTTCTTCTTATCTATCACTGTTGTGGTTTTAAGTAATTTTTGGAACTTGAGAAGAAAGGGCAAAAAGGTAAGAGAACTAAATCGTACATTTTTTCCCCTCTTTAATGTAACCACATCTGTACACTAGTCACTGTGCAGAGGATTTTAACTTGTCCCTCCCTAGTATCAAATTCCCGTAACTGTATTTGTACAGTATTATTTTTTCCCAGTTTCAACCATAAAAATTTAATGAGCCAATTTTTGGAAAATATTGAAAATTAGCATGTATTATTTGCCGCTGTTGTATATTATTGTTGATACCCTTCGGTTAAGAGGGTACCATGCTCAGTTTGCCGCTGTTGTATATTATTGTTGATACCCTTCGGTTAAGAGGGTACCATGCTCAGTTTTTGGTATGCTTCAAGTTGAATGAGAAATTGATAGACACTTTCATGGCAGAGAGGTGTATGTTTCTGTGGCTGTTAGTGGTTGAATGATTGTGGGAAATGTAGTGTAAATATTGGTAGATATAAGATTATATGACATTAAAAGGTTCATTGTATTTTATACTGAATTATTATAACATTTCTCTCCAGTCAGCAATACATTAAACTTCATTATACTCACTGAAGCAAACAAAACCTTATGCATTACCAAAGATATATCCCCGAGATCAGTCTTTGTTTTTGTTATGAAGAATAAACTTAATTCAGACTTTTACAGTAACATAATTATCAAGATGAAAAACAAGAATAAGTTAGGTGAGGTGTGAAGGATGACAAGCAAACACCAAGCAGTATATATTTACTTGATTGATGTTTCAGAGCTAGAATGCATTAGGAAAAATGTGTCTCTGGACCTTTAGCCTCTTTATAAAGGAATAGATAAATATTGAAAAAGTATTATGTTCTTCATAATATATGCAGTGCAAGACTGCATATATCATGAAGAACATTTATCATTCCTTAATATTCAGATGAAAATATGGGTTTGCTTATATAGTACCTTCACTTGTTTAGGCTTGGGAGATAAACACCGTCTATAGATTAGCCAGATTAGCAGGTGTATCTGTCTGTAGGTAGGGCAACCATAAGGATAATGACAGTTCAGTAACTGGTTCCTCCTGAATGCCAGTTGAAACCATTTTTCTTCCTTTGGGTTTCTTGTAATTTTTCTAAGGATGTGGATTTGCTGAAGAAGAGTGAACAGTGGAGGGGTAAAGGATTTGGGCAAGTATGTGTGTAGCTCATGTACTCCTTGTCCATAGTTTCTCACAGATACTGTTCCTTTTTGTAGGGGTAGAACCTACAGTCCTACTCTTCACAGTGAGGAGTGTGCAGTTGCTCTCTAACACAGTAGAAAACTTTTTGGAATGCAGAGGAATGGTTCCTTTCTGCTGGGTCTTGCTACTCCATTCACACATACACCACTTTCTTGGTCTGACAGAGGTTTTCGTGATTGTTAGTGATGAGTATGTCTAGTGGTGAGTCAGGTGTATTTGCTGAACTCTTCCTAGGTGAGGTCAGGTTTTGCCACCATCCACCCTTACTATGTCGCGTTTCCCAGGCTGACGATATTAGGTAGATACCAATGCTTTCTGAGTCATGAGTGTTCACTGCATGATTTTTCAATTTTACAGTAGCAGTAGCAAATTGTCACTGTTTTTTTATTACTCTCCTTTTTGTTGTGAAATTTAAACATCTATCATGACTATGAAATGTCCACCTGAGTCTTCCAATTCTGGTGAGATGAGGAGAAGGAAGAAGGTACTCTTGAGAAGAAAATGAAGATAATTGCTGCACATGAATGCAGTATTGTATTCCATGGGAACGTAGGCTTTCACAGTGATGATCTCAACAGTCTTGAAGGATAAGAAGCAAATCAACATTTAAATTTGCTTTTATTGCAAAGAAAAGAGCTTGGCTGATCAAGCAGATGGATATGGGCCAGTATAAGTGTTCTAAGGATGTTTAAGGTAGGCTAGACCAGGCTATGATATTTTTTAGTAAAATGAAGGACATAAGAATGATTTTTTTATCTACAATATTTCACTTAGTTATAGGTTTTTCAGAATGTAACTCCATCGTAACTTGGGGAGGATACGTACTTATTGAAGATGTGTCGTCTTTTTGGTAGTCTGAAGATCCCATCTTTTGCTGTGTTCGTAGACCATTTAGCCTCTGCTAAGTTGGTAGAATCTCAGCTGTTGCTGCACCTATATAGTATTTTAACTCTGTTGATCAATGATAGCATTCATCCTTCCCTTTGGAGATGCCCCCTGCTACACTAACCAAACCTGGTGCTCCTTCAGTGTCTGCTTTCCTCTTCTTGACGAGGTCTCCTGCACCATTAGAGGAGAGGAAGACATAGGAAAGGAGAAGGGTTGGTGCGCTTCTTCCTCATCCTCCTCTTTGTCTCATTCTGCCCTCTTCCTCATGTAGGAAGGAGAAGAAAAATCTAGGAAGTCCTCTCACAAGTAATCCTGCAAGCACTTTCCACCTTACAGGGTCACCAGTGGGTTGGATATCTTCCATAGGTTGGGTGGACATGGAGGGTTCCTGTGACTTCTTGGACAGGGGTACAGCCCCAGACTGCCACTCTTGTGGTTCTACTGAGGTACACAGGGTAGAGTCAGAGCTACCTAGGTGTTTGGTGCATGTAAGGTCCTTTAATCATAAGTTGCTGGTGGGGTTCATGCACAATAGGTTGCTTTTTACGATACCTATGGATATTGTGGCTGTCTTTATGTGCATGGTTGTGCAGTTCCTCAGTGAGTTCCTGGTCACCGTGAACCCTAGAGGTGAGTTTGAGCGATAGTGCTTGTGTTTGCTCTCCCATGGTCTCGACTAGTTTGGCTTTTGCTGGTCATAGGGAGTCTCATAGGACGGATGAATATGACTCGAAACCCATTTTTGTTCACGAGTCATCATAGGTTTGTGGCTCGTCATTCAGTATCAGTGGAACTGGTTGTGCACCAAGTGTCTGTGAACTATCACAGGGGCAGGCCCTCCTCTCCTTGGGAGATGCTTTTAGGGATCTGATATGATCAGAGGGTCCCACTTCGTCAGAACCCGTGCAGCCTGAGTTGGAACGACACTTTCATGGGGTCATGGAGCATGATGTTTGGGAGGTGACTCTGGTTCCTCATATGAACCTGGTCTCATCAATTGAGCTCACCTTCAGGTGAGACTGTCATTTAGATTTCCATGGTCACAGCTAGCTTGTGGTTTTCTGGACCAGATGAATGGTCTGATCTCTGGTTCAGATGATTCCCTGCTGTCCATCAGATCAAGAAAGCTCCTTCCACTGCTGTTGATGTGTTAGAGGAAATTTTACATACCAGAGAATACCAAGACCACTATTCTGCAGTTGGACTTGTCAGTCTGCGGACTGACAAACATCTCCCAGACTGCATCATAGCTTGACCTCTGGTTGAACATGCCTACATCACGAGTGAGATGTCTAGACATATTTCACTTGGGCTCAAGGACCTGTTATTCTGTCAACTGTATGCCAGATTTGATAGTGGGTTACAGGAGTCAGTGCTGGTTGAAGTCCTTCAGTATTGAGAAGGAACTGTGGGTTCTAGGTAACATTTTCCTGCATGATAAGGGTCAGTGAGATTTAAGAGTTGTCATGTAAACTCTTAAATGCAAGATATGAAGGCATTCCTGGTATTTAGATTTTGTAGTGAATTTGTCGTGCATAGAATATTAATTTTATAAAGTACTGTAATGTCACTAGTGAGTCCCATTTCTAGTTATTTAGGTCAACCTTAGGGGATTTGTTAGAGTAAAGTAAAGAGTTTGGGCAGCCAGGTGGGAAAAGTCCAAAATGAAGTAAGAACACAAAAGTGATCCACCTGGGGGCTAAGGATTGCTGTAAAGAACTTCCAGAGTATGCTGTGCAAAGCACACTAAGTAGCATGTTCCCTCCTTCTGTAGTATGGGTATCAAGGAAGTATAATGGCACGCTTCACAGGTCTAACATTGAATTTTTGTAAGCAGTCTCAAAGATGATTTATTTCTTTTTTATACAGTATGAGACTTCAGCGGTGTCTGAAAAATACAAATGTTTTCTTTTGCATTTAATATCATGCCTCATCTTAGAATTTCTAAAGACACTCTTGGCTTCTGTCTAAAGAAAAGATAGCTTATTTGATTCACAATGACTAGGGCCTGAACCTACCTGAGAATAGAAAATTTTTTCCAACTTATAAATAATGTAGAAGGTAATTCCTGAAAGTGCGCTAAACATCACAATTTCAGGTTGGTTTTAAATGATGATGCCGGCCAAAAACCCAGGGAATTAATACTAATGTGTACTTACTTAAAATGGATGATTTTGCTATATTTCCTGTAATTTATACAAAAGTAAAATTTATGCCATTCTTAATGTGTGTTCTCGACTCTTCAGGAACGAAAGTAGTTACCTGGGTGTCATCAAAAGAATTAAATTTTTTTTTAGAGAAGACTAAAGCTCTTTATTTTATGAAAGTATAGGAGGAAAAAATTTATGAATGGAATTGAGGGTGAGAAATCACATTGGTTCAGTGTTTGGGTGTGATTATTGAAACACACTTCTACCAGAAAGCTCTTTATTACATAATGTGTACTGTACACTATATGTAAAATTCTAAAGATTTATTTTTGAAATATTCTTATACAACTTGAGATGCATTCTGATGTTATTTTGTAAACCAGGTGTTCTGTCAGCCATAAATTATGGGGCCCAGATCTGCTGCAAACTCAGATTTCTCAGATTTGCAGCTGTTAGAAGCATTTCATAACAATGACTCAGAATAAGCATAGTAGCTTTTGAAATTTTCTCCAAGCAATTACATTGGCAGGAAAATTTGAGCCTCCCTTATCCTAATGTCATAATATATAAATTTTTTGAGTGTGCCATAAAACTACCAGAAAGTGACGTGCTTACCATAGAGGTTTACTTAGTCGGGTGTTTTTATAAAAAAATTATTTTCTTTTATTTCATCAGAGCCAGTTTTAGTAACTGATGCTATAAATCTCCATAACAATCCCTCCCATACAGAACTTTCTCCTCATTGGTTGATGCATGGAATATGAATTGTTCTCACTTATGTAAAAAAGAAAATAACAAGCACTCTAGAGCTTCACAATAGAACATTACTGTACAATGAAAAATTCCCTACTAAACAATGTTTCCGAGACCCCCACTCGTGAAATTCACAGGAATAATTCCAGCTATTACCAAATACCTTTTCCCCTAGCAGATAAATTATTTGCAATCCTGTCTGCTGACATGATCACTGTACAGTAATAACAGTACATTACTATAAAAGTTGGTGATTCTCAGTAATTCTATCAGTGTGATTGAAATGCTTAAAAAAAGTCCAAAAAATTATCTCATCCAGCAGAACATCACTTTCATAAACTGGATAATGATATTAAATGAGTGAATTTTGCTGAAGTTGTTAAGGATATAAAAATGCTGATAAGACAGCCAAATCTGTAGTCCTTGTGTCTAGATCAAACATAAATTGTAATAGATGAATGTGTTTCATTAGTGAAAACCTTTTGTAATGAGGAAATGGCAGCATTTATGGAATGATAAATATTATAAAAGCAAATTAAACCCAGAATACAAAAGGAAATACAGAAAAGTATCCCATTAAAGAATTTGGCACACTTGTCTTACACATTATCATCATCATATTTACTATAATGATTTTCTTAGATATTTATTTAATGGGCGTAGACACATACAGTTTTGAGTTACATAAAACTCTTCTGTCGTGTTCGCTTCCCAGCTGAATTACCACAGCATTCAAGTCTTCCATCTACCGTAGCCTTTCCATGGTTTTAGGCCCTTCTTACTGGTCTTTGTCAAGCTACTTTAAACCATTTGGATCTCTTAGGTCTCATCCTATTTTCTAGCCTCAGGACACCACACATCTTGCCAACTACCAGATTTGTAATATGATCTTACCAGTACACACTGGCTATGAATTTATGTTTTACTGTCATACCTCAGGATCTTAATTTTGTTGAAGTGCCCATGTCTCTGCTGCATTTAGGATTACAGTACTGTTGTTATGTATCCATTATAAATTTTTGTCTTCCTTGCTGTTGAGAAACTCTTATTTTATAGTTTCCCATCAGTCTCTTCTCACTTCATCCAGGCTGTTGCAATTGTTTTACATTCTGACCTCTCAACACTGGCATTAGAGTCACCAAGATGAAATCTAACATATGTGCTGTTAGTTAATGGTTGCTTCTCATTTTTAAATCCTTATCTGTAAAGAATTTGCTACAGTATTAGCTGTGAAACGTAATTTTGTCACTACCCAAACTTCAACCTTTAGTAAATGATAAGTGTTGGATATGAATTGCAAAATGAAATTTTGTCATTCATATTTTTTTAAAATACCCAGTTGTCATGTTTTTGTATAATAGTCATTGCAAAACACTTTAAGTATAACCAACTTCGTCAGCTGTTATAAGCATCAGACACTTATTTTTAGGATCATACGCTTACTTTTCATAAACTGAAGAAGTGGTGAGGTACACTTTTCAGACTTGAAAATTAGCCTTTTAAGATTTTTTACTCCATAAAATGAAAGTTAGAAAAGCAAGGATGGCGCTATAGTAACTTTCAAGGCTTTTGCAAGTTTGGCTTTATGCTGGTATTTTTTATTATTGTAATTTTTATGATATTAAGATATTTGTGGTTGTTATTCTGAACTTAATTTCCTTTTACTTAAGTGATATACTGCATTGCAATACATTTGGCAATGTTAGTTCTCCAAATTATCTGGTAGCTTTGTTTCAGAAATTTCTAGCAATAATGTATTGATTTTTCAGGAATAGTTTTTGTCTGTGACAGAATATCTTTATGTGAAAACAGAATACTCTTTGTGGAGCCTTAGTGGCTGCATTGCAATTCCAACAATGATGAGACTTTTGACAGAACACTTGTAGTGAATATTCAGATAAGATAATCATGCCATTTGGTTCAGAAATTTACTCATAAGCCATTAGGAAGAAGCCTTCCTCTTCTGAAAAAAATTGATTGATTCATATTTGTACCATATGGCCCCAAAAACAGTGTTGCTTTGTTCTAGAGTGTGCCCTAAAGTGAATCTTCATGGAACTTGATCATATGGAATCTGTTTTGTGGAATTTCCGTTACTCTTGCAGTTCAGAATAATACGCACACTGACACCCTCTCACAGAAGAACACATACCCCTTGCATTCATTGTTTCATTGTAGTTGTTAGGTTTCTGAACCATTGTCTTACTTAGAATTTTGTCCCTTAGTCTGGAAGAATTAAAACCATTCCAAAGATTTTCTATCATGAAACCACCTATTAACTTCATATTAGTCATGTCCATATTTTTGTACTGCTGATCCTGCCCTTCATTCCAGTTTGCAGTACAGTAGTCAGTAATTAGTTTTTGGTGTCCCATGTCGCTTTGACATTTACATGGATTAATTACTGCTTTTGTTAATGCATTGTCCCCTCACTCTGTAATGCAAGTTTTGTAACGTTAACCACTGAACTCTGCTAAAAACATCCTTGTAGATTGGATATTTATAGCTAGTAGAGTTTACGGTCACAAATTCCACTTATAAAAGGGAAGCAGCACGAGAAATCCAGCTTCTTCATTTTACTTCTTAGCTGATCAGTTGTCACCTTCAGCTAATCACCATGACTCTTAGTGCAGAATATCAGTGGTGAGTACTGTTTTTTATATTTTCATTGATATTTCCTGTAGTCTGCTTTATGTCCCAAGCTATGCTTTTTTTTTTATCCTGGGTTATGGTGGTGACTAAATCAATTTTATTACTTGTGATTATTGTTCTGTTGTGGGTTATTAGAAAGAGGGAGGGATTTGTTTGACTTGATACTTCATGAGTGATTAGACGTTCATGCTTGCCCTACTGAGGTTACTATACTGTGCTTTTCTTCTACACTGATGTTTGAACTTTATTCAGTACTTGTCTTTTTATAGGTGATAAAGCTTACTGTTAACAGTCTGCAAGCATATCTGCCTGTTTTGTTTATTTCTTAAAGAGTAATATGTCTTCAGTGAGCATTCTAATTACTGTATCAGATTTTCCCAGCAGATTGCGTGCTAAAATCTTGGGTAGACTGCTTGAGGCTAGTGTTTGCAGATAAAATTTGGAATCAAAGGGGACCTTGGATGGAGAGAGAAACACATAAGGGCAGGCTTTGGCTTTGATAGTCTTTCTAACATTATAAACTTCTTGGATTTATATGTTGTTTTTGCTCTTAACAGTTTCAGTAATTGCAATACACAGAAGATTTGATTACCAGTTTAAATTTGCCATTAAAAACGTTATCAAGTCTTAGAAGTAAAGTAGATATCACTAATTCACTATTGGTGAAGATTTTCAATAAATTAAACATAGTTTATATTAACATGGCCTCAGGTTTGAGATGATTAATTATTTTTAATACTGATCTGTGTCTTATTCAGTTGTTTTTGCATCAAAAAGTATTTTTTATGACAAAAAATAAGGCATATTTTGATGAAATTCCATATTGAAAATGTGTTTCTTAACACAAAACATGTTTTTCACTCACACTTTCAATCTTATGTTACCTTTCCTCCTTGCACTGGAGCCCATTCAAACAAACTCGTAACAATCAAAGTCAAGGTATCCTCATTGCATAATAATTTTTCTTAACGTTTATTGCCCACTTCTAGCCACCCATCTTTCAGTTAACATTGGGCTGGAAGAAAACTTAACATCATGGGGTTGAGATGGGTTGCTGGCCGCATCCCACCTCATCTTCATGACATGCCAGATGCCACCAATTCCTTGCGTAAACCATTCTTTTATTTTTACCTGTTCCAGCTGAAACCAGAAGAATTATCCTAATGTTAAGACTGCAGGTTTGTTAACTATGAAAAATACAAATTAATTTGAATTTGTCATTTTTTTATGCTTAATGTTATTTCTAAGAGTTGGAGTTTTCTTGGTAGGACTGATTGTCACTGCACAGGTCGTGTTCTGCTGGTGCAGTGGGATTACATCTTCCTCCTCTTGAGGATCCATGACTGCACCCCTCTCTTCACACAGGGTCCAAAACTCATGAAGGAGGGAGGGGAGTGTCATCTGCAATAACCCCACCCCCACCCCCACCCCCACCCAGTCAGTACCCAGAGACTTCAGCTGGAAATGATTGTCTCTTTCAAAATTAAAGGCTGTTTGAGGACTCTTAGGCTAAGAGGACATTCATTTCTGGTAGAGTGTAAGGAGGTCACTTGAAACAGTGTTGACTGTTGGTGCTGAGAGACAAATTGGATTAGGGTGTTGGCTGGCAGATGAGGTTTGTAATATGATCTGTGTTGAGGCGCAGACTAAGTTGAAGCCGAGGAAGAGCTTCCCACACTGAAGATGGCAGCCATGGTAGATACCAGCTGCTCACCTAATTTTCTCACTAGGGACTTCTGAAAAAGGTAAAGGTATAATGTTCCATATCCACAACTGCTGAAGGATCTGCTGCAGAAAGCGGGCTGGAGAGGTCCATCAAGGCAGCATCTTCATTTCTTACTGTCATGTTAGTGAGCTTTTATATTGTGAGGTGCACATTCATGAAAAGTCGATAGGCTCTGGCAACATCCTACAGTGAAATAGCACAAGTCAACTGAGAATTGGTATCCCCTAAGGACCCACTCAAGCGCTCCCTTAAAAACCACTTCTAGGTATGTGCTTCAGAGGGGGCCAAGCCACAGGACCTCCTTAGCAGTGACCTCCGTAACAAAGAAGTGGATGATGCTACTGACAAGAAAACATGGCCTAGCACCTATACGCAAAGGACATACCACATTGAAATGGCACAGATCCTCCGTAGGCTTCTCGTCAGAATCTTCCTTAACACCACAAGTTTACCTCAAATTTTCCAGCTTGGCCAATAATTGGCTGTAAACATTCAAACCTGATCATCGTAGAAATCTGCCAGGTGCCAGTAGTACATAGACAATGATTCTTAGTGGGCACAAAGGTTGCATGGCACCTATCTGTGATAGGTGGGGTTAGATGACTACAGGATGGTGGTGTGTACCTGCTCTTTTGTGTTGGCAAAGTGTCACTTGGAGGCATAGCTGACAAGATGATCAGCTTAGGGGCCAACTCATTAGTATGAACCATCAACAAGGGCTTGGCAGGACACAAGCAATGTTGGCAGAAGATGCATTGCTTAAATTCTCTCCTAATAGTATGAAGAACTAGTCTGTTCACCCTGAAAACAAAGCTGTCTCAGGGATCTGAAAAAGGGATTTTGACAAAGGAAAATCTATTTCTGGGGGAAGACCTGTGTCACCCAGTGAAATTGGTTCCAGTTAGCACATTTCTAGGTATAAGATTGCTACATATACCAGAGAAAAAAGCTATCTAGAATGCTGGAGTTACTACCTCCAGTTTGCTCATCTTAAATAGATGTCGATATACACAAGGGGTGAGCTATTACCACTACCACAGGCCTTTGTCCAACAGACTTAGGTAGATGATTGGTTAGCTTGAGAATGCTTCAAAAGGGCCTGGGAAGGAGGGTGAACTCAAGCACTGGTGGTCATGTTAACAGGAGGCA
This sequence comes from Macrobrachium rosenbergii, assembly GCF_040412425.1. Lineage (NCBI taxonomy): Eukaryota > Metazoa > Arthropoda > Malacostraca > Decapoda > Palaemonidae > Macrobrachium > Macrobrachium rosenbergii. The sequence continues at coordinate 15,482,958 of NC_089760.1, read as the reverse complement.
CGAGTGGTGTTGAATTCATAGATTGTCTTCAGAAGAGGAATGTCATATAGCTGTAGAACTACTGTAATAACCCAATCAAAGGAACATCGAATGCTGGAGGCACAACAGACTCTGCCATCAATGGATTAGGTAGAGGAGGAGGCAGGGTGAGAGCTACAGGTGAAGAAAGGCAGCTTGGGAGCTGCTAGTCAGGGGGCAGGGGGAGCAGTGGCAGCAGCAGAAATTTGGGCAACTTTCAAGTCATCTATTGAAGACGTGATGTCTGATTGAAGGCACTTATGGATCTTACTCTACACAACATAAAACACTTGATTTTTCAACTAATTCTTGAAGGTATAAACACTTAAGAGCAGGGTAGCAACAGGAGGGAAAGAGGAAACATGAAATATCCCTTCCAGTGGTAGTGGACAAATACATTGATTATGTTTGTGAGATTTGAAGGGAGATCAGTCCTACAGATTGAGTAAAACACAGGAGTTTAATAGCCTAGTCTGTTGAGCACTTTTGTCTCTTACCCATGATAAGGCCATGAGTCATTGCATAGGAGTAGGCATTGGAACCACTGCAGTGCTGACTTGATTCAACTTGACTTTTCACGGAAGTCAATGAGGGCAAGGCAACATGCACTGAAGCTGAAGAGTTAGGGGCAGCCTCTAAAGGATTAGAATTGTGCTTGTAGAGCTCCTCTAGGTGAATGGGAACCATTGGTCAGGTGACTGACCTCAGACCGCATTTCACCCGAGGTAAGCACTGCTAACTTGTACAGGATGAACACATGAGGTACGGCTCCTTACCAAGGAAAGACATAAATGTATCTCAAGGCCTACCAAGGCAGCTGTTGATACATATGGTCTGGCATACCAAAAATCACTGGCAGACAATGCTGGTGAACAAAATAACACCACCATTCTTGCCTTAAATAAAATCACAAAATTAAGCAAAATCACAGGTGTTTTAGAAACAAATATAAATTAACACACTCATGCAGTGCACCGTAGGTATTACTTATGGTTCTTGGTGGCGTCCCTTCGGCCCCTAGCTGCAACCCCTTTCATTCCTTTTACTATACCCCCATTCATACTACCTTTCTTCCATCTTACTTTCCACCCTCTCCTAACAATTGTTTCATAGTGCAACTGTGAGGTTTTCCTCATTTTACACCTGTAAAACCTTTTTAGTGTCAATTTCAGTTTCAGTGCTGAATGACCTCATAGGTCCCAGCGCATGGCCTTTGGCCTAAATTTTTTATTCCATTCCATTCCATTCCATTCTACCATTGCTCCTGTAAACATAGAAGAGCAGGCAACTGCTTACTGAGAAAATCAATGAAATAACCAGGCTTTTGGTGCATTGAAAACGATGTAAACAATCTCTCTCATAATTAAAATTACTATAATTACTATAAAACATAAAAAGTGGTACAAATGGTACATATCACCAGAAAGTCAAATTGTAGCCGAGCAACGCAGCAGCTTATTTACTCCGTGTAGGTGCACAGACAAAAGAAGGGTAGCTGAGGCATCGTAGGAGGATTGACCTTGCGCAGTTAGGGCATCTGGATCTTTATTGGTACAAGTTAGTATGACTGGGCTTGTTACATGGAAGAAAGGCAGTACATATACAATTACCATGTAGTAGATTATCTTTACTGTACATAGATATTTTTCTTTCTCTTGTGGATCTGATTGACATGTTTTTCAAAATCTGTACACATACTGTATACTAGAGGTGTTGTGTGAGGGGTTAAGGTGATTTGGGAACTAAATAGTTTTTCAAAGTAACGTGATACTGCATTATTTAAGGCTTGTGATTCACTGTAGATTTGATTTTAGTTTCAAACCTTTTTCTTGTGGCAAACTGAATGAAGTTTATCCTATACTGTTATGAGAATACTGTAATGGAAAACTAGATATTTTTATGTGTGAGGAAAAGGTTTGTTTTTGTATATTCAAACTCTGGTGTTAACTACTGTATATGTATGAAAGCTGTAGAGACATTTTTGTCACTTGAACACGCAAATATTAAGCTACAATTATTGTTTAATATCAAATTCACTATAGCTTGATGGTAACTTATACCCAAGGGGAATAATTGAAAAGTACATCTGCAAAGGTCCAGGTCTGAATCCTGGCCATGGAAGATACACGATTATAATTCCTTTTTGATGTAAATTATTCTTAGGGTATAGTGAATTAATATTGAATGATATTTGAAGCTTAACATATGTGTGCACAAAACTGTATGTAAAGCATCGTGCATTGTTTGCTCCTTTGTCTTAAAGGTGTTCACTGTTACCTAATACTGAAGTTGGGAAAGTTAAATGTTAGTTGATGTTGCAAGAGGTTCTCTTGTCGTTGTTATGGTGGTTGGAGAGAATTTTCAGTCTTGTATATCATGTTGTTATGACTGCTTATGTATGTTCATGTACTTCATAAATCTATCATTCTGGCTCACAATTGTCTTTATCCCTTTATCCTTGGACAAAAACATCTGGTAGGATTATAAGTTAAATTTTGTAAAGCTGTAGTGAAAAAATGTAAGAAACCTTTTGTAGTAATGGGAATCCTATGTTGTTTATGTCATAAGCTCTCATTTTGATCTGTATGCTTTTTTGCCACCTGTACAACATGGGTTCCATATGGAGCCATTTGTGTTTTTCATAGTCCCACCAAATAATACTGAATCACCGAACGTCCGCATTTAACTATTAGGTTTTCCTTTACTGAATATTGTCTTTGTTAATTTTGATCAGAATGAAGTGTCAATGGTATGTGTTGTAAAATGGCATATGTGTGAATGAACTTTGGTATATATACTGGCAGTCCCCGGTTTACGACAGGTCCAGCTTATGACGTTCTGAGGTTACGACGCTTTTCAGATATATTCATCAGAAATTATTTCCCGGTTTATGACACATGTCCCGGGGTTACAACGCCGACCTGACTTTGGAGTTTTTTTTATGAAAAACAATAAAAATGCAGTTTACATCATTTTCAATGCACCAAAAGCCGTAAGAGTAAGGTTTTTTGGGATATTTTATGATTTTCAACAATTTTTCAGCTCACAACGATTTTTGGTTGACGACGCGGCATAGAAACGGAACCCCCGTCGTAAACCGGGGACTGTCTGTACACTGCTTTCACTTTAGAAGTATTCACTGCTGTCGAGAGGGTCTTGTGTTAATTTGTAGACAAAATGTTATGTTGATTTATTACCAGTGATATGGTTCTAAGCTGAAGGCTACGGTAACTTAGCTTGGGAAGGTGAAATCTGACTCTAATACTGTATTGGGCTCAGGTAAAACCATATGCAAAGATTTTGGCTGAGGGCCTTCTTCAAAGGGGGGAAGTTATCAGGTAAACACATAGGTTTCACTTAATTAATTATATTTACCTTAGAAAAACACACATATCAGAAGAATGGAAGCGTAAATAAAGACATATAATAAGGTTAACAAACAAATGGATAATGCTCTGAGGAAACTCAAAATGGGCCCGCTTCAAAGGGCACTGCAGGGGAGAGGAACAGTGGTTATGCCACTGCACACACAAGATGATAAACAGATCCACAGCAGGCTAACTCCTATCTGCAATCGAGAATACACATGGTTACTTAGCTGCAATAAGGGGCTTTGATTAAGGAATCAAGGAATTGCACAGAAGGTGCTTAGAGAGGACTCAGTTCCGATAACTCTGATTTTAAACAATTGCATTACACTTCACTGATTCAAAAATTAAAACAACTCAAAATAAAAGCAATACAGTTCTTGTTGTAGGTATATCGCACTATGAAAGGAAACGGAAAATAACAAAAGATTGAAAGGAAAGTGACTGACGTAAGAACCTTGACTCTGGTGCAGTATATTACCTTCATTGGGAGATGGATTCCTCGTCTTCAGGGGCACCAGCAATGGAGGGTAGTGTTAAGGGGATTCATACAAAAGTAACTTGGGCTCTGGACACCCACGTTGGACAGCAAGGGGCAACTCAAGGGAGCAAGGGAGGACGGAATTGTCCTGGGTAAGTTCCAGTCGTCTTAAGAATGATGTACCCGTGTGATGCCCTTCTATCTCATTGGAAGATTAAGATCCTGCTCCTTGTAGGTGGCGCTGTATGGCAGCAGGACCCTGTTTTCTATAAGGGTCGCGCACATGGGATGTGGGGTCATCTTGGCCCAGGTGTAGCGAGAGCTGGTGGGGCATCGAATAGGAAGTCCTTGAGCTGGATAAGTTCGAGGACGTCCTCCACACTAGTGGCTTTGAGAGAGTCTAACCATTGTTTTAAGGCTTGGGTCGTTTTGAAGATCCACTCAGACCAGGTGTGGCCCCCTTCTTTTGGCATGTTTCTCCACCATTTCCTCCAACGGTTGGGAGTGATCTCAAAGGCTTTTATAATAGCTTGGCAGATGAGGGCGAGGTCTCCTTGATCCTGGGGGCAGAGAGTGTTGAACACAACAGCATCTTTTCCCTCGAGGTGCTTCCCCAGGATCAGGGACACTTTGCTAGGAGAGGACTTATAGGTTGCCAGGACCTTCTCGATATGGTCGTGCCGGTCTTCGATTTCAGCTTCATCCCATTTCCTTATGAGGGAGCTGATACTGCTGAGGGTCAAGTGTGGAAAGGTAGTTACTGGGTTACGCCCTCTGTGGGCTGCCATTGCAAGCCGGTGTGCCCTTTCTTTCTCCCTCGTCTTTCTCCATCTCTGCGCTTTCTTTCTCTCTGCTCCTTCTTTCTCCTTCTCGGCTCTTTCTGCCTCTCCCGGTTTCTCCTTGGCTAATCTTTCTTTCTCCTTCTCTTTTCTCTGCCTCTTCCCGTTTCTCCTGGGCTAATCTTTCTTTCTCCTTCCTTGCTCTCTCTGCCTCTCTTTCTGTCTTGGCAGTGTCTACTCTCTCTTGAACCCACTCCCTCAGGACTTGGCCTGTCAGTGTCAATTCCTTCCCAGCGTCTATGTAGAACTTGAAATCCTCATTTTGCTGTGATCTGGTTGTCTTAGGCATTTTGAGATGATGCTTGGATGGGTGTGGCCGTTGGGTATAGCAATAAGGTCTTAGGACATGGGGTAGGGGTCAGTGGTGGTGCTACAAGCAAGTAAAAATGCCCCTTCGGGTGAGGTGGCACTGGCACTTAGTCTGATTTTGACCCGAGTGACCTAGGTACGTTCAGAATGAACGGCGTTGACTGCTCTGTGGAACTTAAGATTGTGCTAAAAGGTGGTAATTCAGGGTTGTTCGTGATGAACAGATTCAGTACTCAAGGTTGGTTCGAATGAATGGATTTTTTCTTTAAAAAGACTCAAAGGTTGGTGCAAATGAACGGATTTAGTATGTTTAAAAAGACTCAAAGTTGGTTCGAATGAATGGATTTTGGAAGTCACGTAAGGACTTCTGATTGTTTGAAATGAACGGAGATGTGGGAAGCCACGTGAGGACTTTGTATTGTTCAAAATAAACATAGAGTATGGAAGTCACGTAAGGACCGTGGATTGTTTTAAATGAACAGAGATTTGGGAAGTCACGCAAGGAGTTGGGATTTTTCAAAATGAACGGAATTTTGAGAAGTCATGTGAGGACTTCCGGTTGTTTGAAATGAATGGAGATTTGTGAAGTCATGCAAGGACTTTGGATTGTTCAAAATGAACAGATAAGAAGTCTTGGATGGACTTTGATGGTTAGAAATGAATGGATGGGTCCCATAAGGATGTGGAGTGTTCGAATGAATGGATAAGAAGTCTTGGATGGACTTGGATGATTCGCAATGGACAGATAAGGGGTTCCGTAAGGACGTGGATTGTTCAAATGAACAAATAAGAAGTCTCGGGTGGACTTGGATATAGCACAATGTTTAAGGCAAGCCTTTAAATAATGGTTTCTTTAGAGACGTTGGGGGAGCTGATGGTAAATGGGAGGCTTACATTGAAATTATACAATCATCTTGTATAATAGTTAGGGGGTTTAGTTCGTTCGAATACACAAATGCGTGAATAAAAGATTATGCTGTTGTCACAGCAAATATTATAAAATAGTATTGCTCTGGGCAAATAGGAAGCAATAGCTTTAAATTATACACAGTTAAACGAGTGAATGAATGATTATGCTGTCATCGCAGCAAATATGGAATTGTGTTGCTCTGGGCAGTTAGGAACCAGTAGTTTCTGAGTATACACAGTTAAATGTGTAAATGAAACAATTTAGCTGGCATCTCAGCCAAGGATGAATGCATAAAATGTGACAAGGAAAATATTGTGTGTATTTCGAAATGCACGAGATTAAATGTGGTAGAATAAGAAGAGTATAAAAATCTTAAATCTACCGTGCACGGGCAAAGTTATGCTTGCTGAAACCCCTTGCACAAAAAATAAAGGAACGAAATTACGTTACTCTAGTGGACCTGACGAGCATGTGATCATGAGGGATGTGCTTACTTTACTGGTACGGAGTCACATGTGACTGGGTTTGTTACGACAGGGTTTACACATGCGTGACGTCTGAACAAAAAAGGGTTGCACGGGATCTTTATGAAATAACCGAACAATAGTGGGAAATCATTTGTCCACCTTTCACAGTGTGCATTTTAATAGGCAAGGCTTTTTTCATGACTCATGTAAAGGAATAAATGTTTCACATTTGCTTTCTTGTGGATGCGATATTAATGATTTAAAGAGGGGAGTCCTTCATTTGTAAAATTCTTGTACTTACGTGTTACTGAATAAAGATGAAGTGCAGAAATAGAGAACACGTGTGGTTACTTAGCTGCAGTAAGGCGCTTTGATCAAGGAATCGAGGAATTGCACAGAAGGTGCTTTGAGAGGACTCAATTCCAATATCTCTGATTTTAAAGAATTACGTTACACTTCACTTCACTGGTTCATAAATTAAAACAACACAAAATAAAAGCAATATAGGTCTTGTTTTAGGTGTATCGCACTATGAAGGGAAACGGAAGATAGTAAAAGATTGACAGGAAGATGACTGACATTGGAACATTGACTCTGGTATATTACCTTTGTTGGGAGAACAGATCCCTTGTCTTCGGGGGTGCCAGCGATGGAGGATAGTGCGAAGGGGATTCACCACAAAAGTAACTTAGGCTCTGGACAGCCATGTGGGACATTAATGGGCAGCTCAAGGGAGCAAGGGAGGATGAAGTGTCCTGGGTAAGTTCCATTGTCTTCTAAGAATGATGTGGCCGTGTGATGCCCTTTTATCTCGTTGGAGGATTAAGATCCTGCTTCTTGTAGACCGCGCTGTATGGTGGCAGGACCCTGTTTTCTGTAAGGGTTGCGCACATGGGATGTGGGGTCATCTTGGCCCAGGTGTTCAAGATGGCGCCAGTCACATGGGTAAATTGTCAAGCACGGGGGTCAAAGCTTTCTCTTTTGACTTTTCTACTCTGCTGGTTTGCTTGCCTCAGGCAGGATTAGCATCTCCAACAGAACAGCATCTGAAGTCAAGATCTTTGGGCAGTCACTTGGACAAGTGATGAGAGGAGTCACTGGCGCCGAATTTTACCCACAGTTAATCTTTACTGTTAAAATTAAAACACTGGACATCATTTCGGTATATAACATAAAATGTTATTATATTGTATCTTACTTTACTTCTTGGTGGATGAGATGGCACATGTGAGGTTTACCTCATTACACCAGTATATATTGCATATACAGTACTTTGTTCATGGAGTAGATATATTTATCTCTTTCAGTTTTGTTTCTGTGATTGTGAACATAATTTCTGATATGTTGGTGTTGTCAGCATTACTTTTTTATACAATTTCTGTGCAAGTATTTTTATGTATTATTTAGAGTAAAGCTGTTTATCCTTCTGCAATAGCATGGACAGTTTTAACCATATATTGGTTTATACCTTTTGTATAGTTTCCATTTGGCATTCATTAGAATTATTCATAGTAGGGATAGCTGTTATTAGTGTTGTACAGCAAAGTAGACAGGGAGTAAGAGATTCTCAATGCCTAAAATGTTTGAGAGGACCAAGTGTGAAAGAAGGTAGACAGGGGGTAGGTCTTAGAGCATTCCGTTACCTTGAGAAACACACTGGACTTCACAGTGTTGTATTATAAGTTTCTCGGAATGGTAGAATTAATGTAGTGGGGCAACGAATTGAACAAACAGATTTCATTGCATTACATTAACCATGTGTAGCTGATATATATGATGATGAGCTAGGTTCTGTTTACAGAACACTGTTGTGGCAAGGCTAGTTTACAGTTTCATTTTTGTGTTTGTATTTTGTGACTACAGGCTTTATTGCCATTACTTAGCCACTCGTAGCATAAACAGGGCTTTTGGAACACTTTCCATTCCTCCTAGTTTCTTTATAGGTTAACTGCCTGATAGAGAAAACTTTACATCACCCGAGAAGTTGTGTACAGTATATTTAACTTTTCTCATCTGTAAGAAAAATAAACATCTAGGCATTAACTTAGGCTGTTAAAGGCCACAGTTATGGAAGCCGATGTTGATGCCATGGATTACAGTAATGTTAGACTGGATCATAATGATTTTTTTAAAGAAAAGAACCTATTAAGAAGCGTAACGGCTTAAATATGTGTAAGAAAGGAAATTGCAAAACTGAACATCTCTCTTGCCAAGCAGTCATGTCTTTTGTGTCGATAATTATCTCAGACTTCGTGGTTTATTATCAATGCTCAACATAGCATGATTGGAGACATTCTGTTTTATTTTAATTAAATTTATTTCTTAAACACTATTTATTTCAACTTTAACTTTGATGTTTGCTGTTGTCGTAGATTTTTTTTATTTATAATGGTAAAAGTCATAGGAGATGGAAGAGAGGGTTATCATTGGAGTAACAATGGAAACTACGAGACATACAATATTCAGATGATGCTGGTTTAATCGGGAAAGCACCACAAGGTTTACAAGGCTTGCTTAATAGACTGCATTGTGTGTTTAGAGAGATGGGACTCGAAAATTAGAGCGATATGCACAAAGGGATAAAATAACAGTTGGAAAAAGGATTCAAGATTAATCTTTCAGTTGTTTAAGAACAAGATTTAATATATTCAGGCTGTCTTGACTTGGAATTTAGTGTTGGAATAATAAAAGGCAAGTAAAAAAAATGGGCAGGCTGAATGAGATCTGGAAATCCAAAACCTGTAATTTAGACTGAAGAATCATACGAAAGTACGATGATGCATAAGTCTAATATTATCAATATTGCTATACAGACATGAAACGGTATGACAATAAAACTACAATACTGTATATGTAAAATAATTTGTAGCTTTGAAAATAATGCATTGAGAAGTATATTAGGAGTCAGATGGCAGGGTTGAGTTAGAAATGATACCATAAGGGAGATTATGGAAGTTCCATGTGCAGAGGAGATAATGGTGAAAGAGGAAGAGGAGGCGGCGGTTGCTTGGACGTGTTCACTGTGCAACCTTGGGGTTCAGAATAGTAGTGATAATATCAGCTCGGCTCCTGTAGGCACTGGGATGGTTGGAAGACTCCAACCTGTAAGGATGAGAACTATGAGAAGGTGACTAGAGATGAGAGATTTGTTGAAAATACGGCACCTGAAGGACATGAGTGACGGAATTTCACAGAGGCCCTTTTGTGTCACATGGCATTGGAGACCATGGTGATGACAGTATTTATGTAAATATTTTAGTGATATTTATACTCTCTCTCTCTCTCTCTCTCTCTCTCTCTCTCTCTCTCTCTCTCTCTCTCTCTCTCTCTCTCTCTCTCAGTAAGTGGAAAGTGTTGGTTTTATGTAATCGATTGCGGTAGGGTTGGTAATGAAAGAATTTTTTGTCAACTAAACTCTCAGACTCACTTCAGTCAGTAACCCATTTTAGTCTCATGACAAGTTCACTGAAAATACTTTAATCTTTATGCATAATTGTATTTGTAGAAGGACTGCAGTACAAGTTATGTTAGGTAGATACAGTTTGTTACCCCTTCAGAAGATTTGAAACCTGTTTTTTTTTTTTTCTTTTTTATATCACCGGATCTTCATCAGGTCTGACTGGCTCTCCTCACTCAGGATTATGACTAATATGTAGCTATGGTCTTTTCCGCCTCCTTACACAATCATAGTTGTGGATGTTTTGCTATATGCCCTATACACAATATATGTGAAAGCTGTTTACATCATTGTACTTAGATCCTTCTTTTGATACGTGCGTACTGAACAAGTCTTTGTCCTTCTATAATTATTGCCATTTGCATAAACTTTCTTTGCATATGTTGAGCAACTGACACGTCAGATAGAAAGAACGCATTATATGTAATGACCTTTCGTAGTTGAAAGCAAACATCTTTTCCGTATATCTCCAATGTGATAGAATGTGCTTTGGACAGAAAAAAGGTTTATGGCCAGGTGGAGTGATAATCCGCATTCTTTGTCAAACGTTCATGTAATAACTTAACCCTGTGTAGATGTACAAGCAAAAACGCTTGAGTGCTTTTAGCTGGGGTATGAAGGACGGTACACATATTTTACAGAAAGTAAAACATGTTGGGCTGTCATATTATGTGCATGCTACAGGCTCAAACATTGATTATACTATATATATATATATATATATATATATATATATATATATATATATATATATATATATATATATATATATATATATATATATATATAACTGAATGTGTGAAAGTATGGAACATGATGAATATATAAAAACGAAAGTATGGAACGAAGGAAAGAAGAAACAATGAAGTACTGCAAGTCCATTCGACTTATAGTCCTTTACTTACTAAGTAAAGGACTGTAAATCGAAACGCCTTGCAGCACTACATTGTTTCTCTTAACTTAATGGAATTTGTCTTTTATATATATATATATATATATATATATATATATATATATATATATATATATATATATATATATATATATATATGTAATGTGTGTATGTAATATTTTAAAGAGAATTTAAGTTGTCTTACTATTATTTTCGAAATAGCAAGCGGTGATTAACTATAAGTTGTCATGTACAAGTGGAAATCTATATAGTTTGTGGTTGCCTCCTTGATTTGACAAGACAAAGAACGGAAAAACTGCAAGTGCACGTTTTTTAAATACAAAATAGTGTCAGTGCTTTTAAGTTTCTGACAGGATTAAAAGTGTCTGTCATGTCTGAAAAATTGTTGATTACAGGTATAGTAGTGCTGCCTTCAACGGAACTGACCCCAATTAACTTATGGTTATGGCAAGATCAACGAGTAAGGGCATGGGATTTGCTTTTCTTTTTATTTTATAATATATAAAAACACCGTTTTCACCAACGTGTTGGTTTTTGTAGCGAGCAGAAAGAAATGTAAGGAACACAAAAGTTCAGTCAAGTAAAGTTTGTTTGCTTTAAAGAGTTATACTTTGAGTTCATTGTCGTCACGATGATTATGCAGCGACTGGTACCCATTGTTAAGTTGTCTTAACAATTTCTGGTGCTGTCTCACGATTGCTCATCAGTATTCTTCATAAAACGTTTTTATTATATAAAATATTTTCCTTCGTTAACAGAAACAAACAGTTCACCCTATATGATAGTTGTTAATCTGTGTTAACAGAACTCACTTGAATTGCTTTGATAAAAATGAGTAGTTGTGCGACACCTTTCAGCCTTTTCCTCTTTTTGTTCCCAGGAAGTTTCTGTGCCTGCTGCTACTGAACCATTAATAGATACGTGACCTAGATTCTTTCAGTCATAACCTTTTTTTTTGTTATTTTTTTGTTTCCGTGGATTTCATTGCTTTGCTATCCCGAATAGATTAAAGTTAGAGCCCGTTTCCTAGTTTCCGACCACTGGAAATGACGTCTTGTTGAACTCCGGCGTTGTCGTACGGGAAGAAAATGCACTTTCACTTGTGCTGGTTTACTTCATACCTCGGATAGAGCAGCGCATGACCATTTATTACTCTTTTGACTTGTTTCCGCAGTTGATTATCCTTTCTGCTGAAAATATAATATACTGTACCTCTGTTCGGTTAGTCTCCATATTTACTGCATCGTCGTACCAAAAGCGACAATTGTTGGGGTTGGCTTACATCTTTGTGGTTAGGGTTAGCTGGCGGGCGGGTTGTGGGGAGGGGGCGGGGGGAGGCTTTGGAACATGTGCTGAAGGGAACAAGGCTGGAGTAGGGAGGGGTCGGGACCACGTTTTGGGGGTGTCCAGAGCCAACTCTCTCTTTCAGCAGCCTCTTCACAGCCGTCGCCTTCAGTAATGTGTTGAGTGTGAATGAGAACGCATGTGTTCACCTGCGTAAGTCTCGCGTGTCCACGTGTTGGAGCAAAGGTGGTGGTGTCGCTTACAAGGACTTGACATTTCTGTATCCGTTTAGTTGCTGCGATGGCGTCCGACCACGAAGCTCATCTGTTGACAGTGTGATTAGAAAAATGCCTTTTTTTCCGTTTTAAACATCAATTGAGAGTGAATCATATATTGCCATTCTAAAATCTATTGACACTTATGATTAGCAAAATAATTTTTGTAGAAAAGTCTTAGGTAATGTGACTAGCAAAATCTTTTTTTTAAGCGGAATATCATTCGACATGTTACAATATAGATTGGCGTTTTAATTTACAAAATCTGTTGGGAGCTATATTGGCAAAATGGTAATATTTAATGTATATTTATTTGGCGTCCATGAGTGGACAACAAAATTACCATGACTGCAAATGACTGTTGTCAAGGTCCTTTGTTGTCTGGGTTCTGGTTTGATTACGTTCCCAGTTTGTTATTTTTGTTATTTGTTACAGTACGTGAATGTGCGACTTTTGTTTTTCGCGCTTCTACCACGCCACTGTACTATTACCCTACAATCGTATGTGGCATAAATGCTGATTAAAATTATTATCATTATTGTTATTATTATTAATATTATTATTATTATTATTTTCATTATTATTATTATTATTATTATTATTATTATTATTATTATTATTATTATTATCATCATCGTGTTAGTTTAAACATGATTAGTCTTGTGTTACAAGGATATCTGTAATAAATATCCATGGAGGATTTACCACGATCATCAGAAGTTTGGTTTCAGCTATCAGAAAGTGGGTTCCTTTGATGATTTTCAGCATGAAGATATCGCTTTTGAATAATGCTCTAGGAGTCGGTTTATAAATACGACGTCTTCCTGCCTGTAGTTGTAAAAGTCTTGTGGTCTTTTGTTCGAGGATCATAACAAAATTTTGTTTTTTGGTTTCACGTCATGGCAAATGTAACCAACGTTTAATAATTTAGTGCTTGTTTCCATTTATATACATGTGTATCTCGAGAGCGGTCCTCGTGGTACGTCCGTGGGAGATAGGACGTAGCTTTAGATAATCTTTTGACTATGGTGAAGTGGCTTCCTCTCCTTCCTTTCGTGCTCTGGTTTTCCTACTTTGATTTTATATTCCACCAGAAAGTTTTTAAACATCCATTTCTTTTAGCTCATTTCATTCCTGATTTTAACTGATTTATTTTTCTTCTATTGCATTTTTCCTTGGCTAGACAAATGCATTAGGCTATCCTTGCCATTGGCGTATGTTTTGATCTAAGGGGGTTCACTTTTCATAATTAATGTCGTGCCCTTTATTTATGTAAACAACAAGCATTCTGTCATTACCATATGATGAATTATTGAGTAATTGTAAAGGCTTTTGCCGAGCTCGAGTATCAGTATAGGTATGTGTTAGTTTTTGCTCATCACAAGCAAATGTTCTTCCGAAACCAACCGGAAGGCTGTGAGCTTCTCAAACAATCTCTACTTCATAGAATATCTGCATGTGGATATAATAAAGAGGAAGTTTGCAAAGATAACTCCATAAAGAATAATTAAACTATAAATTAAAATCGATGACATAAAAGAATAAGTCCAAGGCTGGAACGCCAAGAGATTATGGCATAGACCAAAGTTTGAAAACATTGGAAATATGACTGCCGTCTGTTGTAAAGCCACTTGACTCGGATGGCACCTCAGATGCTTCAGTCAGTCATACAAAACTTAATTGAAAAGAGAATGTTGAGCGTCAACGTCTTTAGTTTTTTGGTTACTATATAAACGATACTTTATTGGTGAAACTATCACGGACTTTTGTAAGCACAGCTTGTGTGCTGCTATAGAGTTGTTTGTTTAAGAGGATTAAAGCTATTGAGAACAGTAGTGTGCTTTATTTAACGACAGTAATTTCTCTCTGTCGTTTGTTTAATTTTATGATCTTTCCGCTTATGATTAATAAGTATGAATAAACGGTTCTGTGGTAATTTGTGTCTTTATGACAGTCGTTCGTGTAAATGGCTTTGATTGAACTGCTTCGCTCGTAAATGTAATTTTAATTGCATCGATGACTTATAGATCTCATATTTACAGACCGTGGAACTTACAGAGTATGTTTCATTGTCATGTATGCGTGTCATGTGTACATATTTTGTATCGTAGTAATATAGCCACCTTTTTCGGCTGGACGAGTCTCGGCCATGCTTGCAAAGTTGTCATCGCATCAGAGACAGGTATTCGAGTTGAAAGTGAATTTTGTTTGCTCTGCATTTATCTCAGAGGCCATATGGGAAAACAGTGGTCGTGACAAAGTTGTTGGTCTGTAACGCGACAGAGGGAAGGGGAAGGGGGTGGTTGCGGGGACGGAGGGAGGAAGGGAGATTGGGAGAGAAAGTGAGAGTTCGTGTTGGAGGGGTTTCATTGAAGGTGGTGTGACTTTGGGTGGAGCGCGTGTAGTAGGGCTTCTCTCTCTCTCCTCTCTCTCTCTCTCTCTCTCTCTCTCTCTCTCTCTCTCTCATGTGAGGTGTTATGTGCGTTATCTTTGATAGAGCTAATTATTAAAATTCAGGTTTTTCCTGGAGGCTTCATGGTTATTGTGCTCGTTAAAAAAATTGTCGTTACAGCGCTATACTTTGTTATTATTATTGAAGTGCAGAGGCCAATGGGAGTGGCCCGACGTTAGTGATAGGCAGAAGTAATGCTAGAGAGATGTTCTTTTGGTAAATCCACATTTAATGCTTAATTAAATGTTTATTTTTTAGGGTAAAGCCATTATTGTTGTGATTCTGTATAGGTTTTACTGTATTTATGTAGATTTGTTTTGCGTTTTGTGTAATTGTATTCCGAGATAATGTGATATTCCTTTGATGGTATGAATTGTTTATATTCCTGCCTTTTTAATTGAATCGTCTTCATGTTTTTTTCAAGTGACGAATTAAAGTTATGATCGGTTATGTGGAAGCTTGTGAAGAAAGTTCGTTGCATTTTGTTCGCCTGATGAGAACAGCAATGAGAGGAATAATTATAACCGTTAGTAAAACGTGCTTAGAAAAGAGGACTTCGATTTACCATAATGTATGTTGGTTTAGGCATCCAACCTCGTGTTTTCCTTTATTTCGTTAAAGATAATAATTCATAGTAAAAGAACTGAAACTTTCGCTCAGAGAGAACGCAAGTGTATCATTCAAGTTTTTTTTATTTTTTTTATTTACGCCTTCCTACTTTCAGACTTGTCTTTTTTCTCGGTTGGATAACGCGGGGAGACACGCCAGTATAATAACACCACCGCAGCTATTGCTATTAGCATCGGGGTTGAGTCTTTGAGGTGAAGAAAGGGAAAGTTGTTGTCGTTGTTCTCATTGTTCTTACGCGACAAGTGAGCTGCGACGTTTTCAGTTGCGCAAGAAGAAAGTCGGTCTGGCCTCTCTCTCTCTCTCTCTCTCTCTCTCTCTCTCTCTCTCTCTCTCTCTCTCATGAGGCTCGTTCGTGCCCTCTGGGCTAAACGATCTACAGGTTTTCCCGCTTTGTTGATTTTCTTTGAACATGTTTTGATTCGAAGGTAAGATGGTGATATTGACGACAAATGGTTGGTTTAATAAATCATGCACATTTAATGTACTTTGCCTTTTATGTATTAATGACATTTTTTGGTATTTTTCTTTGATAAAAGAGAAAGTATTGAGAATGCGAGTCATGCCAACAAGAAATGTTTACCTAGGTGTAAGTCAGTCGAAATCTGCGACCTGTTCTGGCATATAGGAACCACTTTATTTACCGAGTCGTTCCCTGGGTCTTTATTAGCTTTCACCTTTTAACTCTTACTTTTTACTTGAATTAGAGACCAGTGGT
This sequence comes from Macrobrachium rosenbergii, assembly GCF_040412425.1. Lineage (NCBI taxonomy): Eukaryota > Metazoa > Arthropoda > Malacostraca > Decapoda > Palaemonidae > Macrobrachium > Macrobrachium rosenbergii. The sequence goes on along the minus strand of NC_089760.1, from coordinate 15,466,840 downwards.
ATTGGTGCTCGAATAAAATTCGGTCACTTTAAAAAAGAGAAACTTATTGAGGAACTTGTCCCTTTAAGAAAAAAAAAGGTCGGTTAAGTAGTGGAGAATTGGGTTGTTGGTTAAGTGGTGTAGGATTCATGAGGTTATAAATCCTTTAGGATACAGGAGTTTGGGTATACGGTTTAGGCATAAGAGAGAAGTAGCGAGTTCTACACTGTCGGAGCGAATATGGAGGACATAAACATTGCAAATGATGTTTAACCTTTGGATCGTTTACTCATGGATATGGCTTGTAGATGTGGCAATCCTCTTATCGCAAATTTTGTATGTGCTTACCACATATTGATAGTGCGGTTGCATCATGGTGAATAGGAAGTGCGCGATAAGGTCTTGATAGGATATTGGGCAATGACACATCATTAGTTGGCGGGTTTCCCCAGGATTTAAATCCTTTCTTGATTGCAGATTTTATTTTTTGCACTCTGTTTGGTGTTACACTAAGCTCGCCCGAGTCATTTGGTGTGATTGCAGGGAAGAAACAAGGCAGTGATCATTCCACGCTCATATGTCACTAGCTGAATTGTGGATAAATCTCTTTTGGAGAAAGAATTTAGAAAAATACCACAACAATAGCCTCTACATACTTGCTACACAGAGCGCTGTCTGCCTCTGTCGTGCGAGTGTTTATAGTTACTGATTTTGAAGCGCTTCACTTCCAGTGCTTTCCACTCCATATATACAGTACTTTTTTCTCCTCCTCCTCCCAAGACTTTTAAAATAAACGCACTTTTCATCAACCTTTCGCCATCCCTTCTTTCCACATGGCCGAACCATCTTAAAAAAAAGTTTCATTCTTTAACTTACGCTAATCTTTTTACAGAGTATTCGTATCTCCCCATTGCGCATTCTTTCAGTTCTTACATCATCCCAAATTGCTCGTTATTTCAGTTATTTTATCACAGACTACGCAAGAATTCGTCTCAACAGCTTCAACCTCCCCCCCTTTTTTTCCTTCATTCGTATTCATCATCCAAAGTTTACCTCCTTACAGAGAGTTGGCACAACAATCCTTGCATACATTAATTTTCAACCTTGTCTTCCAGAGACGCACTAAGTCTCTGGCCAATATTTTGCACATCCTTTTTTGCTTCCATTCTGTCTCACTTTTTCTCGTGATTTATATGTATAAATTATATATATATATATATATATATATATATATATATATATATATATATATATATATATATATATATATATATATATATATATATATATATATATATATATATATATATATATATATATATATATATATATATATATATATATATATATATATACATACACACACACATACATATACACACATACATACATTTGATTGCCATTTGCAATAATACAAACTTATATTTTTTTAATTGTAAAATTTCTTGCTTATTATGTATAATGTAGTTCAGATTCTAAGTTAAACCCTAGGCATTGTGGGTAAATATACTTTATAAAGTCTATAAGACCTCTAATTGGCTCCTACTCCTCTCCGATTCCCTTCACATGAAAAAGAAACGCTCGTTTCTGAATGCTTACGCTCATGCAGTAGGTACATACGAGACATAATGTATTCATTGCACTATGTGGTGATTTGATGTTGTGTATCGTAGCCATGGCCGTAGCTGGCTCATTCTTGTCAGAGTGGGATTGTGGCAGACCAAGGTATCCTGTGTTGTCATCTCTCCCTTGAACTCTTCCGATATTGCCTTAACAATAACGTATTTCATTCTCTCTCTCTCTCTCTCTCTCTCTCTCTCTCTCTCTCTCTCTCTCTCTCTCTCCCGGCGATATTTATGTATTTTGCTTTGAGATTCATATATATCCTGGTCACGTTTTGGCTTTGAATAAACTCCACCCTAATGTCTTACTGGAGCAAAAGTCGTGATATGCCTTGTTTTTGGATCTTGCGAGTAGCCTACCTCTGACCTTTTATTTGTGGAAAAAAAAAAGTCTTTGTTTTTCATTGTTGCAAATCCTTGCCTCGCTTTAGGTTTTTTTTTTTTTTTTTGCATTTGTGGAATTCCATGATATAGTTTTTTTATTGTATTTTTGGTGTGGCATTTGAGAGCGTATGTAATGTTTTTGTTTTTTTATATTATTACCATGCATTGTCAGAGTTGTGTATGTATTTGTATCTTAGTGTTTGATTTACTTTGTCTAAGCATCTCTTGCATTCCTGACATCATATTAAATTATGGCGGTGCCCACTGCTTGGGCGTCTTGGCCTTCCTGATGTGTGTAAAAAAGTAGGATTGGTGAGGTTACAACTCGAGCCGGAAAGGTCAGAAGATTTAAATAGTGGCCACAGCCGAAGCACGCCTCGCTTGCGAACAGATGTCACCGTTTCAAGACGCTGCGAGCGAGGTCTCCCGTTAACATTTCCAGGACTTTGATATTTCAGCGATTAAAAGAAGCTGATTTAAATTGTTACGCAGTCTGGTTTATTGTAATTCAGCACATTATTATTATTATTATTATTATTATTATTATTATTATTATTATTATTATCCCTTGTAAGGTGCATTACATTTGTTGGTAGTCACATATGTAAGTCACATATTATATATATAATAATATATATATATATATATATATATATATATATATATATATTGACAAATTTTATATATATATATATATATATATATATACTGTATATATATATGCATATACAAACATATATATATACATACATGTGCATATACATTTATATATGTGTTTATGTGTTGAAATGTTGAGATTGCCAAGCTTATTTCAGTAACCGTATTGATGGTTGTCAGGTGAAAGTTTAGTAGAAGAAGCGACGGATCACTGACGAACAATGTCAATAGAAAGGAGTAACTGAGGGCACATTACACGAAAGAAGAAGAAAGATCTTGGGCACAATCTGGGGCAAGGTTAGGATTCCTTGTTCCGTAGGTGGGATCGACTTCCTAGGATGGTATTGAGATGAGGGATAGCCGGTGGGTTTTCACTTGTTCTCCCACACGATTCAGATTGTTGGGGAAGTTGTTTTGTTTGCTAGAGGTGTCTCTGTTATTTCAGTAGGATGCCTCTCAACATCATTATCACCTAACAGAATGCGCACTCCGGTTAGAGGAACTTGAACCCTGAGTGAATAAGTAAGGCATAGTTTAAAGGAAATTGCGATGATTTTTGTTAGCCCAGAAAAATCGAATAAAAGACTTTGTTTCTGTGAAAAGTAAAAGTTTACACACGTAGAATGGCAACGTTATAATAAGGAAAGTGAATACTCCTTTTTTAAGAAGGACTAATAGTATTACATTACCGCATTCGTGCATGCCGGAGTGTGGTTTGCGCAATTAAAAAAAATATTTAAGTTCATCGGAAATTTCTTTATTGTGATTCCACCTAACCACAAATCTTATTTGTCGTCTTTATTATATGATTCAATGTTATCAAGTGTCATTTTGTGTTTTCATCCAAAACTTATATTGAACTCTGTGCTTTGTTGTCTTCTTTGATTCATTTTTATTACAATAGTTGTCATGTTATGCAATGTGCATTTCCAGATGAATAGTTTTTTCATTTTGTATTAAAAATTCAAAACAACAAAAATGATTATAAATGAACTTACTTTGCACCTTGGAAAACTGTTAATAAATTGGCTTTCTATTGATACTCACTATAGTATATTATTTATGCTACTGCATAGCAAAACGTAAAAAAAAGACTAAAATATTTGTATGAGTCTACCAAGAACTTTTAGCGACATTATTTTGTGGTCCATGACAGCCTTCAACAGGAGGATATGGATTTTGGTGTCATTTTGAAACCGAATAGCTGCGCTCTATCGTACTAAGTTCAATATAGAAATTATAGAGGTCGCAATGCCAAATTGACATCAGCCCAAAAACTTTTATATACTTTGTTGCGAAAAAGTATTCATCAAGAATAAAGTAATATACACACTTATTCGTGCAGCATGCAAAACTGCGCGAAGATGTCGAAACATTTTTATGAAATTTATTGCTATGTATTTCCACCATTCCGCATTAAGGCCAACCACCGTCATTTGTAACGGTTTTGGAAACGTTACTGTGGATATAAATGCATGATCGAATGTGAAGGTGGCAGCTGAAAGTGTGATATTCTACGAAATCTCTCTCTCTCTCTCTCTCTCTCTCTCTCTCTCTCTCTCTCTCTCTCTCTCTCTCTCTCTCTCTCTCTCTCTCACTGAGCCTCGTGGTTTAGAAACATAAAAAGCTATGATGGTAACTTTCTGATACATCAAATTATTATGTCATTTACATTTTAGAATGAAAACTGTTATCCCAGGCAATAAATAATATATGGTTTGCTGTCAGTGCCTTTAACAGCAAACTTCAAAATCTAATTTGCCTTCTGTTGAAAAATTCGAGATCGTGTGATTGTGTGTGTGTGTGTCCGTGTTGAGAGAGAGAGAGAGAGAGAGAGAGAGAGAGAGAGAGAGAGAGAGAGAGAGAATGGTTTATATTGGTAATTTCCAGTTTTGTTTCATATTGATGTTTATTGCAGACTCATGACTGGCCTTTTGGAGGATATGAATCTCTCTCTCTCTCTCTCTCTCTCTCTCTCTCTCTCTCTCTCTCTCTCTCTCTCTCTCTCGTAAATTTGCTCTCAGATGTTAGAACTTTTTGGCAGATTGTAAGTTTAAATTTTCGAGACAGAGGATCTTGTTTCTGTTTACATGTACACCTATTTCTTTTTTTTTTGTGGCAACGTGAAAGTGGAATTTTTTTTTTCGTGGAATGTTATGCTGACTTCCCAGGAGTCGTACATATTCTGTAAAAAAAAAAATTACAAGTCAGGCAGATAAGAGGTACTTCAATGTAGCCTACTTCCAAAATTAAAAAGTACTTCAGTAGTAGATAAGAGCATATTAAGCTTTCATACCTATTTCTTCCTTGTGCTTGTTTGTTTCTGTGCGTTGATTTCGATTAATGTGCTTGGAAGACTGGTTGGGCTAAATTAATTCCCAACCACGACAGTTGAGCACCATTGTTAGAAGGGTTTTCTTCAACTGCTTTGTTAACGTTCACTTTGAGAATTTGCTACTTTGACAGTGCCTCCGTATGTGTTTATGTACGCATACTTTCATGAATGCTAATGGTATCTGTACCGTATATGTAGGTTTATTGTAAGGCGTCTTGAATAGAAACAATGTATCCTTCTATGCTTGGGAATTACACATACATACATATATATTTTATATATATATATATATATATATATATATATATATATATATATATATATATATATATATATATATATATATATAGTATACGTGTGTATGTATCTCTGTCTAGCTTTCTTACTAAGTTCTTTGGTTAGAAGTGGTCTTACTTAATAGTGTAGTTGGTTTAACACATGCAAGAAGGGAAGTATTCCGTGTGGAGGATAATTTGCATAGCATGAAGTGGTAGTAGCTGTTATTAACGATGTCACCCATCTATTACAAAAAGTCTGGCTTCCTGGGAAGACGGCAGCGAAAGAGAAATCTCCCCCTTTTTTGTTCTTTAGAAAGTGAGACGGAGAGAGAGAGAGAGAGAAAAGTCACCCTTTGGAACCTCGGCAAACCGAACAAGTTGCTCTTTTTCCATCACTAATCGTTTTAGCGTCTTTCCAGCCAAGAATAAATATTCCTGTTATGCCGTGTCATCTAAACCACGAAGACTCGGTGGCAATTACTTTCGATTTTAGAGAATGTACGCTGTCGCTAACGGCTGTATTTTAGATATCATGCGGTCTTCGGCAAGTGAAAGCGGAACCGACGGCTCCTCCCTCCCCTTCGCCCCCATCCTCCAACAGCTCTCCAGCCATCACCCAACATCCTCCCCATCTACTGTCAGCAATGCTGTTTGGTTGGTTCAGATAACAGGGAGCTGCAGATTCCTGCAGGGGATCTCTTTTGAGGGGGAAAAAATTTGCGAATGATCAGAATTAGCACGCTTGAAAATCAGTATCTGTTCAATACTGTTTGGAGCAGGCTTATGTGTAAAGTGGAATGAATGAAAACGAGCTAACGCGTTTAAAGGGCTCTTTGTTAAGTTGGTTTCTGGGGAAATGTTTGTTTTGCGTGCGTTGCTGGATTCTCTCTCCTTGCACTTGTTTGGGAGGGAGGAAGGGACGGGGGGGGGGGTGTGGAGGGAAAATGAGCTGGTAGACGGGTTTCACCTCTCTCTCTCTCTCTCTCTCTCTCTCTCTCTCTCTCTCTCTCTCTCTCTCTCTCTCGTTGTTGTTTTTATGTGTAGCTAATGAACTAATTTTGTCAAGCACTATGAAATAGGTTTTTGTGGTGGTCTGCATTATGATATATAATATTATATCTGTGCGTAGGCGTATGTATATAATGTAAAACCAGATTTCTTACTTCAATTTTTACTGAACTAGTTACAGTGGCTTGCCTTACACTAACGCATACAAATGTCAGGTCGATAAAAAAAAAGCCATGCGACCAATTCCCGTTAGAAGAGGCAGCATGGGTGATTGAAAGAGCTTCGAAGTGAAAGTGTCTTCAGTGGTGAAATCTCTCATGTGAGGAAGAAGATTTATCAAGACAGCATTCTTCCCGGTTCTGATTTTGCAGTTTCTTGAGGCAGATTTATGAGAGGAAGATTGTGTGTGTGTGTGTGTGTGTGTGCGCCCATGCATGCATGTACTTGGACTTCTGACTGCACTGGGCAGATACGTATATGCTAAACTTTCTGCTATGTATTTAATCCTATGCCTAAATGCCAGATGTTTATGTATATAGATATGCATATGTACATACGTACCTGATTTATATATGCCAATGATTCAGTGACGAATATATATATATATATATATATATATATATATATATATATATATATATATATATATATATATATATATATATATATATATATATATATATAAAATTCTCTCTCTCTCTCTCTCTCTCTCTCTCTCTCTCTCTCTCTCTCTCTCTCTCTCTCTCTCTCTCTCTCTGTACCATGCAAGTTGAGGTCATGAGTGAAGATAGCAAATTTTGTGTACGTTGGATGTTTTGATGAGAGGCGCATTGGTGCCAAGAGCAGCGTACAATATTCCTCTTGGGTCAGGAGGTAGCTTGTTTTATGCCAAATCTTTGTCCAGGTATGCGGAAGCAATATACATTGGTTCATGGTTGTGATTTTTCCCTTTTTGACCCGTGGCATGTTGTTTGTTTGTGGGTTGGTGCGCTTGAGCGAAATGCTTTCTTGTTCCTTTTCGTATTTGAATACTGCAGTCCAAAATGTTTCGTTTTCTAGGTATGTATTCAATACGATCGTAAGTAGCCGACATATTAAAGTGGTGTTGTTCAGTGTGTTTGCAATGATTTCGTTAGTCCTTTGGCCAAAAGTTAAAACAAAGTACTTTGGCATTAATGGTTCTGGTTTAGGTATGGTGCTTATAGGAAGGGTAATTTTTTTTTACCAATTGTTCTCTCTCTCTCTCTCTCTCTCTCTCTCTCTCTCTCTCTCTCTCTCTCTCTCTCTCTATATATATATATATATATATATATATATATATATATATATATATATATATATATATATATATATATATATATATATATATATTTTTTTTTTTTTTTGCGGAGATATTTAAATGTTTGTTTCGTTTTTTATAAATTTTTTGTACCTCTAGTCCCAGTTTTAATCAAGTGTGCATGTAATTTAAGTCTGAGTTGTAATTTTACCATTAAAATTGCTTTAGCCTTTTTCAACTATTGGAGCTTATAATCAGCTCTTATTTTATGTTAACATATTATATTTTATTTTGTAGAAAATCCCTGTAAGATGTGTCGATGTTGTCACGAAACGTAGGATTAAAACAAAATGCGTATCCCATCGTATTCCTGCCCTTAGTCTGCTGCATCGTGTGAATAAGCGCCTTGCGCGTCTGATCTGTGTTCTATATCTATGTTCTATATATATATATATATATATATATATATATATATATATATATATATATATATATATATATATATATATATATATAAATATATATATTATAAAAATGTATAGACTTAGAAAGGCGAGCAAGTTCAGCTTGGATAGACCATGACTTAAGAGCTATGGTCCAGATCAAACTTTCTCTTTGTCTTTCTTTCATGACTTAGCTGATTCTCTCTCTCTCTCTCTCTCTCTCTCTCTCTCTCTCTCTCTCTCTCTCTCTCTAGCAGTCATTGTATGAGTTATTCTTATGGATTACTTCTTGTTGCTAGCTGTGGGATTTATTTTGTGGTTGTATGTACGTTCTCATGCGAATGTACGTGTGCGGTCCACAAATTATGTACATCCTGCTTTAGTGTTGGCAAGAGGGAGGTTGTGGCGCTCTTGGGTTGTTAGCGCAAGGATGAATTGGGTAGATTGACTCTATGGTAGTCTCTGGAGGATGGGGATGTTGTCGCTTTTGCTAATTTACGGTGTTTCTCCACTCGAGTCTGTTTTCTTGCTTAGGAAGTTACTGTGGGATTTGACCTTCAGCTGTCATTTCTGAATTGTGCCTTCTTGTGCCTTCAATTTTCTTAACTTCATTTGCTGTTTAAGCATCTTTTTTCATTTGTTTGGTGACGTGAAGTGGCTGTTTATTTTTCTGCATTATATCGCATTTTCCTCTTCACTCGGTTTTCCTTTTTCCACGTTCGAGTACACTCGTCTGTGGAAGGTGGGGTAGATAGCTTAAACCGTTATGGTTTGTTACTAATGATTTTGTTCCCCTTTTGAACAAATCCGATGGCTATAAAAATAGTGCTAGAAATGAATTTGCTGTCAACAACTCCTGGAGTTTTATCTTTGGTATAATGACTCTGAGAAATATATGACTGCTGTATCGTTGAGGAGCATGTTCATGTTCGGAATAGTTTGTGTTGTGACTGGTAGTTTTTTCTCTCTGCTATTAAAGTGTTGATAGAATAGTACACGCGAGCTTTCAACTTTTTACAGTACACTTTTTATGTTTCGTGGCTGATTTTTTTTGTACTGCTGGCAAATACATTTGTTTTCTAGAATATAAAATTGAAAAGTAAAACCGAAAAGTGCATCAAGGCAGTTAGATTTTGTTATGTTTTGTACAGCTTGAGGTATCAGCCCTTAATGCTGATGATAAGAGTAGGACATGACATTAATTTTCAGTTTTTTGCCCGTGCTTATAGTCTTCAAATTAGGCGACTCAACATACGTTTTACATTGGTAGTTTTGGGTGCAGCTATTTCGTGATTTTGGGTTTGTATCTGTACGAGTTGCTTGGGTCAGTGGGATTTAGTTTGCCTTCTGAAGAT